>NC_135303.1:91153198-91453198 GCF_051311805.1 Agelaius phoeniceus | reverse complement strand
TCCTGAAAAAGCCAGACACAGTTACTGCAACAGGATTTTTTCACTGAAATAGAAAGTCCAAGCAGGCATTTCAGTGGTGCCTGGCTGAGCTGAGGTGTTAGAAAGTAGCTACAGGAGGTGGAAAGGAACCTGGATAAAAATTGAGCGATCCACCTGTCGCTTCTAAATCACCTGGTCATGAAAAAAACCCAAACGTTTTCTGTTTCTGTGCAGAATGCTTTGGGCTATCACTGTGACAAGGGAATGCTGTCTTCACTGGTCAGCTGGATCGTGGCAGGCAATGTCACACCATCCTTTGTGGAGGGCAATGCCAACTCCTCTCAGGTGAGTGCCATGATGGTGCTTTGTGGTGGGAAAAGTAGCAGACTGGTCTAGGGTGTTGGTTTTTTTTATCTCTGTTTTTTTGCTTTTTGAGGGTTTTTTTGTGGGTGTTTTTTTTTTTTTCCCCTTTTTGGTTTTTTTTTTTTTTTTCTGTTTTTTCTCTTGGTCACTTTTTCTTCCTGCCCCAGAGTTTTCTTGTGATAAAATCCCAGTTTAGCCTAAGAGAGTGCTGTGGGTTTATTGCACTAAAAGGAACATGGATATTTTCCTCAGGGAGAGTTGGTTTAATCTGCGTCCAAGAATTCATATAATAGGATTTATTAGTTAAATTTTCTAGTAATCTACTGTTGTTCTTGATCTATTTAACAAGACAAAATCTGTAAAGCCTGACTTTTCTTTCAGATCAGTCTTTATCTGATAAATATTTTGAATTTGAGTTACTTTCTCTCTGCTTAAGTGATCTCCTTATTCAAGCAAAAAGGAAAAAAAAACCAAAACCTCACAGTACCCCAGACAGAGATGTGTAGTGCAGGTGGAAGAGGGGAGATCTTATTTTACTGAGTTTGGGAAGGTTGTTTCCTCCAGAGTTCCCTGGGTGATTCTGTCAGTTTTGTCTACCTTTCTCCTTCTTTCCCAAAATTGTACAAAGGGGAATTTTGAATTTAAGGATAAAGAAGTTTTGTTGTTGAGATGTGATAGTGCCTTTTGCAGCTCTGCAATGAGAATCCATCAAACACTTACTCCTCTTAAGAAATCATCAAGCTCCCTGATCCTGCCCCCTGCCGTTTTGTTAACAATATTTCTGTCATTTCTGTGTTGTGCAGGTCTGGTTTGCATGGACAGTGTTAAATATGGAATCAATATTTGAAGAAGATTCACAGCTTCGCAGAGTTGTGGAGGGGGAGCTGGTTATCAACGCTTTAACTCCTGATCAAGCTTTGAAGGTGAGAGAACTGGTCATCTTTTGTCATTAAAATTAGAGAGAACTGCTGGAGAAAAGTGTTCCCTTATATAATTTAGTTTTTCTCTTATGTACTGCTTCCTTACCAGGATAAATGTATAAATAATGCTTTACTTGGCTGTGCAGGAGAAAATACACTGCAGGGAAATTTTCATTGACATTTTGAGTGTATTTGAGTTCTTTTGCATTTAAAAGCTTCAATGAAAATACCTGATTTTACTATATCAATATTTACAGAAAACTAATTTGTGCTTTTGCATAATTTTCTGGATCACTTAATGCCTCACAACCTTCAGTGGATTTATTCTATACCCCTGATATGGGGAGTGCTTATTTTTCAGGTGGGAAAATGTGTCTGTATTTCAAACAGATGATTTCTCAGATGACCTGAATTGGTGCAGAAGACTGGCCTTTGTTTTTCTCTGCTTTCTGAATTATTTTCCAAGGCTTTCAAAACTATTTAGGTCTCTCCTTTAACAAGGCACTTAATGAGCTGCACTTCAGGCTACATTGCAGCCTTTTCCAGCTTCTTTGCCCAAATTCAGTTAGAAATTCTGGAGAGAAGCAAGTGGAAACCAAAGTTGTCCATTCTCAAAGTGTAACTTTTGGCCCACCCTTCATCTCAGCAGTTTCAGTGAGTTTCAGTAAAGGAAGTGGCCCTGTAAAAATAGGTTTGCTTGGCCTGTGACAAGTACCTGTCCTGCATCCTTGGAGCTGCTCTGGAGAGCATTTGTTCTTTGGCTTGCATGTCTTGATTTAGCTGGAATACAAAAAGGATTGTGGGCAGTGTGTGGAAAAGAGGTTTGGTGTAGGGGATGAGGAAATGCCAGGGTCTGCTCCCAGTCTTGGGAACTCAGAAAAGCCTCCCATTCAGGCACAGTCCAGAGGAGCTTGGAGTGAGACTGTTTAATGATTTAGTGTTTCTTTGGTGTTGCTAAGATGGGATGCTGCTACTCATAGTTTGCTTTGTTTTTGTTCTGCTTTTGCTTCTGTGTTCCTTCTTCACATTAGTTATACTGTGAATTTTGAATTTTCACTAGAGCTGTATTAAATGTAATCTGGAAAAAGCTAAAACTAGCATGCTGGAGATCTAAACCAGGGACATCTACAGTAATTAACTGTAATTAACACCAGGACCCATATGTTTTCCCTGTGCCAGAGCCATCACACTGGGGTTTTGCAAGCATCAGAGGTGTAGGTCTGCTCTCCAGCATAACTGTGAGATGGGCAGCTCATCCTTCAAGGCCTGTAACAAATTGTGACTGCTTCCAGAGTTTTCTCCTCTGTAATTACCAAGTGTTCACACTGTGTTAATCTGCTCAGTTAACCTGTTACAGCACTTTACAGCACCACACTTGTGTGGAAATGTTGTTTCTGCAGAAAGCCCAGACCCAGCTGAAGCTGCCCATCGTCCCTTCCCTCCAGAGGCTCATGATTTACCGCTGGGCTCACCAGGCCCTTGCTACTCCTGCAGATCACCCTCTCATGCCACTGGTCTGGCAGAAATTCTTCCTCCTGTACCTTCACCGGCCAGGACCACAGTATGGGTGAGTCTGACCTGCTCCAGCAGATTATCAAGCACTAATTAAGTGCACAGCAAGCAAGAGTCAGTGCATTACACTGACTGCTCCCGAAAGCAGTGGGTGCCAGCAGCTTCTCTGGTGAGCCAATTTATCTGCAGAGATGCTGATTTGACATTTGCAACAAGACTTAGTGATGCTTTTTTGTTCATTTTTAGATTACCTGTAGATGGCTGTATTGGAAGACGCTTTTTTCAGAGTGCAGCTCATGTTAACTTGCTAAATGAGATGAAGCAGCGGCTGACAGAGGTGGCAGACTTCCACCATGCTGCCAGTAAAGCACTGAGAGTGGAGAGTCCTGAGGGCAGTGACAGGTCACCAGAGAAGGCCAGCTGCTCACCTGATTACCTGACTTCACCTGAGCTGCATAAGGAACTTGTCAGGTAAAAAAAAAAAAAAAACCAAACCAAAAACCTGCCAAAGTTTCATGTTAATCAGTGCAACTGCCTGAGTAACTGCCACAACACAGCTGTGGTTGTGGTTGTGTGAGGAATGAAGGGATGTGACCTTAGATGTAATGCAGGCACTTACTAAAAGCATAAAATCATAGAACATTCAGATTTGAAAAAGCCTTTCAAGGTCATCAAGTCCAGCACTTAACCCAGGCCTGCCAAGGCCACCACTAACCCATGTCCCCAAGTGCATAGTTGGGCTCAAATCCATTCCTCTGTTTGCATAACTTGTTTAGTTTGAGAGGGGGATGGTTTTACTACTAAAAATCAAACATTGTTGATAGGTTTGTCACTCTCTTTAGGGGAATAGCTTTGCTTTTTAATGAATGGTAGCCCCATGCTGGCAAAATATTTATTGTTTAGGCATATCTGCCACTCATATGTACTTACTGTATTACCAGCTATAAATGTAAAATGCTAGTTGGTGTGTATATATGTCTGTGACATATATACACCATGACAGACCAGAGCCTGAATTTATGTCTGAGTAAGATAACTTCATCAGTGTTTTCATAATTTACTGTCATCTTAAGCACATAGTTCAAGCAGTTTGCTTGGTTAGTGACCTAAAGGTTAGCTCTGCCAAGTGTGTTCTGTCTCACCCAAAAAGTGGTAAATCTGCTCACCAAAACCTCACCAGAGGACTCACTTTTTGTCTTGGAGTAGGCTAAGAAGGGAGACACAGCCACTCACTGCTACTCAGCTGGTGAATTCCCACTTTTGTGAGGGATAGTAGCTCCTAAGAGATATCTATACCACATGTACTCTAAACCTGAGAAAGTATGTGAATATTGCTAGGAAATGGTTGAAAGGATTATTTGAAATAATTGAAAAGAGTTCCTTGCTCAAGGGCCCTGGATGTGTGGAATCAGAGCTTCTGCTCAGTGCTCCCCTCAGCAGTCAGTAGGTACTGTACAAACAAACGAGGGAGATCATAAATCCCACTTGATTGTCTGTGAAAAATAATCCAGAGATGGTCGCAGGGTGAACTTGATTAATATTTGCAGTCTTTGATTTCAAATAAGTTTCCTGCTCCAGCAGAAAACCAGAGTACTCTACGCCCAAATAAATCTTATACTCAGGAAGTTTAATGACCTGTCTGGTTTCCTAGACAGGAGGGAAATTATTGGTAGGGTTTATAGTGGCTGATTCTTGGAGCTGGTCTACTTCCATTTTTTCACCAGTGACACTGATGAAGGAAGCAGGAGTTTGCTGGTGATATTTAATACCACAGTGTGAAGGTTTAATGGCATTCTAGTGCTTCCTTGTCAGGAAGGCTTGGGTAGTGTGACTGTGAAAATGGTAGCAGTTGGTGGAATGATGTCAGCTGAAAAAAATGTGTATTTATGTTAAAGTTTTAACAAAGGAGGAAATGAGAATGAGCTAGTCATGAATTTCTGAAACAAAAGATGTGACTTAACTCAGGCATGACTTTTTGGAGCAGGCACTGCAGAGAGGTTCTGGGGTGAGGAACCAAACTTGCTCATGTGTAGTCTGTTTATTTTCTTGGTCTTCCGACTGGGATTGTGGTGATACTTTCTGACCTAAGAGATTATTCCAGTCCTGGGTCTTATGCTAGTTTGCATAAATGTTTTCCTTTTCAGTATTTGTCCTCTAACTCTTTGTTACTGTCCTTCATATTTTTCTAAGTACCTCCTTTCCACTGTGGCTCTTTAACTTGGCAGTAAACAAGTGAAAATGCACCTGAAACATCTTTTTTTGACCATGCCACCTTGCAGCATTATTTGTTGCCCTAATTCCAACTGCAGAACAATCAAATTCACGCTGATATTTTTTCCTTTTTTTCTTTTTTTTTTTCCTCAGGCTTTGTAATGTTTTAATTTTGTGGTTGGAAGAAGAGAGTTTCCAGAAAGGAGATACATACATTCCCTCTTTACCAAAGCAGTATGATGCACATAGACTTGCTAAAGTCATGCAGAATCAACAGGTGGGTTGCTAATAACACTGAAAATCTGATATCTAAAGTCCACTTGCTAAAATGAGTCTTTGAAATCAGTGAGAGAGTTCTGTTACTGGTCTTCAATGCACATACAGCATGTATGATACCTTCATAGCTCTAACCTTTTGTTCTAAAATCCTATGCTATCCCAAACTGCCTTCCTTTATGTTTGAAAGAGGACTCAGATGTGGATTCCTTGCATATCTGTCATTTCTTGCAATACAATCCTTTTTCTGTACTGCTCTGTAATTCTTTTTATGTTCTGTATTAGTGTTAGAGGATTATTTAAGTTGCAGCTTTAAATAATTAAATACTGGAACCCAAAACCTGCTTGTGTTGGTAGTCTGTAAAATGTCAGGTTCAACTATAAGTTAGTGAGTGTGAATTATTCTATTCTTCAATTATTCTATTAATTCTATATAATATTATTCTATTCTTCAAGCCTAAAGACTTATTTTGGAAGGGGATTTCCTTATACTTGCTTTGTTTCACTCCTCCAGTGTATGTGACTACTGGAAACGCAGCCTGCTTTAGCCTGGCTGCAGTTAATCATGCCATGATGTTTTAGACTATCTTGGTCTCTTGTATTCCCTTTTTAGGAGCAGATTTTTAATAATCTGTCTTTCCCTTTGTCTCTTATGTGTTAGAAATGATGCCATGTGTCAAGTTTAATCTCTACATGTCATAAATGCTTTTCAGTAGATCTCTATGTATGTAATAAAAATACTTCAGTGTTTTTCTTCAGTTTAGTTTTTTTGCCCTTAATAATAAATTTCCTGTGATTTAAAACTGCAGGGTATATATTTTATGTAGTTACTTTAGTTTCACAGCTACTAGAATGGGTGGACAGCACATGGTGCTGACCAAAACAGAGATGATAATTTAATTCTTTTGTGCTCCAGGATCTGTGGATGGAATATGTCAATGTGGAGCTCATACACCATGAGTTTCAGGAAGCTCTGAACCTTTGGCTGCAGGTTCAGCTGGAATCACATCCAACCTGTGCTTCTACAGGGGAAACAGATTTCACCAACCCTTTGTCAGGTAAGAGATAAAAATACTGGTAAGGAAACTGTGCCTTAAAGAATTACTGGGATGTCAAAGCCCTGGTTTCTTTAGGAGCTTGATGATGCCTGTCAGTAAAGATATTAATATGGTTTGTTTTCTCTGGGTGCAATATTTTCCATGAAGTTGTCATGGTTTTCTCACTCAGATTTTCATGATGACATGAAAATGATGACATTGATGCTTTTTGGCTTCAAGTTTGCTATGTCACACAGCAGAGCTTGGGCATCATAGGTGAGCTCCCCAAAAGTTCCTCTGCACAGAGTGTGCTCCAGACATTTTCCCAAATTTAGAGAGAGACAGGTGAAAGCAAAAGTAAAACCAACTGTACTTGAAAACATTCTCTGGGTTTTTTTTAATTTAGTTTAGTTAGTTAGTTTGTTTTTTGTGTTGTTTTTTCACTGTGTGTTTTCTCTGGAATTTTGGCATAGTGAAAGGGTTGTTCTAGCACAGAAGGGGTGATAGTCACAGCTGATACATTAAGGATGTAGAGAGATTGGATTTGGAGCTGATCCGAAGAAGAAGGAGTGAGGGAATAGAAGGGAACTGGAATAGTTTCGTAACTGTTTGGACAAGGAAACTGAATGGAAATCAGCAGGAGGAGAGGGCTGACCCAGAGAGAGGCTGTGCTCTGAGAAGGAATTGACACTGACAAGACTGCTGGTGAGGATCAGTTTAGGGAAAGGAAGATGAATTTTGCTTAGAATTTTGTCTGGGTGCATGTGTCAGATGAGTAAAATAAATGAAGTGACAGGAAAACTGGAAGTTAGGAGTGTTTGGGGAAAACACAGAAACGAGTGGGTCTTTTGATCCTAATCTTTGTGTGATGGAAGAGCTGGTCATGAAAATTAGCTGTGTGAAATAAAGTTTGACAAACATAAGAATATTATTTGAGTGATTTTGTTTAAAAGGGGGAAACCTGAGAAATATTTGCCTGCAGTTAAAAATGCTTCATGCAAGAAAAGGAATGTTTTTGTTCAGTTTCTCCTAAACTTCTCTTACTGACCAAACTTGCTTCTGCTTTTTTTTTAAAACCTTTTTGTAGCCAAAGTGAGGATCATGAATAATTTGAAGAAGCTTGATACTCCCAAGCCCCCTCTGCCTCTGCAGACGATGAAAGCTCCTGTGCCAGTGATTTCCTCTGCCACCCTGGTGAGCCAGAAAGACGCGATCCAGCTCATGCGCAGGGACCTGAACATCTTGCAGCAGCACGCCAAGTGAGTCATGTCTGTGCTCCTTGTGCCTCTCCAGTGGGTCCAGCACTGCCTTAAAATTATTGTGGAGTCACAGAATTGGGTTGGGAGGCACCTTAGAGCTCAGCCCATCTTACCCCTGCCATGGGCAGGGACACCTTCCACTGTCCCAGGGTGCTCCAAGCCCCGTCCAGCCTGGCCTTGGACACTTCCAGGGATCCAAGGGCAGCCACAGCTGCTCTGGGAAGGCTGTGCCAGGGCTTCCCCACCTTCACAGGGAGCAATTTCTTCCTAAAGATGGCCTTCACAGCAGCCTCATTTATGGTGTTAGCACAAGACTGTCAGTACTTCTGCTTCTTGTCCCATTTGTTTCCTCTCTTCTGATCTATCAGGTTATTATTCTACTTCTTCAACTGACATAAGAGTGCACAAGTCTTACGTAATGACTGAGATTACATCAGATGGCATCTAATTTACTTTCTCATTTGGCATATTTCCTGATCTAAAGCCTCCTTTTAGGCTAGATTTGTTGACAATGACTTATTTAACCCTTTTGCACTAAGGTAGTAGTTGCAATATGAAGCACCCAGGAGAGAAATATGATTTCTGGTTCTGGTAGCTTTGTTAATGAAAGAGACTTTCTGTTTTTAATATTCCAACTCAGATAATCCAGCTGAATTGTTTCCAGTCACAATTGATCAATCTATAGTTGTTCTTACCTAATGTAGTAATTTAATAACAATATTTTGATCCAGAGCAAAAGCTACTAAGCCCATGAGAGGCTGTGTCTAAACAACTCCACTATCAATTCTAGGTGGGTTCTCTTTTTTCTGTTTTCTGGTTTGTTTTGTTTTTGTTTTGGTCTGGTGGAAAATTGCATTTCCTGTAGAGATTATTCTGTTCAGTTTCCTTCCAGGTTGTCATATCAAGTAATTCAAAAGAACTCACACATACTTGAGCAGTTTTGTTCTTATGAACCTGGTTTATTTTTACTTTGAAGTGCTATTACTTTGAAGTTTTAGCTCAATTTTATTTAATAACCTTTTATGTTTTCCATGGAAAAGTCATGAGTCTTTGTACAGCACATTAAATTGAAGTCTCCTCTCTTATAAATTCTCAGCATTGCTTTTTTCAGGAAAGATTTTGGTAATTTTATTAATAAATGCCTTTCAGAACTGCAGCTCTCTGGGAGTCTCAGCATGTTGCTCTGAACAGTGAGATCCTGGACACGGTGCCTAAGCTGTATGTCAACAGGGAGGAGCAGATCACTCTCCACCTGGAGTGCCGGGGAACTTCAAATAAAAGCTGCCAGGGAGCAGCTCAGCTCACCATCCAGGTCAGAGGCACGGCACCACCTCTCTTTTGGGGCTGGTGAACATAGAGGAAATGGCTGAATTATTATAAAAGTGGTGGCATTTGACTGAATAATCCACACACATATTAGTGATCTGAAATACCTCATGTAATGGTCAAAAGGAGAAGCAGATCAAGAGTTGAAGAATAAGTTGTTGCATGATTTGTTTTGCTCGTGGCATCCATTCTAAACTGCTTCCCAGTGTATGGATGTGGGAATTTGCTTGCTGATAGGAATAGAAGCATGAAAATGTTTATGGAAATACTCCCATGTTGCTTAGTAAATTAATTTTTGATCCCCTCTAAGTTTCAGTCCCTGTGGATTAAAAGCCTTAGATAAAAGACATGAATTCTATTAGTGTGTGTGATAATTAATTAGGAACATGACCAAGGATGTGTGCTTGGGCACGATGTACTAAATCTGATGAAAGCTCTCAGGGGGAAAGCCATCCAAATTCAGAGTTCTCTGACTGGACTCTGCTTAGTTTTTGGAAATAGCTGCAACATGGAAGTGTTCTAGCAAAACCGTGTTAATTCTTCAATGAATGTGTGTCTTTTTGTCATTTAGTTTGAAGGGAAGCACAAAAATGAAGCAGTGAGCCAGCAGCTTCATGCTTTGCGTAAAGAAGTGAGACAGCTGCAGGCAGAAGCCATGAAGCCGCCTTCCCTGGGTGTTGTGGAAGCAGCTGTGCACGTGGAGAATTTCATAACGTAGGTTGCCCAGATGCTGCTCTGGGTAATGGTGTTTGTGATTCCATTTTGGTGTGTTAGAGTTTAAAATGTGGAACCTGTTAGTGTGATTCCCTCGTGCTCATCAGCTTGGGCCAACAACAGAGCTGGGATCCCGAGACCTGTGTGTTTGTGACACAGTAATTCCTGTTATCACAGGGTCACTCAGGCTCAGCAGGGCACACAGCATTGTACTTCTGTTTATTGTTTTCTACTTCTTTTGATTGTTCTGTGCATTATAATAGCCCTCCTGATGCTGTAAGAGGACACTGAGTGATGACAAGGATGCTGTGCTAAACTTTAGGAAGTGGCAAACTTGTACCACAGCTGTCTCAGCCATAGGCTAAATTACATGGTGTGAATATGACTCTCTATGGGTTTTTCTTCATTATAGTTCAGGACATAAATCTTTAATAGAGTGCTAAAATTTTAAGTAGTTTTTCCATAGGTGAAACAAAATGGTGCAATGGAAGCTGGCTAGATAATACCACTTTTTTTGGGGTTGGGTGTGAATAAAATGGGGTTGTCCAAGGCTCTCTTCCTCACTTTTACAGTTTATCCCCAGAAGTCCACTTTAGCAACTTTGTCCTCAATCTTCCAGATTTCTGCTGGGATTCTCTTAGTGTAGCTGGTTTACTATAGAGTGTAATGATTGTACAAGTAAAAGGATTTTTGTACTACTTCTGCTTGTTCATTCTTGATCACTAACCTGAAAAATTCTGTGGATGAACTAGTTCTTGGGATTTACATCTGTGGAATTGCATCTTCTTCACCTGTTTTAATTCAGATTTAATGAAGACAGGGGTTTGGTCTCAATGAAATGTTTACTTGGCAGTGCACAAGAAAAGACTGATTCTGTTTTAATTCTTTTCTTGTTGAGCCTGTGAAATAAAACGGGGTAGGTTCTCTTGCAATACAAGGCAGTTGAGGTGCCATCAGAATATGAGGAGTACATGATTAAAGGAAGAAATAATCCATTGGAATGATGCTTTAGATGTTTTTCAGTGTTCACTTGCTGTCTGATTATGGAGACTTTCTAAGATTTGGAAGTATCCATTTCAGGCAGCAAAAGTACATGAGCTAAATCCGTGACTTTTCAGTCTGAATATGAGAAGGAGGGATACTCAGGGAATATCACAAATACTCATCTCAAGGCTGTATATTGGCAAGAAACCTTTCTTTATTGTCACAGGTTATTCTCTGTATGTAAAATTAATTTGCCTTGTTAACTTAATTTTTTTAGGGCCCTGATAAATATCTACAAGGTGCAGCCTATGCCTGCAATCAAGAAAGTTGGAATTGGTTTGTTTTTTACATTGGTAGAATATGTGTGTGATGAAACTCAACGTAATCCTCCCACAAGGCAGTTCTTCACATCCTGCATTGAGATTCTGGGCCAAGTGAGTTTATTTCTTGAATCTGAAAATATTTTCTATATTTTTAAAATTTGATTTTTGGTGCTTATTCTTTCCAATTTCACTGCTGTTAGTGGGGGGAGGTGGTCCCAAATGTATTCAGAAACTTTAAACTTAATTTCTGAGCTTCTATCCCATTTTGTTTTCACCTAATTGTGTAATGTGCACAATCTTTAGGAGAGGTGAAGTTTATATTTAAGCAAAATAAAAACTTGCTCTGTGGTGTCTCTGCTTAGTGTTAACAAATTGTCATTGTGTTAGTTAATTTAAATGCTGGAGTTTTGGGCAGGTAACTAAGGTTTGGATACTTCCAGTTCATAAAAGTGTATTTCAGCATAGACTTTGCTTTTACCTGTCGCTTTCTGGTTGATGCACACCTTATAAACCTCTGTATTTACACTAAACCTTTCTAGTTATATCAGAAGTTTGCTGGCAGAGAAGACAAGTGCTTGGTGGTGATGGTGGTAATGTGTGCTGTGCTTGTGCTCTGAGAAAAATCATTAGCCTCTGCTTTGGGTCCAGATACTTACTTTTATCTTAAATATAGCTTATTTCAATGTGCAGCTGTCCTTGAGCACCTCTAACAGCTGAAGTACTGAGAAGTTCTTCACAGCTGTAATTCTGTTAAATTTTTCCTATTATCAAGCAGGGCTGGTGAAATCAGGATTCATTTTCTTATGCTATTCCATCAGAAAAAATAGTATTTCTGGGTATTTTAGACAACATATGTTATCACAAATGCCAGTCTAAAGTGAGCTAGGAAGACATCTTTGTTTTTTGTTATATCTTGTGGAATAGCAGCATTTAGATAATGTTAATCTTATAATCTCAGCTTCTTGTTTTTGAGAAAAACTTCCCTTTTTATAAAGGGACCAAAACTGTGGGTGTCTCAACAACAAGCCTAAGAGGTTTATTTTCCAGTTGGCTGGTATTTGGCTGTTATTTTTTCCACCATTCCCACTTCTCTCAGGTGTTCATCAGTGGGACCAAATCCGAGTGCAAGCGTCTGCTCCAGACCATCCTGCAGAACCGGAGGCTCTGTACTCTTCTCTCCCCTTACTTCACTCCTGTAGCCTCTCCCAGTGAATTTGTGACTTTGTACGAAAAAGTTGTGGCCTTTCTGAGTGAGGATAACAGCGATGTTGTCTTCATGCTGCTGACAAAGGTGGGTGTTCTTTGCCTAAAGACCATGTCCTTAAGCTAAAGAGGAAAGAGGTGCAAATCTGGTACTTTCAAATAGCATTGACAGGTTCTGTAGAGCTGTGTTGGTCATACTGAGTGGTAAGTGTTACATTTAAGCTCAAGAGGGGCTGGAGTCAAAAGCAAATAGCTTAAGTAGCCTTTTCTAGCCTAAATAGTATCAGTTTGTGCTTCCCAGGGCTTACTGCTGAAATTAAAACCATCTCTTGATGACTTCTGCCTGGTATCTCTGCAAAGACATTCATTACAATAGCCAGTGAATGCCAGGTATCTAACAATCAAAACAAAATCTGGGACAGTGTCTGCATTTTCCAGCTCTGCTTGGCACCCATGTCCTTTCTGCCTGTCCTAAAACAGACAGAATAGGTAATAGAGCAAGATGTGATTTGCACATCTCATGATACTGCCAGTGGAGAAATCACTGTAACACTTGGCCTTTGATAGTGCTCTGATTTTCCTCTTCCTTACAGGGAGCAGCAGGCAGTCTGTCCTGGGCAGGGCTCTGGGCTGTCCATGGTGGCACCATTGGCCCTGCTGACCAAGGTCTGAGCAGGTGCTCAAGGGCTACAAAAGCTTTGCTCCTCTTCCTGAAAATGTATGGGCTGTGGGCATCAGTCCAGTTTAATGCTTGTGTGGAAACTCAGACTCATTTTTATGAATCTGAGCCCCTCAGCCAAGGGCTGTTCCTTGGACCTAGAGACTTCTGCAGTACGCTCAATCATTGCCTTTGAGAGTGAGGTTGGGAGTTGGGGCTAACAACATGCAAATTCATGTGGCTTTTCTTAGATACATAGAAATATCATTATTTAATTTCCCTGGTGACTTCTCCCTCCTCCCAAAGGTGTTGTGTCTGCTGCATGTCCTGCTCACAGACACTGCCTGTGCTCTGTTGCAGTTCGACCTGACGCAGTGGTTGAGCGTGGCCAAGCCGCCTCTCGCGGAGCGCACCCAGCTCCTGGAGTCCATTCACCTGGCTCTCAATGCATGTGGCCTGGAACCTGAAGAAGATATTTTGATGCCATTTAATATCTTCTGCAAGCATTGGACTAACCTTCTCCAATATCAGTTCCCTGACCACTACAGTGATTTCTTAAGGTTGTTTGTGCAAAGTGAGTATCTGAGGTGATGCATCCTAAGCCTTTGTGCAGAACCCTTCAGGCTTAAAAATATGAACCCCGTGCAGTAGAGTTAAACTGCAGAATGACTGACACTTCCTTAGGTTTCTACCTTGGGTGTTTTTATGTGCCTTGCTATGTAATGTAGTTTTTTTAGACATATTGTAGCTCTTCTGTGGGTCAAGGCATACACATCAGTGACAACAGATTTTCATCCCATGTAACAGCAGAAGGATGGAGGAGAATCTTCTGTTAATGGACTATTAGTCCATATTTAGCACCAGTTAGGCCAATATTAGCACCTATTAATGATGGTTGTGCCATAGTCTGAAATGCAGAACCCTTGTTTTTGATTACCCTTCAATGTCGGGTGGAGAGCTGGAATTATGATGATGTGTAACTGATGCTGAAATCTGCTGAAAATGTCCTGGTTGACATTTGATGCCACCCATATTCTTATGTGCCCCTCAAATGAGAACAAAAGTGCTTCTCTTTGTCCAACCATACCTGCTGAGGGAGCAGCTGTCTCGTAGTGGGTATTTGCAGCCAGGGATTTACCAAGTGCTTGGGAAGTTGTCTAAGAAGAGAAACATGTAGGTGCCAGAAGGAAATGTTGAGTCGATTACATTTGCAAAGTAGAGATGATCTCTCACTCTTAAACTTGGGGCTTTCAAACCCTCACTTCACTTAATTTTTCAAGAAGCAGGGAGCTTTAATTTCAACCTTGTCTGACTTGTTTGGAGAAAGGGACTAACATCTTTCTGGTTTTCACAAATGCATTCCCTTCTTTCTCCTAAGGCTCATCAGAGCAGCTTCTAAGCCCTGACTGTTGGAAGGCATCACTTCAGGCTTTGGGGTGTGATTCAGCAGTGGCTGAGCAGGGCAGTTTCAAGAAAAGTGATTCTGCTGAAGGTCCTGTGGTGAGGGATGCTGCAAAATCTCTGCTCTCCACAGAACAGGTGCGTGCCTCTGGGTTTATTTATGTTTTTCAGGTGATGCAGATGCCCTCCAGTGACAGATAACACTGCTGTGCAGCCTTTCTGCAGCTGATTCATAGCTTCCTTCTTTTCACAGGTCAGAGAGACAATAGAATGGCTTTCTACATCCTTCTGCAAACTCCGACTGGCCTCGGCGGACTTCAGGACTTTTGGCCTGTTTTCAAAATGGACTCCTTATGTGGCTGCAGTGAACACATTCCTGGAGTATCTCATTAAACGACTGATTGACAATGAAGTTGCTAATTTAGCCCAAGAGCCTGTTGGCAGTAGCAGAATTTTAGCAGGTAATGTGTCTTAAAATCAAATTACTTAAGAACAGACACCTGATTTCTCCAATTCCCTCTGTTAAGGGCCATTTAAATATACAGCAAAATCTTCTTACTTTGCATTTGTGCAATAGTGATAATATTAAAATACAGATGGGAAATGTTGCTGCTACTTCATGGCCATGTAGGGCTTTATGCTTTATAATCTGAGAGGAAGCTTTTTTAATATTTGAGCTTCCTTCAAGATTATTTTATGAGGCGATTGTACTTTCTTAAGAAAAATACAGTCTTTTGCACTGAGCAGAGGTTTGGAAGGAGACACTACTGAATTTCATCATGCATGATTTAAATCTGGAAAAAGTCGGCCTTTACTTTTTTAAAAACTAATTTTAATTTAAATATTAATTAACACATTTTAATATGTGCGGGTTTAAAGCAAGAATGGTTATTGCCCCCACAATCTCTGGTGTGTTATTAAAAGTGTATTAATAAAACATCTTAACAATGCAAAATGCTTATGATGGTTGTTAAAACAGCCCTATTGTTAACTTAAGCTATTATTAAGCATATTGTATTTTAAATTTTTATTTGACCAGAAAGAACTGATTGAATGGTTGGACTCAATGATCTTAGAGATCTTTTCCAGTCTTGATTATTCTATAATTCTGTGAATGTTAGAATGAGAAACGGATATTATATCCACATTTAGAAAAGTGTAATATTTTCACTGGTTTTAATTTGAAGGAATAAAAGCAACTTTGTTTTGTTTCTTTATAGCATTGCAGTCCTTGTACTCAGTCATTGCTGGACTCTTTAAACCATGGATACTGGTCCTGGAGAAAGAAGATGCAAGGTATATATTGCATTTTAAAATTAAATGAATTTTTGCTAAAGTAGAGGCTTTAGTCCTGTAAGAATGGCTTTCATTATTACCTGGTTTTTAATAATTTGTGACTGTCTTGCCTTCCATTTAAATAGCTCTCACTTTGTCATTTCCTTAATAATTACAGAACTATTTCATGACCTACATAAATTTTTCCAAGATTTAGATAAAATAATTATTTTAGATATGAGAAAGATCTTGTAATAATACAAGCAAGGCTTGATTATTTGAAGGGTTTCACTCAGTTTAAAAAACACTGAAACTTGAATTTCGGATTCCTGTTTTTTAACTTCCATAATATCTATAATACATGTTTAAAAGAAAACAAAAAAGCCAAACAAATACAACCCCAAATTCCAGTGGTATATAAAGAAATTTTAGGCTAAATGAGTGCTGTGATGATCTATTGCCCTGTGTACTTCTGTCTTCTCATGAAAAGTTACTTATGCTACTATACATTCAAATTTTGCTTTCTTTCAAAATTTAAAGCTTTTGGAGTTGTGAGTGTAGCCTTCAGCACTGAAGGTAGAAGGTTGTTTGCAGTTGGTGAATAATTTTATTGAGAAACTCTGTTGTTTCAACTCTGTTACGAAGTATCAAACAAGTAATTTATGCTTACTCAGTGGATCTTCATTGGGATGGTGACCTATGCAGCTCTTCTAAGGAAGAAGAGAAGAGTCCCAAAAAGCTGAAACTGGAAGGACTGCTGATACCTATCCTTCACTGCTTTAGAGTATCTAAATTGCAAATATTTATGCTCAGGTAACTGAACACTGAAATTTGTGTTGTGCTTCTTTTCAGTAGCCAGCCCTGCTACCCTTGGCTGGAGAGTGACACTCCTGTAGCCTCCACTGTGGTCAGTCTGTTTGCAGATTGCATCAAGCTTTTGCATGAGAGCTTCAAAGGTGAGCATGAAATCCTAAGCCTCCCCACTTGTTGAGTTGGAGGAAAAAAACACTAAAGTTTAGTGTGCATTTTTCTCTTTCAGTGTGTTTTAGTGTAACTTACAAGTTTTTAATCTTCAGAAATAGACTTTTTTCTGCAATCAAGTTTTATCTGAATTTTTTTCTGTTGTTAATTCAGCCATTTTCTTTGATTCTAGAAAAGCTGTTGCCAAGCCACCATGGGGCTCTCTGGTTACACCTAATGCATTACTGTGAGTGTTGCACAGCCCCCAAAATGCCAGAGTTTATTCTCTACGCTTTCCACACTGAGTTCAGAAGGCTTCCATGGAAGGAAATGCATCCAGACCAGATGCTTATGGAAGAGTTCTTTAAAGTGAGTTCGTGGCATCTGTTGAATTAAGTTCATAGTCAGTGCTGCCCTTGAAAATAGCTGGAGATTAGCAAGTAGGCTTTTAAAGTAAAGTTTGTTTTTAGCATTCATAGCTGCTCAATTTGTGGTGGATTTTTGTGAAGGAGTGCTTTTAAGTCTTAGACAAAGTCGTGGGGGCTGTACAGCTCCCTCTTTGTTGATCTGCTGAGTGTCTCATTTACTGCATATGTATTAAATGTTTTTAGTTAGATTTAATATATTTTGCTATTGCCGTGTTGTTCTCACTTCCAAGTCGTCAGAGACAAGGTAAAGCTGCAAGAGGGAGAAGGAAATGATGGAGAAAAGACATTTGTCTGCTCCTCTGCTGACCTCAAGTGCTGCTGTAGATTTACAGCTGGCTAAGGAACTGAAAAGTATAAAAGTACTTATGTCTTACATCGTTTTATGCACATGTCTTTTTCCCTTTCTCCTTCCTAGATCGAAAGAGGCAGCCCCAAGAGTTGTTTCTTGTTCTTGGGTTATGTTTTATGTGAAGTAAACTGGGTCAGTGTGCTCTCTGATGCCTGGAATCCCAACCCTCACCCTCAGACTCACAGCATGATTGTCTGTTTGCTGTACATGATGGTCCTGCTGGCAAAGGAGGAGCAGCTTATAGGCGAAGAGGTAATTTTTGTGATGGTTCATATCCATCTCTTAAAAGAAAATAATCCTTTACGAGAAAGGACACAAGATCTTGTGACTAAATCCACTTCATTGTTTCTGGAGGACTCTTCAGAGGGTCTTGATCATCTTAAAAAGTCCCATTTCACATCTGTCAGCTTTCTTCCACTTGCAGAATCTTCTGCTCTCCATTTCCTCTGAGGCATTACAAGATACTGCACCAAGATGTCACTGGCTGCCTTTGACCATCGTTGTATTTCAGTTAGGAAAGTTACCAGCATTCTGTGCTTTGACCTGAATGTGTTTGCTTATCAGAAGCTTCTCAAGCTTCAGAAGATAGCTGTTTGCACACGGTGTGAGTCAGCCTCAGGAATTCCCTCCTTCCCTCCAGCAATGTGTTAAACTGACCCGCTGTCAGGAGGATTTTTGCCTCCCAGAGCACTCCTGTGACACCTTGATCTAAATCTCAGACTTTCTCAACCCTGTGTTCCAGGGCATGAGCAACCTGAGGAGTACTTGTTGTACCAGTGTCACATTCCTGTAAAAGTAGTATAATTTGGGTTCTGGATTGTCCCCACAATTTCAGCATTTGTTCATTCTAAATTCACTGTAGAAACATAGAATAGGATATAGAATATCCTTAGTTGGAAGTAATCATTGAGTTCAACTCCTACCCCTGCACAGACCCCCAGCAATCCCACCCTGAGCATCCCTGGCAGTGCTGCCCAAAGGCTCCTGGAGCTCTGGCAGCCTCGGGGCCGTGCCCATTCCCTGGGGAGCCTGGGCAGTGCCAGCACCCTCTGGGGAAGAGCCTTTCCCTGATATTCAGTCTAAACTTCTAACAAAGCTCTGTACCAGTTGGTGTTTCTCTGTGTCCAGGGGGCTCTTTTTCACTCCAGATGTTTTAGAATAGATGGGAGCTGCTCATAGACAGAGAGGCTTTTACATCTGCTGACTGGCACTGCCTGTGTGAGCTGTGGGGCTGCTGTGCTGTTCAGGGTGGTATTTATGAGAATAACAACATGAGGAGTTCCTAGGTTGGTGGATGACTCAGTAAATGGAAAATGAGGGACACAGTTTCTCCCGTGAACTTGCATTAATTGTATTTTCAAAAATAATATTCTAATGCCTCTTTTAAACATGTACTGAAGTGACTTTAACTTGAAGGGTCTCCATATATTTCTGGCTGTCTTTACATGTTTACATGTCAAATCCTAACATTTTTCACAGACTTTTGTTAGAGCTGCTGCAATAGTCTGAATACAGTTCTGCAAGTGCTGGAGATGAAGTACATGTGTTAGCTTACTGCTTGAATAAGGAATTGCTTTTCAGACAGACTCCTTCAGGTCACCTATTTCTGTGGGTTTTCAGCTCCATCTCCTTCAAATTCACTGAAGCCAGAACTTCCTTCCAATATTGAGTACTGTGAGTATGAATTGAAAACTGCAAGGAAGGTGAAGCTTAAACGGATGTCTTTAAATCTGCAGGAATCTCCACTCATAAATCTTCTTGGACAGACCAGCTCCCTTCCTTGGCAGCTTGTGGGCATTTCATCCTATGAAAGCATCATCAGCTACTGCAACAGTCACTACCCTCCCTCTGTTATCCTTGCTAAGGATGCTGGAGCTGAACTGATCGTGAAGCTCCTGAAAATCTCAGCAGGCTTTGGGGCATCTTCAGATAGTCACATCCACCTGGTGAGTTGAACTAGTTTTGAAGCATCTGCTTGCTATTCTTGGCTTTTGTAAAGTTATGTTTGTGTATATTACAGAATATTGAAAGAGTTCTAGGCGTGGTTTTTCTCTTTCTCAAAATGTTTTTGTCCCTAATTGATTTTAATTTTGCTTGACAGGATGCAACACTGAAGTGCCGAGTGTACATTCGCCAGGTGGTTCAGTTCCTCAGCACCTTAGAACAAAGTGGAAAGATAACCCTTGCAGTTTTGGAACAAGAAATGGCCAAGTTGCTAGATGATGTGGTCATCTTTAATCCCCCAGGTCTGTGTTGAGGAAATGGCAAACTACTTTAAGCTGTCAAAATCCTTTATTCCACGGAGTGGATTGATTAATGTGTTTCATAGTTTAATTATTTGCATTACTGTCACATCTCCCTTATGGGCAGCAGGGCATGGTACTTTGGTAATGTGTACATAGATGGTATATTAGCACAAAGCAAAAATATGAATCTTGCCCTACAGAGCTGTCAGGACTGATAGAACCAACATTAAAAACAGGGGTTAAGTTTTGGAGTAAAACTGTCTGACATACAGGAGCTTGAGTGATTCATTTCTTTGTCATCTGGCGGTTTGGGGTTTTTTCTAATTTTTATTTTACTTGTCATTTACCTCTTTTTTAAAGGGAAGAAGGGCACAAATCCATTCTCTTGGTCCTGAGGGATTAGGAGCAATGGGTACAAACTGAAATTGGGAAGATTATGTTAGGTATTAGGAATAAATTCTTACTGTGAGGGTGGTGATGCACTGGCACAGGCTGCCCAGGGAAGCTGGGGCTGCCCCAACCCTGGCAGTGCTTCAGGCCACTCTGGGAAAGGCCTTGAGCAACCTGATCTAGTGGAAGTGTCTGTGCCTATGGCAGGGAACCTAGATGGTATTTAAGGTCCCTTCCAACCCTTAATTTTCTGTGATTCTGTGACTCAAGATATGGTTCCAAATTGTAAAACCAGGAAAACTTGACAGTGTTGAAGTAGAAGCAGTATACTGATGTACCACAGTGGTATAACATGTCCAGACATCCAGGATTGCGTGGTGAGATCATCTAGATCTCATTTTTAATACTAGTACCATCTTGGGGTTCCTCTGTCAATCTCTGAGTTCAGGTGAAATCCGTGTCTCACTGTACTCCCCAGAAATGGTTGTGAGGGGTCGTGTTTCTCCCTGCCCACGGGTGTGTAACGAGGAAGAGGCTTTTCCCAGTGGTAATTAACCCCAGTGGGTTCCGGTGTCTGTCACTGAAAGGGCTCTGTGGTTTCTGCCTGGCAGACATGGATCTGCAGACGCGCCACCTGGCCCTCAGCAGCCTGTTCACGGAGACGCTGATGATGCTGAACAACTCCAGCATCACCACGGCCGAGTCCTTGCGGGGCAGCCTGCGCCGCTGGATCGAGGGCAGGGTGCAGGGGCTGCTGGCCATGCCCCTGCTCACAGCTGCCTGCCACAGCCTGGCCTCCGTGCGCCACATGGCCGAGACCACCGAGGCCTGCATCACCTCCTACTTCAGCCACGGTAGGAGCCTGTCTCTGCCTCTGGGCGCTCTGGGATTGGGGGAAATGGAGCTGGGGAGAGTTCTCAGGGCCTGCTTCTGGCTGTGAGGGTGGTGATGCACTGGCACGGGTTGCCCAGGGAAGCTGGGGGTGCCTCAGTCCTGGCAGTGCTCCAGGGCACACTGGGTAAGGCCTTGAGCAGCCTCATCCAGTGGAAGTGTCCCTGCCTATGGCAGGGGGGGTGGAACCTAGATGGTATTTAAGGTCCCTTATTATATATTCCAACCCTGAATATTCTATGATTCTGTGACTCAGAAATGGCTCCAAATTGTAAAACCATTCTACTTCTTGAAGCAGAAGAGGAGGTATACTGATGTACCACAGAAGGCCCACACAGCGTGCATCTGTATGCAAACCTTGAGATAAGTTATGCTGACTTAGAAATGCCTTGGAATAGGGCAGACATTGTTGAGAGAGAAATGGAGCTAGAAACAAGTTTCAAAGGATGGCCTTGCAAATAAGACTAGCTACTTGAAACGGAACTATGAAAGATGCATTGTAGTGGGACCCACAAGGGGTAGTTTTAGATGATTGGCTTTAAGGCATCTACAGCATGATATGGCATAAGCTGATAGACCAAGAAACACTTACAGTGCATTGTAATTAGGAAATAGTTGGCTTCTGATTGTGATGGCATGAATTATAATAGCTGTACTGTCTCACCCTTCACATGAGACTGAAAATGGAATAAAAGTTTTTAAAATGCCTCTCAGTTGCCCCATCTCTGGGTCAGAAAAGGGCTTAATCTGACAGGGTATGCCACTGAGTACAAATTGTCTAGAATTGTGGACTGGTTTGGCTTGGAAGTGTCATTAAAGATCACCTGGTTCCAGCCCTTCTGCTTTGAAGAAATGGCTTCACACTGGGTAGATGGGGTATCATAGAGAAATTCTCCCCTTTCAGGGTGGGAAGGCTTTGGAAATAGGTTTCCCAGAGCAGCTGTGGCTGTCCCTGGATCCCTGGAAGTGTCCAAGGCCAGGTTGGATGGGGCTTGGAGCAATCTGGGATAGTGGAAAGCGTCTCTTCCCATGGCAGGGGATGGTATAAGATGGTCTCCTATGTCCCTTCCAACCCAAACCATTCTGGGATTCTGTGACTGTGGTTTGGGTCTTACAGCTGCCCTAACTGTGTGTTTTATCCGTACCCATCTCTGTGAAAACTGGTTTGCTCTGTGTAGTGTTGCCATTTTTCCAGATAAAGTGGTTTTACAAAAAAATCACCCCAGGAGAACTGAAGACATTTTTCCTTCCTCATTTTCCCTTCTCTAGTGTTCTGTAAGCTAATTTAAGAAAAAAACACTCTGGCTTGGTAAAACTCTGAAAGTGTAGGGTGCATGATTTTATTTTATTTATTTTTTCTTTCCTTCTTCTTTCTGTTTACATAATCCTTGTAGAACTGCATTTTTATTTCTTTCACTGTGTGGAAGATTTCAGTACACCTGAGGGAAATACTTCTAATTCCATTGCTAAAATGTTCAAATTTTAGTCCTGTCTGAATGCTGGGAAAATATCTCACCTTGACCTCAAGGAGGTGCCCTATGATAGTGGAATTTTCTGTTCTCTCCATCAGAGTTGCATGGCATGCTGATTGCCTTAAAAACAGCTTAACCAGCCCAGATTCTCTTAACTAGGAGTTCTGGTTTTTAGGTTTTACCAAGTGCTGCTTTCTCACATGCTTTCTGTTCTTTCCTTCTTCTTTCTTCAAAGATTCCCCTCACCACCAGGAGTTAGGCTGGGGCCCTATACTTGCTTCCCTCCAAGTTCCTGAGCTAACCATGGAAGAATTCCTGCAGGAGTGCCTGTCTTTAGGAAGTTACCTGACCCTCTACGTCTACCTGCTGCAATGCCTGAACACTGACCAAACCCTTACCAATGAAATGAAGATCCTGCTGACCATCAGCAAATGGCTGGAGCAAGTGTACCCCAGGTGTGAAACTTGGAGCTTCTGAATGGGCCTGGACTTTTGAATTATTATTATTATTATTATTATTATTATTATTATTATTATTATTATTATTATTATTATTATTATTATTATTATTATTATTATTATTTAGATTAAAGTTTCTTTAGGGCTGTAAAGCTGATATTATTAGGTAGCCCTGGTTAATTAAGTTAATTGCAACTGAGTGCTGGATGAAATTGCCTGTCCTGCTCTATCTACTAATAGAGGGTCTGTCCATCTGCAGTGGTTAAATGGAAGAAGGAATTTAATCTGCTAGAAAATTAGTGAGTTTCAGTCATTTTTCAGTCAGATTAGCTTGGTTTCAATGACGGCCTGGATTTGTGTTCTCTTAAAATGACTCAAAACAAACCCTGAATGACTGTGGGTTACACTTTCCAGTGTGTCCACAAGGTGGGATGAGTTATGTGCTGAATATTCAGTCTGGCACTCTGAGAGACCTTGTGTTGAAAGCTGCTGGTTGGGGACTGAGCAGCAGCTCTGAACCAAACCTGGAGCATCTGATGGGATGCCCAGGGTTAGCAGCCTGTGCTGCTGCAAAACACCTTAGATAACTTTTATTTAGATTGTTATTGTTATTGGGTTCTGAGGGGAAAGGATGCATTGCTTTGGGGTCAAAATAAAAATATTAAATGCATGTAGCAATGGTAGTTAAGAGTTGCTCCTGGTATTGCCAGGATTTAGTAAACCTGATTATTATTTTTCCATGTTAATGTTGATAATGTTCATATTTTCTTAAAAGAACAATTTGGAAAAATGTATGTTCCCACTGTTCTCTTCAAATTCAAAAAATACTTTCACTCTGGTAGGTGTTGTAGTAATTTCATTGCCAAGGTATGAAGGAGACAGCAAAGCCACCATGTAAAACAGATTAAACCTTGCTCTAAACATCAGATCTGAGATTGCTGTGATGGGAAATGACTGGGAGGAGGAATGTGAGGATGGTCTGATGCAGGAAACTCGTGATGGTACTTTATGTGGAAAATCTGAGCTTGTTAACTTAAACTGCCAACTGTTTGGGGAAGGATTAAAAATAGCATAGGGGAAACTTCACTTTGGGCTTTACTCAACAAAAAGCTTCAATGTTTCCTTTTCTCAAGGATCATATTAAACATCTAAGTTGTTGTGGTAACAACATCCCGTGCTTCCTAAAGTGTTTTATTGGTAAGTAAAAAAAAGAACAAACGAGTGGAGATACAGCTTCATTCCTTTTGTGCCAAGTCTTAGGCAAGTTTAAATCCACTTATGACTGCAGTATCATTTATTTTCAGTTGTAAGGCTTAAAAGGAAGCACTGTTCTTTGTCCAGTTACAGGCCCTTAAAACCAGCTAGCTGGTGGATCAAATCCATAACAGTAGCAGTCACAGCAGTATAATAACTGGTGGGGTAGTATAGTTATGCTATCCTCATGTGATAAAATTAGCTGCTGTTAATTAACAAGCTTCACAGACCTAATGGGGAGGGGAATAAACTTCTTGACCTATGCGCTGACTCTTAAATTTTTATTTTCTCTTATGTTTTTCTTTAAATTTTACCTAAAGCTCAGCAAAGGAAGAGGCAAAGCTGTTTCTCTGGTGGCACAAAGCCATGCAGTTATCCTTGGTGCAGCTGGAGCAGGATGACCCCGTTCTGATTGAATCTGTCGTCCGGATCCTGCTGTCCATCCAGGCCCGGCAGAGCCAGCTGGCTGAAGAGAGACTCACTTCTGGAATACTTGGTGCTATTGGGCTGGGCAGGAGGTCTCCTTTGTCACCCAGGTGAGGGTTGGAGCTGTGGGGAATCAATTGGTTTGAGTGATGGTATTTAAAAACCTGGGTGCAGCATGCCCAGTCTGGGTCCAGCGCAGTGTTAAAAGGTGATCAGAATCCACATTGCCCCCAGATCTGTAATGTTCTTTGGGCCTGTCACAGAAATACCACAGTGGGTGTGTTAATCAGCTTAAGAAGCAAGTATGAACCTCTGCAAAGGTTCTGGTGGAAAAGGAAAGAAAATGCAGTTCTGAATCTGACTTAATGTCCCCCTTAAGCAAAGTTTGTAGGCACTGTTGGTCAGAGGAAAAGGTACTTCCACCTGGTCTATGGAAAACTATTTCACTTGACTTCCCAAAATTTTGTATAAAAACAGACACATTAGAATTTCTGTTCTAATCTAGAGGGATTGGAAATGTTAAGTGATGCACAAAGGAGCGTTGTGATTCACTCTACCTTCTAAACACAGACACCAAGTTTGGTTGTTAGGTGTCAAAACCAAGTTCACTCAGGAAAGAATACTGAGGAAAAACCCCATAAATGTTTGTAGAACAGCAACTCAACTCTGCACCTAACCATAACTTCTTGTTTTTAAAGACCTTCTAGGATGCATTGCTGTTCAAATTGCCCTGAATTCTTGGTGTCATTCAGCTCATCCCTTGATTTGGGTGATAGTAATGTTTTACATTCTGTCACCTGAGGAGTATTTCAGCTAGGCTTGAAACAGATGCAGGATTTCCTATAGAGGTATTACATTATCTTCTAGTATGTGTTGTGTCCTATTTTGTGTATACCCAGAGAATACCTAGGATCCCCTTCCACCCCTGGCAGTGTCCCAGGCCAGGTTGGATGGGGCTTGGAGCAACCTGGTCTTGTGGAAGGTGTCCCTGCCATGGCAGGGGGTGGAACAAGATGAGCTTTAAGGTCCTTTCCGACCCAAACCATTCTGTGGGGTTCTGTGACACTGAAGTGGTTTCTGATGCGTTGGAATAGATCCTCTCAAGCCTTTACTTTGTTCCTCGTACGAGAGATGCCTCGTGGGTAGCTCTTACAATGTTGAGACTTGCAGATCTGGTGTCACCCTGCCCCTCGGTCTCTCCGTGCAGGTTCCGCGTGGTTGCCCGCAGTTTGTCCGCCTTCCTCCTGGCGCAGATCCCTGCCGAGAGCCAGGTGCGCCTCAAGGCCGGCTCGGAGCCCAGGCTGTCCCAGAAGGCTCAGCAGGTGAGGTGTGCCCATCTCTGGCTGCTTGGCATGCCCTCTCTGCATGCTCGTTTAGCTTTTGGGGTGAGCTTTGTAAGAGTCACAAGTATTTGTGACTCTTACCCAAAAGTTGCAGGTATTTCTAAGTATTTCTTCAAGGTAAATCCGGCTCTCACTTTGCTGCTAAACTTTGGCAGCAGGACTGTGTGTTTGACTCTGTCCTAAAGGTGATCCTGGTAAAACTTTATACAGTGTTCTGTGTTAATATGAAGAATTCATTCTTTTTCAAAAATTCATTTTTGAATCTTACATGTTTAAAAGGGGCAGATGAACTCACGTCTGTAAAGCCCGACTCGGAAAGTTTGGAGTGTAGCAGGTAGAAGGAATTTAAAACAAACAGGAAAAAACAGTGCTGCTGTGATTTGCACTGCTTTTCAGTGATAAAGCAGGGCTACACTCACGCTGACATTTGTTTATGTGAGGTCAGGGCTTAAAAGGCCTGTGACAAATAAACATTCCCCCTTTAGCATGTGCACTGACCATGGTGTTCTTTCAGTAAGCACTTGAGAAGAGGAAGGAGGAGTTGGTTAGAAACCAAAGTAAAGTAGCTTGGTACAGCTTGTTTCTCTAAGAAAAGAACAAAACTTGGTCAGAAATATTTTCTACAGCTGCCCTTGCTAGTCCTGCCAACATACGATTTTTAACGTGACAGTTAATATTTAACTTTAATACTATTAATAGGAGCAAACCAATACTTCCATGAAAGTCAGTATATTCATGAGAACAACCTAAAGTGAAGATTTAAGTGTGTTGCAGCCTGTAGTTTGACATAATTTCTGTGAAACCGTTCTTGAGTTCATGAAGTAGATATTTGACAATATTTGGGTTACAGAATCCTAGGAAGCAATAATAGGGCAGTTTTTGTGTTGAACGTGGGGAGAGAACAGCTTGAAAAATAAAAGTTGACATGAAACACTGTTAGGAGATGACAGTTTGCAACTGTTTTGTTCTGAGTACTCTATGTTCTGTAGTAGGTGAGGATCCTTTAGGGGAATTGTGCACATGGTGTTGTGTTATGGACCAAAATACACAAAACTAACAGAATTTTCCCTTTTCCCCGTAGGCACTGAGTGCTCTCGAAGCCATGTCATCCAACAAACAATACATGGATTACCAGGAGCAGCTCTCCCAGGCCTCTGTGTTCATCAAGCACCCTGAGCACTGCCTTCAGGATGGCAATAACCTCCTGTCCCTCCTGGTGAACACGCTGTACCCAGAAGTGCATTTTTTGGACAGCATTCGGTAGCAGCGCTGGGTGGGCAGTGGCTCTGGTTTACAAACAGTGTCCTTATTGCACAAATGATTTTTACCTTCAGAGTTCCACTTTAATTAAGTCAGACCTGCGAATAAGAACATCTACACAATGACAATTTTCTCCACTTCAAGGTTTTCTTGCTTTCTGTTTGCGTTTTAGGCCTGTGGAATTGCTTAATGGTTTGCATTTTGGCAGGGGGGCTTTGGTTTTATTTTTATTTTTTTTGACTGAAAGCACTTGAATATCTTCTGTGTGTGGTGCCCTCTGGAGAGAAGGGTGCCTGGGGATAGGTGTACAAATCACTAGTCAGCACAGCTCACTGTAGTGTCTGAAGTTTTTGCTTGGTGCCTTTTTTTATTTTCCAGTGTGTCATCATTCAGGCCAGTTCAAATGTGAGTGGAGGGTTGTGTGTAAAAGAGGTTTGACTTTCTTAACCAGGATCCCTCTGAGTCTTACCTGATGTGTCTAGCGATTTTTGTGAAATCCCTGTATTTGAAAGGATGGTATTTTAAGTCTTGACTTTTTTGCTATCCCACAGAAATCTGTAGTTTAGAGGCATGCCTAGAATCTTTACCCACTCCTGTAAATATCAGCACAAATGGGAACTATGAACATTGTTTTTTCCTGTTTTCTAAACATTGTGTGTCTGCATCTATATTGATTGATTAAATGCAAGTAACTTCTAGCCAAGTTCAAGGGGATTTAAATCCAGAGACATATTTTCTGGATCTCCAGTGTCTGAGAGGGGAACAGTCAGTTACAATCATGTTAAATAGGATTCCTTAATTCCTTAGTCTGGTTGTTTAGGAAATGTTCAACCACCACCACCACTTAAGCTTATTTTCTTCTGCCTGGCTGGACATGACATAACAGGATTTTAGATGACACTGTGAATAGGCATTTTTGTTGTATTAAATTTGGTGATCACTTGTTAAAATTCTGTTGCCAAAGCATGAACCATGAGCCTGTAAATCTGTTGTTTCAGCTGAATGATCACTGGTTTTGTTGCCTTGTCTGATCATAGGATGCACTTTTGTTTAGGAAAAGCAGAAGGCAAATTTTTCCTGGTGCTTGTTTGATGTCCCTTTAATCACTGGTGTGTTTGAGCTGGCCCAAGGTCCTGCAGTCCCAGTCCCTACAGCTCTGTGAAGGAACTGATCACTTTTTCTCCTCCATTAATTGTGCCTTTGTGTTTTTGACATGGTTGCACGTTAAAACATGAGTTCTGGTCAATAGGGGATAGAAATGTGCTACCTACTGGTCAATGATGCTTTGAGCTGTTGCTCTTAAACCATGGTTCTGGTGCTAGAGGACAGATCACCTTTTCCTTCTTGGCAGGTTCTGCTAATTATGCCAGCTGGGTCCTTAGATCACCATCATTTTAATGTGGTCTTAGAGTTCTTTGCTCTATCTGCGAGCCTATAAATAAATATATATATGTACATCCCTCTGTATAGTAACCAGATACCAATGCAGCATGGTTTTTAACAGACTCTTTTGGAAAATTCATGTCTGGAGGAATACATTCTGCTGCTTTCCCCCCCAAAGACTTAAAAGCACTGGGTTTATTAGGTTAAATGTTATTGATCAGTTGCCTATAAATGTGAAGAAGTCAGAAGTACGTGTGTGACATGCACTTTCAAAATGAGGAATTGTCTCAGCTGTTGAGTTTTTACAAATGTTGTATTTATAACATGCTCTGTCTGCAAAGACCATGCAAAATAAAAATGGAAAATCAAGCAGTTGGTGGCAGACACTGTGATGTTTTCAGCCTGGTAGAAGGATCCACATCAGACACCACCACATCGTTGCTGTATGTGCCCTCTGCAGACCAATCTTCTGGCAGTGGCTGAAGCCTGAACCTGTACTGCACTTCCCTGTGCACATGTGAACTCCACAGCTTGGGGCCTTATTTTCCAAGTGGTGCCCAGCAGATGGAGTTTTTATTCCTTCTAGTTTTACTGGAAGGGCTTTGGCATTCCCTGCGTTTCCCAGATGAGTTCAATACCAGAAGCATCCTGGTGGGTGCACTGCTGTGTTTTGTGCCTCCAGTTTATGCGGGTTTGAGTGGGTGTTTGATTCTCCCGTGAGGACCAGGGGGAACCTGTTGGTTTTGGGACATGAGGTCTGATGCTTCTTTTTGGACCCAAACTACTTGAGTTAAAGAAGTAATTTTTTGGAGAAAAATTCAGAAAGCCAAGCCTAAATCCCATGCACAGGGAGAAGTGAGTTCTCATTACTATATGTCTGTAAATCATAAGGGCTCAGAAATCCAATTCAGTTTGTTCAACTGATATCTCTGAGGTATCTTTCCTCTGTGACACCTGTGAAACTGAGCTTACAGGTCTGTGACTACACTGTCTGCTGTAACTTCCCTTTTCTCTTTGCATCTCTTCTTATTTTTTATTAAATCTGGTTTTGTCACTGCTAGAATTTTAAGCAGGGATTTAAAAGATCAGGTTCAAATATATCCTCCCATTTATTTTTTCTTTCCCCCTTATCATTCTGGCCAAGTAATTTAAATTTCTGCTTTGCTCTCCCAGTGCAGATCTTATGAAGAGGTGAACTTTGAAATAATGGTTCCCAGCCTGGGGTCGAGTTTGCAAGCTTGATGGTATTTCAGTAGCAGTTTGGTGGTTGTTACCAGGAGCAGGATTGTCTGGGGAGCAGTGTTGGAGCTGCTGCAGTGGGATGGTTGCACAGAGCATCAAATCCAGCAGTGTAAATGTGAAAGTGAGTTCAAGCCACCTGCTCTTTCTTAATTCTTTCTCCTCATCTAAGCCAGCCTGTTGCTGTCTCCAGCCCTGTCCTGGGCCTCTGCCTGCCTCTCCAGGACTCCAGGTTTACCCATGTTGCCCTATACCATAAGCTGGATCTGTTCACCTGATTTTGGAGGAGGTTCACAGTTGGGTAAGAGATTTGTCTGTGGTTGGCCTTTGTGACTTCGTGGCCTTTGGGATTTTGCAGTAGTGACTTAATCTCAGAAGAGAGGGATTTAAGAAATGAGTAGTCAGACCTTAAAGAAACTCCTTTGTGTAACACAGGGTTTTGAAACATTTTTTTTAGCTATTAAGAGAAAAACAACAGCCCAACAATTTTGTGTATTGAAACATTTATCACAAAGCTCTGAGTTTCAGGAGCTGAAGCAGAGTTAGAACACAGACTAGTTTAGACTTCTCATATCCTGCTTTCAGCTCTACCAGTTTTTGGAAAACATCTTTTTGCTTGGAGTCCTCTTTAAAGTTAAGGTTTCCTTTTAAACTCTAAAATAAACTCTTCTGGACATTTAGGAATAATAGTAATAATAATTTTTTAAAAAAGGAACAAGCCCCATCAGAAATTCCAGTAGTGTTTTGCCACAGCAAGGAATTCCATCATGTCAGTAGCCCACTTGGATGTGGTTGGAGAAGTGGAGTGCTGAAAATGCTTTTCAAAGCAATGTTTGGAAAATACCAAAGCAAAAAGCTCTGAGGCAATTTTATACTATTGTATACTATTGCCTGCTTGCTTAAATATTTGATAGGGGCTAAAAACACAGCTAAGTTACAATTGACCACGTTGTGCCCTTCCAGCTCCATCACTCTTCTCTTTTTCCCATGAAGGCTGCCATCACTTGTGAGGAGAAGCAGGGCTGGAGCTCACGGCATGGTGGAAGGGACCTTGGAGATGATGGAGTTCATCCTCCCCGAGGCTGGTGTGATCCCCTGGGGCTGGCTCTGTGCTCCCTGGGGCAGGGGATCCGTGGCTGCCTCAGCTGCGCCGGGGCCGGCTCTGGCTGTGCCTGTGCTCGCAGTTCTCGTAGGTGCACTCCAGCTGCTGGGGCCTGGCAGGGGGACAGGTGGGAAAGGTGAGGGCGTTCCAGGCTGCTCTGGGATTTGCCAGTGGCTCCAGTGGAAGCGTCTCTGACACTCCGAGACAGAGCCTCTTCCACTTGACAGTAGTCTCAGCTGCAACTGCTGTTTTACACCTTAAAGCTTTTACATCTTAAAGCATGCAGGGCAATCTCGTGCACCTTTAGCATCCACTGTCTGGGCCACTGTCCTGCCCAGAACCTCGTGAGGTTGTGACAAACCAACCTGCACCAAGGGAAATATTAGGAAAAGGTTTTTTACAGAAAGAATATGATAAAGTTCTGGAATGGTCTGCCTGGGGAAGTGGTGGAGTCACCATCCCTGGATGTGTTTAAAAAAAGACTGGATGGGACACTTGGTACCCTGGTTTAGTTGAGGTGTTAGGGCATGGGTTGGACTGGATGATCTTTAAGGTTTCTTCCAACCCAGTGATTCTGTGATTCTGTGAACTCTGGGAAACCTCTCCTGAGCAGGATCTTCTCATGTAAGTGTTTGGCTTTAAGCCTTCCTATCTGTGTAGGTTTCTATCCAAATATAACCAAGGGTACAATGTGGTTTAGACCTTGACAAATCAGCAAAACTGTGGTTTTTAGTAAGAAATTAGAGATTTGAATGTAGGATTAAATTCCTTGTTTCTTTAGCTGTGCCCTGTACATTTGACTGTCCCCCATCCCTTTCCCTTGGGTGGATAATCCATTGTTGGTTTAACGTGGCATCACAGAACCATGGAAGGGTTTGGGTTGGGAGGAATCTTAAAGCTCATCCAGTGCCACCCCCTGCCATGGGGCAGAATGCCACCTTCCACTGTCCCAGGCTGCTCCAAGCCCCATCCATCCTGGCCCTGGGACACTGCCAGGGATCCAGGGGCAGCCCCAGCTGCTCTGGGCACCCTGGGCCAGGGCCTGCCCACCCTCCCAGCCAGCAATTCCTAATTGCCAAGAGCCCAAAATCTGTGCCTGCCCTCTGGCACTGGGAGCCATTGCCTGGCTGCTGTCCCTGCAGGCCTTGTCCCCAGTCCCTGTGCAGCTCTGCTGGAGCCCCTGGAGGCCCTGGCAGGGGCTCTGAGGTGTCCCTGGAGCCTTCTCTTGTGCAGCTCAACAGCCCCAGCCCTGCTGTCTGCAGCCTTCCAGCCATGCTCTGGGCCTATGGCACATGTAAACTTCTGTCAGCCCTTTGCTGGTGCAGCAGCCTCATGCTCTGGTCTCTCAAATTGCTGCCCAGTCCCTTCTCCTCACTCCACCAGGGTTTCCTCTCAGCTGTGCCCAAGCCAGAACTCCTGGGGGCAGTGTCCAGCCCTTGTTCCCTCACCCTGGCTCACCTGGCCATCAGCTCAACCTCTCCTTGCCCCAGCAGCCTGCTCTGAGGCCAGGAAATTGCTACCAAGACTAAGGACATGCTGCATTTCTCACCTGGGCCATCCTCACTCTCCTGCAGGATAACAGAAGGCAAGACATCCTTACCTGGCCAGGCTGGGTGGAGCAGAGGGGGGACCTGTGAAGTGGAAATGATGATGTAGGTTAGCCATGAGGTCAGAGTGGGCTGGGGGAGCCAGGAGTGCCCTAGAGCTGCTGGGAAGCTGCACTGGAGGGTGGTTGTGAATGGGAAGAAGCCCTGATGTTTGGCATGTGGTCCTCTCCATGTGCTTGGGAATTAGGCACCGGAATGTAAGGAGCAAAGCATTTTTGGTTGGTCTGACAACTTCTACTGTTCAAGACAAGTGGTGGCTTCCATGAATGTCAGACTGTCCCTACCATGAGTCACAGTGATGTGACATCTCATTCTTCTCAGTCCCCTTCTGTGCATGCCACCACTCAGCAGCACTGGAGGGCTGGGGACCAGCTGGGGACCTCCTGGCTGCTTGGGATGTGGTATCCCTCAGCCCATGGGTTTTCCCAAAACCCTCTAATTCCCATCTCCTGTGAGCTGGGCACTCCCTGCTTGCACAGCATGGAAGGTGGGGTTTCACAAATGCTGGGGAAGTACTGGCTGCTGAGGCCCTGGGGGACTGACAGGGCGGTCTCTAAAATGAGGATGGCCATGCCAGAAGATTAAACTTGTGTGGGATGCAGCAAAGGTAAATCCTGGCTGTGGGCTACAGGGGAAGAGGTAGTAATTAGCCTGCTTCAAGGGAAAAAAAAAAAAAATCGGGTTATGTAGGCAGTGGTCTCTCCACTGATTTCCCCTGAGCTGGTTTATTAACATTTCTTCTTGGGCACTAAGGGAAACTCCTGCTCCCTCTGAAATTTCCAAATTTCCTCTCTCAGCAGGCCGTGACCAGCCAGCCAAGACCTCTTGGCTCTTCTTGGGTTTCCTGCTAGAACCATCCTTCTCCTAGGGCAGAAAATCATGAAATCATTAACACTCCCTCCCCTCAAAAAACCCCAGTCCCTGTTTATCGACAGTTCTGCTGTCTCTAAAGCCTGCCTTCTGCAGCTTTCCCAAAACCCTCCAATTTTACAAATCCCCACACCTCCTGCCTGGTTTGTCTGCGCATCCCTCCCTGGGATGGAGGCGCATCAGGACACTGACCTTCTCTGGAGAAAGCAGCGAAGCTCAGGATCACCAGCAGAATGACCACCTTGACTGCCAGCGGGACGAAGATGAGGATGAGGAAGGAGGAGCTGTCGGAGGCCCTGAATTTGTAGAAGTAGACGGCCCCCTCTGCCCGGCCGTGGCTGTTGACGGCGGTGCAGGTGTATTTCCCGTCGTGCGTCAGGGAGCGCAGCTCCTTGGTGACGCGGTGGCTGGAGCTGCTGCTGGAGCTCAGGTTGCTGTAGGGGGGTCCTGTCCAGGTCAGGGCAGGCGCTGGCTCCCCCTCGGCCGTGCAGCGGGCCTGGAAGGTGTGATCCCTGCTGGAGCTGACCGTGATGTTAATGATCCTGGGGGCGGCTGTGGGAATGGCAATGGGGGAGGGAATGCGAGTCAGGCTGCAAAGGCAGATCTGGTGTAAAACAGCTGCAATGAAGATTTGGTCTTGGTGGAGCCTCGGCGTTGTTTGGTCAGGGTAAAGTTGGGTAATGGTGGGTGAGAGCTGGACCTGCCCCAGCCTGAACCCCCCTGCCCTGGGCTGAGCCCCAGCGTGGGCAGCAGGGCAGGGGGGATCCTGCCCCTGTGCCCCTGGGCTCAGGTGAGAGCCCACCTGCAGAGCTGCCCCAGCCCTGGCTCCAGCAGCACAAGGAGCTGGAGCTGCTGCAGCCAGTGCAGAGGAGGCCACGGAGCTGCTGCCAGGGCTGGAGCCCCTCTGCTCTGGAGCCAGCCTGGCACAGCTGGGGCTGTTGAGCTGCACAAGAGAAGGCTCCAGGGACACCTCAGAGCCCCTGCCAGGGCCTCCAGGGACTCCAAGCAAAATGGGGATAAATTTTTTAGCAGGACTTTTTGTGACAGGACAAAGGTTGTTTTGAAGCTAAAAGAGTAGAGATTAAGATTTGATGAAAGGAGGAATTTTTTTGAAAAGAGGGTTGCCCAGAGCAGCTGTGGCTGCCCCTGGATCCCTGGAAGTCTCCAAGGCCAGGATGGACAGGCTTTGGAGCAGCATCATCTAGTGGAAGGGGAGTTGGACAAGATGAGCTTTAAAGGTTCTCTTCAACTGAAACTATGTAATGACTCTATGGATGTTGGGATCAGCCCTCTCCTTCCTTGTTATTCTTGGCACTATCTTCTAGATTTCCCCACCCAGCCTGTGTTGGATAGAGGGGCAAAAGGGTTCCCCCAGCAAAGCCTGGATGCAAGGATGTGTGCTCTGTTTGTTCTATCCCAGCAATGGCTCACACATTTTCCTGAACTTTGCCCAAATTCAGCTGTTGTGCCCTTCCTTGTTGGCAGAAGGCAGAGAAGTGCCACTCACCATTGTAGGCACAGGTGCAGCTGGTGACATTTCTGCACTTGGCTGCACCTCCACGAGGTCCAGGACATGTCACCCACAGTGTTCAGCACAAGCATTTTGTGGCTGTTCCTTTGATCTCTGACCTCCAGAGCGCATGTGAGCCCTTTGCTCAGTGCCTGAGACTTGCCAGATTTGGCAGGTTAGTTATAGGGGAAATATCTGCTTCTGGGCACAACCTAGTTTTGATTACCTTTGTTTCAGCCCCAGAGTTACCAGGTCACTTTCAGGTAGGACATTAGGAGAAATTTCTTCACAGAAAGGGTGACTGGATATTGGAAGGGGCTGCCCAGGGAATGGTGGAGCCCTCATCCCTGGAAGTGTTCAAAAAGGTGTTATGGAAAGCAAAGGGCACTAAATGAGTGTCCTCACAGAGAAAGAGCAGAAATTTTTTTTTTTTTTTGACTAGACAACAAAAACAGAGTTTGCAACCACCTACTACAAGTTGTCCTCTTTGTGCACATAAGTGCAAGAGTAATCTGAGTCTGTGTGTCATGGTTCTGTGTGTTTTGGTGTTTAAATTAACCTTTCAGGCACTAATTAACCCCTCCCAATCGCAGTGTCAGGGCCCATTCCCAAGCAGGGTACTGTATCTCTGTGTGTTATCATTCCTCTGTGTTAAAATCCAGGCAGCCCCTGAGAGACAGGTCTTGCTGCCATCCTGCCCTGGTCCTGCTGTGTGTGGGTGTCAGGAGCTGGTGCAACTGAAGGAGAGGCTCAGCTGTGCAGAACTTCTCAGGAAACAGCCAAGCTCATCCTCAGGTCCCATCTGGACACCCACACTGCACAGCAGGCATAAGCAGTTTCCCTCTCAAAACCAAAATCATCCAACCTCAATGGCCTGGGTAAGATCTGAGTCTGCTTCTGAGGCCTCCTGTGTCTCCTAGCTCCCCCTTGATCTGTGAGCTTGCCCTGGAAAGTGGGATTAGCATTTGACATTTGTTGTTGCTCTGAGCTGGTTTTCCAGGAAAAAAAACGTTTCCAGGTTTGTGTTTCGTGCTCCAGAGGATTTTGGATTTATTGGCACATGTGCACCAGGTATCTTGTCTTCCCAATCCCTGTTACCACCTGGGCCCTGTAGTGCTAACACCTGTGAACTTGTGCTCAGCACCTGGGCTGTCCAGTTCAGGGTCTGATGGAGTTTTAACAAGATGTCTTTAACCCCAGTTTAGCTAATCCCAGCTTGCCTCTGCTGCCTGCCCTGATCCTGTGCTGCAGGGACAAGGTGGAATGCACAACTTTTGGTGGGCTCTCACCCCAGCTGCCTGAGCCTCAACATTTCCTTACCAGTTTTGTTCCTATTCCCTTCCCTGCATTTTGCTCACTGTCTTGTGTTGGAAGACTGAGGAGGACAATGAATTTTCCCTGTTATAATGGAGAAAGAAAACTCAACCCTTTAGAAAACCAGAACTGAGGAGGACAATGAATTTTCCCTCTTGTAACGGAGAAAGAAAATTCAGCCTTTTGGAAAACCAAGACTGAGGACAATGAATTTGGCCTGTTGTAACAGAGAAAGAAAATTCAGCCTTTTGGAAAACCAAGACTGAGGACAATGAATTTGGCCTGTTGTAACAGAGAAAGAAAATTCAGCCCTTTGGAAAACCAAGACTGAGGAGGACAATGAATTTTCCCTGTTATAATGGAGAAAGAAAACCCAATGCTTTGGCAAACCAAGACTGAGGAGGACAATGAATTTTCCCTGTTATAATGGAGAAAGAAAACCCAATGCTTTGGCAAACCAAGACTGAGAAGGACAATGAATTTTCCCTGCTATAATGGAGAAAGAAAACTCAACCCTTTGGAAAACCAAAACTGGGGAGGACAATGAATTTTCCCCCCTTGCAATGGAGAAAGAAAACCCAGCCCTTTGGCAAACCAAGACTGAGGAGGACAATGAATTTTCCCTGTTATAATGGAGAAAGAAAACCCAGCCTTTGGAAAACCACCTCAGGTAAACTTGTGCTGCCATTTGTCATTTCCCACATGCTGTGGCTCTCCCCTTGAGGGTGTCTTTGCCTCCTGTGCCTCTCAGGCCCTCTTACCAATCACGTGCAGCCTGATGCCATTCCTGCTCTCGTACTTGTCCTGGCTGTCTCCGGCCAGCTCCACCCGGCAGAAGTACCTCTCGCTGTCGCTCCAGGTCAGGTTGTCCACCCTGATGGACAGGTCCTTGTGCCGGGGGTTGCCCAGCAGCTTGTACTTGTTCTTGTGGCTGATGGCAGTCCTGCAGAGCTCGCTGCTGCTCTGGCTCACACACTTGAAGATCACCGTGCCGTTGTAAGGCTCCTTGATCCTCCAGATGGCCGTGAGCGCCCGGTCAAATGTTTTGTAGGGGTGTGTGAAGGTGCAGGGCAGGATAACCATCTTCCCAAGCTCTCCAGTGACGTCAGATGGGACGTGGACAGACCAGCCATTGCACTGCACACCTGGAGGGATCATGGAATTGCACAATGGTTGGCTGGAAGGGGCCTTAAAATTCATTTCATTCCACCACCAGGGACAATTTCCACTAGCTCAGGTTGCTCCAGGCCCCATCCAGCCTGGCCTTGGAGACTTCCAAGGATCCAGAGGCAGCCACAGCTTCTTTGGGCAACCTGTGCTTGGGCCTCACCACCCTCACAGCCAAGAATGTCTTCCTAATATCTAATCTAAATCTCCCCTCTTTCAGTTTAATATATAGACATGTCTGCCTACCCACTGTTGCACTGCTATTAACAGCTGTAGCAGCAGATTGTGGCTTCAGAAACACATCTGTGCCTCCTGTCTCATGAAACTCCATTAGATCAGGGGCTCTCAGTAGCTGAGAATACCTGTAAAATGTAAATTCAAGTATTTCCACCCATCCCTGGTCTCGTTGGCTTCACCATATGGGCATTCAGCTGTTGGATTACTCCTGTAGACTCAAAGATCAGATTTGGTTTTTGTTCCTCTATCTGTGGCCCATAACACTTGACAAACACCTGCGTGGCAGTGCAGCTTGTATTCACCTATTGTGTGTTACACAATGGACAAAGGCCATCCCAGAGCCAGTTCCCTGCTCAGATATTTACACAGAGTCAGCTCCAAGCCAGTATTTTGATTACTGAGATCTGGAGTCGTGCTGCCCTGTCATACACAACAATGGTATGAGCACCTTTTCCAGCCCAGGTAATCTAATAAACAATGCTGCAGCACTGCAGGAGCTTCATGAAGCTCATGGGGTTTGAGCACAAAGATCTGGCACTGAAAACAGTAATTGCTATTGCTTTCTAGCTTATTTGCTCTTGTTTTAGTTATTTTGCAGCATGTCACTGTAACCTTTACTTTAGGAGAACTGTAGATTGTGTGCTTTTGAGTATGACTTGCTTCTCTCTGCTACCCCTTTGATTAGCTTTTCTTTTTTTTTTGTTTTCAATCTTAAGCAAAGAACACTTTTTTTTTCTAGCACATAATCCTCCCTTGCCTTCCAGATGAAAAATAATGTTAAAAATAAGTGCTTTTAATGTTAGCATCTCCGCCCATTTCCATGGAAACACAGTTTGCCTAGTTATGAGTGGAGGGAGCTGTCAACTTTCCCTGTATAATTTACCCTTGACTCTAAAGCCTCAGCGTGGCAGGTCTTTCACATTCCTTTTGTTAATATCCAGCCTCCATTTGCTAATGGAACTGAAGCTCTCACAAGGAAGAGAGAGGCAAACAGCTTGCACACCTTGCAGAAAGTAACTTCCAAAAGGAGTTGTCAGGTCAGTGTTGCTGCTGGTGGTCAGTGGGAAAGGTCATGAGGACAGCAGCAAGAGCTGGGGACCAGCTCACAGCTATCCTTGCCCTGGCCAAATGCTGTTTGGCAGTGAAGCTAAGCAAGTCCTATGGAGTTTAATGGAATTTAAGCACATATTTGAAGCAATGCGATCAACGGAACTTAAGTGCTCAGTGGAACTGGAAAACATTGTGTCTGTTGCATAATAACTTCTAAGGAATATGAAGCGGGGATGAAAATGCTGCATCCACCCGACAAAGCTGGGGAAAAGTCAGATGGACTTCCTGCTCATGTTAGGAAAACAGAAAAATGCAAAAAAACCCCACAAACTGAAGGCCCCTCTGAACTGCTAAGCCTGAGTCTTCACACTGTTGTCACATGCGCTTGGAATGTCAGGATAATTTTAAGCAACATGATGGAGAGTGCAGTTTCTGTAGAGTTTGCTGTAGCAGGCAAACTTGGGCTGGGGTGAGAGGAGGAGCTGTGAGCAGACAGGGGCTGGGAGCAGGCTCAGGACTCACCCTTCCTGGAGATGCGGAGGAGGCACAGGAGAACCAAGCTGAGCTCTCTCATGCTGCTCGATGTCCTCCCCGAGGGGCATCAGCACAGCAGAGCCATCTCCTCACATCTGAGCTGCTGGCCCTGCAGTGACAAAAGGTTTTTCCAGGGGGTAGGAGAAGTTGTGGTTTTCTTCTCCCCGGAGGGAATGAGTTGTTTAGCTGAACCAGCTCTGGGCTCAGGTATTAATAGTTCTGCGGTCAGTCATATGAAAATTACACCAGAAGGAATCACACTGTTAACCACTTTCCAGCTAAAGGGAGGGAATTGCAGACTGGAATTGCAAACATCCATGTGTGTGATGGGGCAAGAGGGGATGGCTTTTGCTACCCACTTACCAGCCTAGAGGAAATCCTTGCAATCAGCCTGAGGTTGTGACAAGCAAGGCTCTTACTGTACTGTCTTCCTTCTCCTGTACCTGGAGCCTTCAAACCAACTGTGCTTTACCCCTTGTCATCCCTAGGTATAGAAAAAAACCCCAAACCACTCTTCTTTTGAAGAAGAAGTGTGTCTATTCCGAGGTTCACTGGTGGATGAGTGGTTTGGTGTCCCCTGGCACCCTGCTCTGTCCACTCTCACATGACCCCAATGAGTGATGACTCATTCCCTCCTCAGAAATAAGATGAATTCCAGTTTTTTGCCCAGCACCTTTGTGCAAATGCTTGCTGCTTTCCTTCTGATTTAGTTTTAGCAAATTAACTGTGCAGTTTGCTCATCTGCAGAGCCTGTGGGGAGCTGATCGTGTTTTCCCCTCGCCATCTCCCTTATGGCAATCTTGTGCTAAGTTTAACAACCCTGGGGTGTGAATTCCCTGTCTGGGTTCACCTTGAGGTTTGCTGCCTTTGCTTCAGGCCACAGGTGTGTGCCTGAACGATCTCACCTTGTCCAGGGTGCTGCTCTAGGATGGTGACAGCGACAGAGCACCCGCAGGACTCACTTGGGCAGGGCTTGCAGCATCCTGGTCCAGCCGAAGGTGTCCCCCATGGAGGGATGGGATGATGTTCCAGGCGCCTCCCATCCAAATCATTCCGTGATTCCCGCTGCAGCAGCCGCTGGAGGGCTCCCAGAGCCAGGATAAGATGCTGCTGGGTCGCTGCTGCCGCTGTCCCTGAGCCCGGAGCCAGCGCCCACCCGCAGGAGCCACGGCAGGGCTCCCCTTGGCCCTTCATCCCTGCTCCTGCGCCTCTGCTCCCTTCTGAGTGAGAGGAATAGCGGGACTGTCTTCACAAACCTGGTAGACAAAACCAGCACTGGGATATAAGAGAAACAATGGGAAGGAAGGATTCCACTGATTGATGGAATGGAAAAAGATGTTTGCTTTTGCAAATAAACTTTAGGTTTGTTGATAAATGAAATTAGACGTTGAAAGATGAAAGAAACAATGGGGAAGAAAAACCCCTAAATTCCATAAGAATTAAAAATTAAATGGGAGGGGTATACATTAGAGGGAAATCTCTGGTATCAGGTGTTTTGGGAAGTCTGTACCTCTCAAGTACCTCAGCCAATGGGGAGAGAGAGAAGGGAAATGCAGCTGGGAAATTGGGATAAAAGGGAGGCTGTGTCCTCCAAAAATTTGACAGACACCAGGGGAATGCCCCATGGCCTCTCCCTTTATTTGAATAAAGCAAAAAGGACTCCTCTGTCTCCTTTTTGGACATAAACCTCTGATGTTTGTGGATTAATTTTCCTAACATGAGCTTGAGGCAAATCTCCTAGGAGGGGGCCCTGAGGTGTGGTAATGTGCAGTGTGTTCACTGCTTCCTGATCCCTTGCTTCCTCCTGTTTACAGTGTTTGTGAAGGGAGAGATTTCTGTCTTCCCCAGGCTTTTCAGGGGAGGCTCTGAGAGTACCCAGCTCTTATTTAGGGTTGTTTGCACCTGTTGCCACACAGCCAAGGATGTTAATTTTTCAAATACCCGCTTAGATCCCTGCCCTGTGCCCTCTGCATGTCATCCTTGAGCAGGAGCATCAGGACCAGTGATCTGGTTACTTTGCAAACTGCCCTTAGTAGCTGTTAAACATAATTCATGCCACCAGCAGCTGAGAAACCTGAGGGTGAAGGTGGTGGAAGCAGCAACTAGTAGACCTGTAATCCCTATCACATCTGTGATATGTGCCTTTTCTGTGTACCTCCCCCTTCCTCCCCTATGTGCAGTTTGATTTCATCTATTTGAGATGTAAAGTTTGTGGTGGTGTGACTCTTTTTAAGCCTTTCACCACTCATGGCACAGTGGGACTCAGTGGGCTGAAGTAAAAGATTAAAGTGAAATCCATGTTAAAAACATCTTGTTACAGATGCATAAATGATTCATGTAAAGAATAGCTGCAGTTAACATCAGTATGATCCTCTTCCTCTTTAATGTTTTACTGCAGCATCTCCTAGAAAAATATCTGGTAAATCAGAGCAGAACTACAAATCCTTTGAGTTTTATCTGTGGACTGATTTTCTTCTTGGACCATGGTTGTTGGAACGAAGCATTTTGGTGTTTAAAATACAGAGTTGGTAATGTATAGCTGAAAAGATTTGCAGTTATTTGAATCAGCCAAAAAATTTTGTAAACAAAATCCTCCATGGCTATGATGATCCACAGACTCTGTGACCTTTTTTCCCTGGTCTGTGATTAAATAGTGTGTAAGATTGCAGCATGGAAGCCTGCTTCTGGTCCAATACCAAAACCAGGATGCTGTCCATATTTATGAAATAATGGTTTTGGTACTAGTAAATTTAAAGGCTGCGAATAATGACATTTCTCCTGCCTCCCAAAGAAATTCCTGCAGTGTTTTGTGATGAACTGGATGGTTTCAGAGGGCTTTTCAACCTAAATGGTTCCATGGGTCTGTGGCTGGGTGGTAATGATCTGCACCCAAATTGAAATGTGTGCTGGAGACGAGCACGGCAGAGCTCATCCCTCCTGGGCCCAGGTGCATCACTGAGGACCAAAGCAAAGAGTTATTTGTGTAGCTGTACCTGTGCTGGCAATTCACCCACTTACTCAGGGGCCAGAGTGAGGGCAGGTGTTCCCCCTCCCTCCCTCCCTTTAGGTCTTAGTTTCAGCTCCAAGGTTTTCCACTTCAATTATTTCAGCATCATGTGTGTTCCTAGTCCTCTGACAGTGGCAGCCTGCACACATTCAAAGCAAATTGTCGTGTTTTGTCACATCTGGCTCTCCTCCCTGAAGGGACTGGGTCTGTGAAGTACTGGGGTATGGAGCTGGGAGGACAGAGGGGTTTTCCCTCTGTCTCGTCCCTGTCAGCAGCAGAAAGTGGAGCCATGCTCCCCTTTTTGTGAAGCTGCTGTAGGCTCCCCATCTTCCCTCTGTGTCCACTTCATCCTCAAAAAGCAAGAGGCAGAAAAAAAAAATATATTATGGGTGAACCTACAGAGCAGGGAAAGTAGAAAGGGATGGAGGGTGTAAAATGCAGGCACCATTATTGCTGGTGACTGATCCTGTTTCCTGGCTTTGAATGTTGCTGCAGAACACTGTCACCACTGCCTCAAGCTCTTGCTGATCTGGTTTGAAAGTCTGCAGGTTCAGTCTCTTGCCTGTGGTGTCTGCTCAGCCCCTCACCCATGCTCCTGACCCGGGGAGCTCTCCTGCCTGCCATCCCATTGCTCCAAGTCTGGGGCTGCTCCAGCACCAAAGCTGGGTTGGCAGGCCGAGGGAGCTGGAACACCAGTGCTGGTGAACCCTGCTTGCCTCTGGTGAGGATCAGCCAATGTAGCATTGTGTGTTTAAAGATATTTATACAGGTTTTGTTGTAAAGTTGGTTATTTTTTATAAATTGAGATTATGGTTTGATCCTCAGTTCCCCCCATGTTCCTCCCTCACAATGGTTTGTCCCTGAGTTGTTTGTGCCTTGTTTTCCCGCCAGTGGCCTGTCCGTCAAGGTGACCGATCCCCTAGTCCTTCCCTTTATGTCCTTGTAAATTTATCTCCTCCCTGCTGGTGCTGCCCAGTTTCCGTGTCCATCACTGTAACCAACCCCCTTTGGTTTGAGAACCTTCTATGTCAGTTATCCCTTACTTAAGATATAATGCCAAAGCAAATTAAGTGTATAATTGGGTAATTTGCACCTCGTGGGCAATTACTGCATGAAAACCAGCTCGTGTTGTGGGCAGTGCGTGGCAGTGGAAAAAGGCAAAGGAAGTGTCTCTCTCCAAGCTGTCTGTGGATGTAGCTGGATGTTGTCACATCCATGGAGGTCGATGAGCTGCTCTGATCTCCCAAACTTCTGTTTTTCTGCCCCTGCTGCTGCCTGTGCTCATCCTGTGCCCCGCTCTGAGCGTGGCACACCTGCAGACAGGCAGTGCCGTGCTGCTCCCTGCTCTGCCCACACCAAGGCAGGGCAAAGCCATCAAGGGATGATCCAATTCCAACTTTAACAGAAAGAGAAAAGAAACCAAGAACCAACACTCATCCTTGTTCAAGGGATGATCCAATTCCAACTTTAACAGAAAGAGAAAAGAAACCAAGAACCAACACTCATCCTAGTTTCTTCTTTAATTCAGAGGTGTGAGCAACAGGCAAGATTTCAGTGATTTAGTTTGAGTCTGCTGTAAAACAACAGATATTTCCTCTTACCTACTCCTAAGTTAGTACCAGCTCAGGGTCACTGAAGCTGGAAAAAAGCTCCACTGAGGACTGTGGTCCCAATGGTAAATAGACATCATGAAGTTCCACACTCATCTCCTGGTTTCCACAACAGGGCTGCTGCTCCCTCCTGCAGACTGCTCCTGCTGCCCGGCCCAGCCAACAACCACAGCTCTGTGCTGATGTGGCCACTCGCTGCAGGAGCCCCAAGAGACCTCTGACTCACAAGGCTTCTGCAGTGACTTGCTAAATGGCAGCTGTGGAATGTTTTAGGACTGCCAGCCCTCCTCAGACCCATGTCAGCTCTCCAGGGCTGAGTGGCCCCTCCTGGCCTGGCGATTCTGCCACCCAAACAAGCACAGAGGGTCTGGCTTGGTCTCTCTGTGTGATGCTGGGATTAGCCTGAGCCAGCTGGCAGGGCAGAGGCACCACACATTCCTGTAGACTAATCCAAATTATATGTCTGATCAAAGGCACTTGAAATGCCACCAGAACAGAGGTCCCTGCCTACCCTTCCTACTGAAAGTGAGCCTTTGGGGATTTATTTATGTGCTCGGTCTCTGCCTGCTGAATGGGCACAGCTGGTGATTTAAGAGATTTATGCTCCTCTAGTTGTACATTTCATAGCCCTTCTCTGGGGTGAGAGCTGCTCTCCTTTGGGAAGCAGTGTGGGCTGTTCATTCCCACCAGGCCACACAATATCTGAAGCACATCCTGAACTTTCCCTTGACAGAACACTCTTGGCCAGTGAAGGGGCCATGATCCATGACCTGAGCTTTGCTGCCTCACTTCACAGGCTCCAAACAAATTCAAAAGCACTCAGAATGAGATCTGTGGTATTGAATGTGGCACCTCTCTAGGATGTGCCTCTGGAGAACAACTCTGCACCTCTTGTTGTCACTCACCTACCCACATCCTGCCTTGCCTGAGATCCTGTGCCCTTTGGAGTGGTGTGGCATCTTCTCTGAGAAATGTTCCATCCTCTTGTCCTTTGTCCTTCCTAAGCTCTGATAGCTCTGTCGTGTTTTCACTGATTAAAATGCAAAGTTTAACCAGAATACTGTCATGGTTTTTGTTTGTTTGGGTTTTTTTTTTGTTTGTGGGATTTTTGTTGGGTTTGGTGGTTTTTGTTTGTTTTTTTTGTTTTGTTTTTTTGTTTGTGGGGTTTTTTTTTTTGTTTTGTTTTGGTTTTGTTTTTGTTTCTGTTTTTTTGTAACCTTGGTGGTTAAACCTGGACTGTTTAGCCATTTCCCCTGGTTGGTGAACTTCAGCTGAATTTCTCCACTTGGCATTGCCTGTTGCTGTGTGGCTCCAGAGGTGCTATGACTGCTCCTCAGCATCTGTCAGCATCATCCACAGGTTTCTCACCTTGCAAGGGTACCCCAGTATCACCTCTACTCTTAAATATGGCCCAGCATGAGTCTGAAACTAATAAAGGCCAGAGGATACCACTGTGTTGGCAAATCTGTTCTGCTATGTAATTTCTAGCATGGCACAGAAGGTTTTCATCCATTTTCTCCTGAACTGAATTCCAAACCTTGGGTTTGAGCTGGGTGCTGAGTTACCACAGCTCCCAGAGCCCCTGCACTGGGCCAGTGTGGGGGCAGAGCTGCAGCTCTGGAGCCAAGCTGTTGAGATAATAAATGAGGCAGGGCTGAGTGATCACTCTTCCCCACCAGCTGTGTCCAGAGGCAATATTCACTGACAGCCTTGACCTGATTGTCCCAGGATTGTCTGTGCTGCAGTTAAATCTGCAGCTGAGTTATAGGCAGAGGCAAGAGTGTTTTAATGGCATTGTAGATACTTGTGCCTTTAAGGAGACCACAACAAATAATTCACAACAAATAGGTAGCACATGACCTGGGTGAGGAGCAAGCAGTTCTGAACTGCTGTTGGAACAGGAGACCTTGACTTGAATTCTTGGCAGAGCCTCTCAGTGCAAGATCAGCTCCTTTCTAGCTGGGACAGGAATTATATGAGAGACATGAAGGCAGCAACTTCCCTTGCCCTGAGGGAGGGATCTGCCTCTGGCAGAGACAAGAGCAGGAGTGATTTTTGCCCTGTGACAGGGGTTCCCCAGAAAGCAGTTTGGTGGTGGGCTTTTCCTGCAGTTTAACTTTCACTGGGTCTGTTCTTAGAGTTTGGTTTTCTCAGTAGGTGTGGTTTTCTGACTGATGCAGGCAGCAGCGCTTACAGAGGACTTACTAAATCAAAATCACAGAAATGCAGAATCACAGAGTCAGGGCTACTGCCCGCGTGTTTGCTCTTTACCTTAACCTCCACAGAAAACATTTCTGGTAGAGAATGGAACATTTAGTGGCAATAGGTGGCAAAATACGTGTAAGTGTCCAAAACCTGCTGTTTCTGTGCTGTTGGTCCGCTGGATCAGAAAGTACCAAAAATGGAAGTAATATGTGAATTGTAGCATGTAAAGGAATGTGTAGAATCATAGAATGGGTTGGGTTTGAAGGGGCCCTAAAGATCACCTATTTTCAACCTCCCTGCCATGGACAGGGACACCTTCCTCTATCCCAGGTTGTTCCAAGCCCTGTCCAGCCTGGCCTTGGACACTTCCAGGGATGAGGCAGCTGCAGCTGCTCTGGGCACCCTGTGTCAGTCAGTACCTCACCACCCTCACAAGGAAGAATTTTTTCCCAATATCTAACCTAAACCTACTCTCTTTCAGTTTGAAGACAAATTTCCTTTTTTACTTTTGCTTCCTCCGATCTCTGACAGCACCGAAGTGTTCCCAAAAAAGCCGGTGCTAACCCTTTCAGGCCAGCGTAACCTTTACTTAATTGCAAGAGTGACATAACCTCATGTGGCTCTGGAGATGCAGTGAGATAAGGCCCCTGCCTAGGGGAGCTCGCTCTCATTAACAGTGATTGATGGTGGCATTGACTCCTGGGATTAAGATCAGGGGCTGATAAGGTGGAGGAGAGGTGCTATGGGGAGTGCATTGTTCATATCACCTCTCCCTCATGTGGGTTGGAGCACACAATCGATAATTTACATTCCTCGGTGCTCCCTGCCCACAGCCCCGTGTGCACGTTGCTGCTGCTGGCAGGGCCTTGCTGGGAGCCCAGCGTTCCTGTCCAGGCAGGATTGGAAAGGGAAGCTTCCCCAGAGGAGGGAAGATGTTTGACACAGGGCTGTCAGGGTGAGGGAAGCTGAGGAATTGTGGTGGGAAGGGGCGATGGAGGAGAGGGGCAGCCTGGGGCTGGGCAGAGGTGATGCTGCAGTGTCAGAGGACAGCAGAGCCACGGAGCTGAGGGCAGGAGGAATCCTTGCATGAGGATATTTCATGGAATATCCTGTGCTGGGAGGGACCACAGGATGATGGAGCTCACAGCCCTGCACAGACACCCCAACAATCCCACCCCTACTGTCCAAGCACTCCTGGAGCTCTGGCAGCCGTGGAGCTGTGCTCATTCCTTGGGGAGCCTGGTTAATGCCAACACCCTCTGGGGAAGAGCCTTTCCCTGATATCCAAACTAAAACCTCCCCTGGCACAGCTCCAGGCATTCCCTCAGTGCTGTCCCAGCAGAGATTGCTGCCTGCCATTTCCATACAGTCATTCCTCTTCTCTCCAGCCCTGAGCCCCCTTTATGGATTGTGACCTTTGTGGAGAGGCTGCCTTAAAGCACAGAGGGATGGGATGGAGCCAGGGCATCAGCACAATGGCATTTGGTCAGGTTGCAGGGCAGATAAAACACTGGGGGACTGAAGCTGGGATCAGGCAGAGCAGGTGGTGAAGGGACTGTGCTGGTTGGGAGTGGACATGATGGATGGAGAGAGCTTTAATGGCACTTCTTGGCAGCCAGGGCAGGCAGGCTTTGCTCTCACAAAGCTCTGCTTCTCATGTGACATCCTCAGAGACCTGGGGCAGCTAACTGAGAGGCTCTGCAGGCCCTGGAGGCAAGCTCTTCCTGGGCTTTCCACAATCCACAGGGCTGGGCTGACCTTGGGGTGTTTGAAATTCACTCTGCCGTGTTTGTAGCATGTCCTTAAGCATGCAAAGGGTTAAAAACACGTGGCCCTGGATTGCCCATGTTGTAGTTCCCAGCATGTAAGGTGGAAAGGAGGTTTCTCTTTCTGTTGGGGTGAATAAGGCCATCCACAGGCAGGCTTGGAAGGAGTGGAATGCAAGTCATAGCATCATAAAATACTGTGGGTTAGAAAGAACCTTTAAAGCTCATTCCATTTCACCCCCTGCCATTGGCAGGGACACCTTCCACTATCCCAGGCTGCTCCAAGCCCTGTCCAACCTGGCCTTGGGCACTCTCAGGGATCCAGGGGCAGCCACAGCTGCTCTGGGCACCCTGGGCCAGTATTGTCATAGAGAGAATTTCTGATTTAGCCCATGTTGATGAAACAGAGCCAGTTTCTTGTAGACAAAGAGCATTGTTTTGTTGCAGATATTCACACTGTGGAAAGATTAGCCCATGATTTAGCAATGAGAGGAAGAGCAGACATGCACATCCTCTGAGGTACAATCACTCATTTGTCTGTCAGGTTCAGTTATTTTGAATACTCAGGTTTTTGCCCCTTTTCTCTGAGTATATAAACAATTCCGAGTTATCTTCTGAATGCTTTTGGATAAGTTCCCAGGAGAACTTAAGTCTTGTAACATGCCTGTAGGCAGCTGTCTTCTCCAGCCCTGGTTTGTGGTTAGCCCTCCTGTGACCAGTGGAAAATCTGGTTATTGTGTACATGAGGAGCAGCCCCTCGTGTCCAAGCCAGGCTGTTTGGGTGCTTTCCTTCTCTTGCTTTCTCACAGCTTCATCTGAAATCACATACTTCTGCAAGTCTTACAAACAGCCATCATTCTTTGGAAGGAAAATTGAACAAAGGAATATGCAAAAATTGCTGGCGTGATTATCAGTCACATCACAAATGGGGCTTCTGTTGCCTCCTTAGATTTATTACCTAAACCTGCAGCACACAAGCTAGCAGGCTCCTCTGGGAGAGGCATTGTATTCCTGTGGACATTCCTCCTCAGCTGTTTGGGCTCCCAAATCCCCTGGCCTGCCACGTGCTCCAGCTTGAAGGGTGGCACTGGTTTTGCCTGGATGGAGTGTGCAAGCCTGGTGGGTTCCCTGCAGAATTCCCACCCTGGGAGGCAGTGATGTGCTTACAGCTGAGATTTCCAGCACTGGGAAGGACCTGATGGATGGTTTGATTTGCTGTGAAGGACCATCCCACAAAGTCTCAGCAGAGTTTAGGCTGGAGCTGTGCAGATTGCATCCCTTGTGTGCAATTCCTCTTTTGCTGAGGATGAGGGAGAAGTTCTGCTTTCAGCCGGCATGAGTCAGGGGGGAAAATATTCTTCTGGAATTTCCATTGAAGGCAAAATATGAAAAAATAAATGAACTCTTCTGTGATAATGAAAAAAGCCTTTGATATTCAGTGGGTGAGGCCTGGATGTCCCAGTCTCACTCACCCTGTGTCTGGAGCAGGACATTGGATGTTAGATGTCACTAATTTCTGTGCCACCCCTTCACTGCCTCTCAGCACATCTGCAAACCCCTCAGGGATAAGCACACATCTCCTTTTCTTATTCCCCAGCAGGACTTGCAGCTCACAACGTAAAATCATAGGCTCATTAAGGTTGCAAAAGAACTCAGATCATGGAGTTCAGCCCTTAACCTGAATTAGCACTGAATTCAGCACTCAGCCATGTCCCCAGGTGCCACATGCCTTTTGAACACTTCCAGGGATGCGGATTCCACCACCATTCCTGAGCAGCCTCTTCCAGTGCCTGACAATCTTTTCTGTGAAGAAAAATTTCACAATATCCAGGCTAAACCTCCCCTGGCACAATTTGAGGCCATGTCAAACATCTCGCATTTTGTTTTTTAGGGGAATTTGCCCTTTCAAAACTTTTCTATCTCCTCTCTCTGCCTTGAATAAGCAATCACCTTTGTCTTAGTAAAATAAAAAACTATATCATGGCAAATTAATCCCAAAGCTGTATCACTCATGTTTGTAATCTTGTGCTCTCTTATTTAAAACCTCATTGTGTTTTGGTCTTTTGTTGCACTGCTGTGTACATCCTTTCTTTCTTGAATCTGTTTTTTGTTTTTGTATTTTCCAGTTAATTTTTTTTGTATTTTCCAGTGATTTTTTTTTGGTTTTTTTTTTAGTTAAATGTAATCTAAAAGTGTCGTCTCTGTCATGAGATTGAAAGGTGGTCAAATTGCACATAATCTGCCCTTTCTGAATGCCTCAGTGATGGTTTTGTTGATTTCCCAGATCTTTGGTGTTGATCCTGCACCTGGATGGAGTAAGTTGCTGGAGACGTGGAGCCTTTTGTCAGGTTATATGTTTATTATATTATTATACATATTTATACAATATAACAACAACAACAACAAAAATAACAACAACAACAACAGCAACAACAACAACAACAACAATAATAATAATTTATACAATACATATTTATTATTCTCCGTCCCATAGAAATGGAATTTGGGGTCTTTTTTTCAGGAGAGAAATGGGTGGTATGTACTTTCCATGAAGCTGTTGAGGGCAGCTGGGCTGGGGTGAGCTCCAGTGAGGGTCCTGCTCATGGATGACTGCAGATGGACAGTGAAGGAACAGGGGTGCAAGGAGACACTGAATGAGCTCTGGTAGAAACTGGAGGTGCTGTGGATAAAGAATTATTATCCAAGGATTAGTGGATTTGTGATGTTTAGAGGTGTGGAGAAGTCAGAATTCTTTCCCAGAGGGGTTGGTGACCCCGTGCACCACCACCAGTGCACTGTGAGCAAACAGGACTGGGGAAATGGAAAAGGGAGTGATGGCTCAAAGAGCTCAAAGAGCCATTCACGATGGGACAGCCAAAACCAGGAGGTGTATCTTGGGGAAAAGAACAGAAATTCAGTGTTCCTCAGGGGATTTGTTTGTTCCATGGACAAAACTGTTTAGTTTGTGTAGGAAGGTTGCTCACTGCTCATGGCGCCTGGCAGAAAAGCTGCACACAGCTGCCACTGGTTGCTGAGCCACCACCACAGGATGCCTGCTGTTGAGCAGTATTTCTCTCTCTGGGGAGGGAGAGTTTGTGTTTTAAGGTATTTTGTGTGTGAGCAGGGCTGAGTCACCCACACAGTTTAGATAAGGGTGAGTTGGAGATAAGTGAAGTGTTGGGTTATGCTGGGGTGAATCCAATGGGAGAGACCATCCTGGATCCTCAGGCTGGGGCAGCCACAGCTGCTCTGGGCACCCTGGGCCAGGGCCTGCCCACCCTCCCAGCCAGCAATTCCTAATTGCCAAGAGCCCAAAATCTGTGCCTGCCCTCTGGCCGTGGGAGCCATTGCCTGGCTGCTGTCCCTGCAGGCCTTGTCCCCAGTCCCTGGGCAGCTCTGCTGGAGCCCCTGGAGGCCCTGGCAGGGGCTCTGAGGTGTCCCTGGAGCCTTCTCTTGTGCAGCTGAGCAGCCCCAGCTGTGCCAGGCTGGCTCCAGAGCAGAGGGGCTCCAGCCCTGGCAGCAGCTCCGTGGCCTCCTCTGGACTTGCACTTTCCTACAGTGTCACACTCTCCCCCACCAAAACTACACCGTGCAATGAATTTTGTAGCTGCTTTGTGACTGAGGCACCAGGACTGTTTGCTGGAAAATTCCACTTGAAAAAATTCTTTCTTTTCCTTCCCAGTGCACCATTCCAGGGGCACGCTTTTCCAAGAATTATTTCTCTAAGTGTTCTCGTTAGCAAATCTGATCCTTAACCTCCCACTGATCCCAGCCTTATCCGATTAAACTGATGACCAATCCAAGAATGTTTAATCTAAAATGAAGGGATTTGTAGTTAGTCAGTTTTCTAAGACCATGGCTTCTATCCATTTTCTTCTAATCTATATATTTTCATTAGCAGTAAAAGGAAAAAAAAATACACTTTCTAAAAAACTGTTTGCGTTTGAACTTCCATTTTTGCAACTGCACATATGTAGTTTTATTTTACTCAAAAAATTACTGTTAATGACATCACTGGTCCTAAAAATAAAAGCAATTGCTCCAGTGTTCCAAGTGCAACTGGTCTGTATTTTCCCTCAAAGGTGCTTCTGTTTGTTCATAGGATTGATTTTGTTGCTCCCTTCTAAGAGTTTGAATTTGTTGTGGGAAATCCTCATGGCAGTGATCTTAGAGGTATATTCCAACCTAAATGGTGAAGATTATGAGTTTTTTTTAAAAGATTTTGCTTTGAGGAAACAGCCTCAAGATGTACCAGGGGATGTTTAGGTTGAATATTAAGGAAAAAGTTCTTCACTGAAAGGGTTGTTCAGCCCTGGGTGGTCCTGCAATGGTGGAGCCCCTCTCTCTGGAGGGATTTAAAAGCTGTGTGGATGTGGAAGTTGGAGACATGGGCCAGTGGTGGCCTTGGCAGTGCTGGGGGGAACTTGATGATATTTTTCAACCTTAACCATTCTGTGATTCTATTCTATGATTCTGCTATGCACTGGAGTGTAATAGCAAGTCAGGGGGCCTCAGCCTCAAGGTAAGTAATTTAACCTTCACAGCCCCTTTGCAAGTAAAGCACCTTTGGGGTCCTAAAATGATCCTTCTGACCCACATCCCTGAAATAGTAAGGCCTCCAACTCCTGTTCAAACAGTTTCTGTTTCAATATATGTGAAACTAGTTGCCATGGTCTGTCTGTGCCTCTGAGAACATGGAGAGTGAGGGCCCTATGTCATGGAGGTGTATTTGCTTTGAGAGTTGTTCAGTTTCCTCATCTCATTCCAAATCTGGAAAAAGCTCAGCTGCTGGTGACAAAATACCTTACAAGACTGCCTTACTACCTGAAGGCAGTTTTCCATGGCAAGACAAAGAGAAACTTCAGAGAGGTGTTAATTTGTGCCTAACAATTCACCTGTCGTGCAGTGAATGAGGGAGAGGAAAACAATCAAGCAATAATCAAGAATAATCTTTTCAATGCACAGTCCTGCTTCCTCATGGGTAGCATCTTTCTTAGCAGGTGAATTATGCGCAGCTATGGCCAAATTCTCTGTCAACCCCTTCTCACTTAGTGTCAAGATTCAAAAGATTAGATAATTATCAACACCAGCATTCTTCATACTGTTTATATTTCATGTGCAGCCCAGTAAAACCAAACAGAACCTGCAGCAGTCCTGGAGGATCAGATAAAGGACATTGCATTGTTGCATTTCCCCGGATTTGAGCACTTGACATCAAACTGGTAGTCTTGGGGGAGATTTATGCACATCAGACATCATCAATGAGAGCAGCTTAGGAAGTGGCAGTCAGGCAGTTCATTTGAGTCAGACTTTTGGATAAAATGTGACTCCCAGCAGATGTTTCCCAGTAGTCAGGGTTTTTTAAAACTTTATTTATTTATTTATTTATTTATTTATTTATTTATTTATTTATTTAAAAATTTATTTATTTTTAGGGTTTTATTTATTTATAGCTTATTTATTTATATAAACATTACTTATTTATTTATTTTAGTTTTTGTGGTTTTTTTTTTTTAAATTGTTTTTATTGATTTCTCCCCCAAGAATTACTTTCAATAGCATTTACTTATTTTATTTATATATGTATTTCTTTTCAGAACTGTAAACGCATTGGCATCTCTTTGCTGGCACTGGGAGGGAGGTAGTCCAGGAAAATACCCCAAAATTTCTGCCTAGTGTGTTTCTCATGCATCTGGCATCACCTGTGTATCAGAAACAACACTGAAAAAAGAATGCTTGGAAAAGAGGGGTGATCTGAATAGTATTTATTTGATGTAAAGACAAAAAACAAACAAACAAAAACCCAAAAAAACCCACCAAAAAATCCAAACAGCCAAAAAACCCAGTTTCAGTAATAAGATAAATTAGTCCTGTTAGCAAAGACAGTGTTGTGAACGATAATGGGAAAAAGCATAATATAATATGCATGTTCTGACTGACTTACATGTCAAGTTTCCAAATAGCTGTTATTTCCTGAGAGGTGATGGGAAGAATAAATTTGCTGGATAGTGTAAAATGTAGAATTAATTCTGAATGATGTGCAAAATCTTTCTAAATGGCTGGGACATAGCCTTCATCTTTTGTTGTTTTTGGGTTCTGTGTGTATGATTTCTTTATGGTAGTGCCAAAATGTCCCTGTTGCTCAGCAACAGCAGGCTGGAATAGCACCAGTCAGAGGAAATCTGCTGATTTACACTGGACATAAACTGTGTTCTCTTGCTCAAGTGCATATTTTGACAGAAGGGTGAAAGCAGCCTCTGTTGGTTTGCCTCTCTGGGGCACTCGTGGTCCAGGGTGGGGAGATCTCAGTTCAGGCATTAAAATACCCTTTTACACTACAATTTGATAAATCACAGAAGCAGGGAATGGTTTGGGTTGTGTTGGACACCTGAATTTCATCAGCCCAGCCCCCTGCAATGGGCAGGGACATCTTCCACTGCACCAAGTGGCTCAGATACCTGCCCAACTGGACCTTGACTTTTTCCAGGGATGGGGCATCTACCATACCTCTGGACAGTGGGCCAGTTCCTCACCGCCCTACCCACGAAAAATCCCTTCTTTTTATCTGGTCAGAATCAATCCTCTTTTACTTTAAAACCATCAACCCTCTTCCCATCGTCACAAGCCCTGATAGAAAGTTTGTCCACATTTTTCTTAAAGAGATCTTCAAGTGCTGAGAGGCCACAAAAGATCTCCCCAGAGCCTTCTCTTCTTCAGGTGAGCACCTCCAGCTCTTCCAGCCTGGCTCCAAAGCAGAGGAGCTCCAAGCCCCAGAGCATCTCCATGGCCCTCTGTGCCTGCTCCAGGAATATTCTGGAAAAACCTGACCTCATCTGGCCCCACTCTGGGGCCTGGTCAGCATCTCCCCTAGGAATGAATCCCTGCCTGCTCTGGAGGAGGTTTCTGTAGCTCTGTTGGCCCAGTGCTGTCCCTTGGGCTGATTGTGCCTCCTGTACAGAACCAGGCTTTGCACTTGCAGGTTTAAGGAGGTTTGATGCCAAAGGACTGCAAAATGCCAAAGGACTGAGAGAGCTGGGGCTGTTCATCCTGAAAAAGGCTCTGAGGAGGACTTAGAGCTCCTTTGAGTGCCTGAACTGGCTCCAGGAGAGCTGGAGGAGGATTTTGGCTGTCTTGGGTAGCAGGACAGGGGGAATGGGTTTACACTGCCAGAGGGTAGGGATGGGATAGGTGGGATATTGGGAAGGAATTCTTAGCTGTGAGGGTGGGCAGGCCCTGGCATCAATTTCCCAGAGCAGCTGTGGCTGCCCCTGGATCCCTGGAAGTGTCCAAGGCCAGACTGGATGGGGCCTGAGCAACCTGAGATAGTGGAAGGTCCCTTCCCTTGGCATAGGGGATGGAACAAAGACCCTTTAACCCAAACAATTTTGTGATTTTGTGATTCTGTGATAAGCACAAAGAGCAGAATTTAAAAATCTCCTATGTATCCCACACACACTGATTTAAAAATTTTATTTTCCATTGTCTTCTACACTACTTGTTTAAGAAGTAACCTATCTTTGGAAGAGCTTAATGATAATAGAGAGAGAGGAACTTAAAGCAAATTCAAAAAAGTATGAATGTTTGTTTTAGAAATTAACTCTGCAGAACATTATGTAGATATTTATTAAGTAAATCATTGAAATGCTACATTTTACAAGTGAGCGTCAATCATACAGAAATACTGTTGAACATCTGAAATCCTAGAACTTCACCAGAAGACACTGCCAACTGTTCATCACAAATATTTTACACTCAGGCCTTTGTGATGTTTGCAAAAATACATGGTTTGGTTTTTTTTTTTCCCCCCTCCCAAACTCAGAAATCATGCTAGATTGTATTTAATTTGCTACAAGGAAAACAGGTTTTGGTTTGCTTTTCCTGGTGTGACACTAATGCATGCAGGCTCCTCTCAGCTGAAGGACCTGAGCACATGGAATATTTTCGGTGAAGATATGAGCTTCAACAGGAGACAGAGTATGTCAGTGAGCCAGGCAGAAAGGTTGATGCCTGTTTGGGTGATCCACACTGCTGGGTGCAAGGACAGCTCCCCTCTTCCCTCCCTGCACACCCTGGGAGCCTGGGCATGGGTGGCACCTGGCTGGTGCCCTGCAGAGCTCTGCTGGACTGACCTCAAATGTCCCCTTCCCACTGTGGGGCAGAGAGGAAGGCAGAGGAGCATCTTCACAGAACCACAGAGCTGCTGCCAAGGCCACCCCTGACCCTGTCCCCAAGTGCCACCCCCACGAGGCCTTAAAACCCTCCCAGGATGGGGACACCACTGCTGCCCCAAACAGCCTCTTCCTAGGCTTGGTAACTATTTCTACAAAGATATTATCCCCAATAATCCAATCCAATTCATCCCAAATAATCCAATCCAATATTATCCCAAATAATCCAATCCAATTTAAACCTCCCCTGGCACAACTTGAGGCCATCCCCTTTCCTCCTGTCCCCGTTCCCTTGGAGCTGTCCCTGGCTGTCCCCTCCTGTCAGGGAGCTCTGCAGAGCCACAAGGTCCCCATGAGCCTCCTGAGCTTCAGCAGCAGGCTGGGACAGTGCCACATTTTGCTGTTGGATATTTCTGGGCTGAGTGGGACAGTGTAGGGAGAGGAATTCAGAAGTTCAGCTCAAATGAGATCTATTTGTGTACTGACAGAACAGAGCCCTTTTATTGCATAGGAAAGGGACAGCAATGAGTTTCTTGCTGCCCCCTACTTTGCTAACCCATCACCAAGTTCAAGTATTAGAAGAAATCATGAGATTAACACAAAAATCACAAAAATCATGTCTATCTTATGTTTGTTGATTGCTAATGAACATCTCCCTCCATGGGGTTTGAGAGGTTCTCCAGGTAGAATTCTTCACAACCTATTTTCTACTTGGCAAGGAGTGCTCTTTATTTCATTTCTCTGCTACAGTGAAACTCTCTAGCATGCCTCCTATTGCTGTCATAAGATATTTAGCCATTAATTTGAAGTCCCCTCATATGCTGAAAGATGCTCTTTATTTCTTTACATTTGATTTCGGTGTCTTCAATTTCACAGAAAGATTTTTCTTTTCAGCTTGTAAGTAATTTTCCCATTGCTTATAATTCAAGTATCTTTTCAGACATGTGTGCTTTGAAATCATAACAGGTTGATACTGGGAAATGGTCATTCCAGCACAGCCCAGTCCTACCTAATAGAAATCTCCTGAATAGAACAAATAGATGTGGTGGGAAAAGTTTCTCCACGCAGAAGTGGTGTTGGACATTGTAGCAGACAAATCACATTCTGTTGGGCAAATACCTCGTGCTCTTGCCTTGAAATGAGATGAGTTTCTCTCTTCTTGGGTCTCTATGCCTCACAGCAAGACTTCTCATGTTTCTTCATCATCAGGTAATAAGCTCTGTTGGCTTCTGGGTAGGTGACTTTGGAGAGTGGCAGCCTGCAGATCCCAGAGTGGTTTGAGGTCATTAGCAGGAAGGTCAGGGCAGACAAGCAAAAGGGCCAGGTTCCAGATGGCACCCCAAACTGCAAAGAAAAACAACAAACCACCCATTTGCTTCGTGTCTTTCTTTTATTAGACTACCACCCACAGCCAGACACCTTGGAACAAGGTTTCTGCAGGAAGTCTAGACTCGGTTTTGCTTTGAGTCTTTCCTTCGAGAGGCTGGGTTTCTTTATGATGTCTTGACATTGTGCATCAGCCTGAAACATCTACCAGCTCTGGTGAGAGGGCTGCCTCATCTGCCATGGGGAAGGTTTCTCGGGTGCATGAGGTAGGAGAGGGTGACAATGAGAGAGGAGAGCAGATACCAGAAACATTCAGCTCTTCCCTGGGCCGTGGTACCTACTGACTTTTGGCAACTGAGAAAAGAAGTTAACCCAAATTTAATGTTTCTTTAACATGTGCAGGGCCCTTTTTCCAATTGCTTCTGGCATGAAGTAAATACCTGAAAGAGGGGAGATATTCTAGCAGCCTGCCAGCGCCTAAAGCAGGTCCAGGAGAGCTGGAGAGGCACTTTGGGGAAGGGCCTAGACAGGATAAGGGGGAACGGCTTTCCACTGACAGAGGGCAGGGTTAGATTGGGTATGAGGAAGGAATTCCTCCCTGTGAGAGTGGTGAGGCCCTGGCACAGGGTGCCCAGAGAAGCTGTGGCTGCCCCATTCCTGGAAGTGTTCAAGGACAGATGGGGCTTGGAGCACTCTGGGACAGTGGAAGGTGTCCCTGCCCATGGCATAGGGGTTGGAACTTGATGAGTTTTAAGGTGCCTTCCAACCCAAACCATTCCGTGATTCTGTCATCTCACAAGTGTCTGGAGCTGAGCTGTGGAAGTTCGTGCAAACTCTGAGGATGGAAAGTGGCAAGTGATAATTCCAAGTCACCTTTTCCAGTGGGAATCACACCAACCCCCCTGGACAGATAGTAACCCCTCTCCCAGACCATTTCTGCCTTTGGCTGAGTTTTTCTCCACATCTTGGTGTTTTGTCTGACGAGCCAGGGAAATCAGCCCTTAGCTGATACACTACTTACCACAGACAACATGTGGGTCACTGCTGCTCCCAGGTAGGCACTGAAGAGTGCTGTGGAGGAGAAAGGCAGTTGCTGGTGAGTTCAGCTGCTCATGGAGTACAAGAGCAATGACAAACATCTCTCCTTCTGCCTTGGGGAGCTCAACCAATGATTGTGACCCTGTCTGGGCACAACCCTGCTAAATCCCTCCCTGTGTCCCCTCCAACCTGGAGCATATGGGAGGGGCAAAACAAACAAACAAACAAACAAACAAACAAACAAACAAACAAACAACACTGGACTGATGAAAAATGTGCAATGCCATAATGGGCTTTTGAAAATTGCACTGACGTGGAAAGTATGTAGCTTGATGGATGGGGTTACATAGGAAAATAACCCACTCTCATCTGTCCTGCCTCCAGGGCTTGAAGGTGGGTCAATGACATTCAGAGCTAAATCTCTCTTATATGAGCACTGAATGAGCAATAGTTTCACTCTCAGCTCACTCTGATATTGAAATTTCATATGGAATTGCCTTATAAATAATTCTTCAACCCTGCTGTGTTGCCCAGCTCATGCCTTTGATCCATTTCAAGAGAATGGGGAGTGTGTACTGTCTAACTAGAGCAGAGCCCCACTCTTCTCAAGGATTAGCATGTCCTTCTTCAAAGAAGGAATTTGAGCCGGTATCTATGGGAAAAAAACCACCCGTGATTCATCCAGCAACGAGCGAACAAACACAACTAATGACTCAAAACAAAGCTGATTTGATTTCAAAGACCTCAGTTAACACGTGCCCACCGATCACAGCTCTTTAAACACAGCTCTTGGCCAAAAATGAAAGCACAGAGTGCATGAAAGCCGTGGCTCCAACACGCAGCCCCACCACTCGTCAGCCTCGCCTACATCCATCTGCCTGCCTGGGGTGCCCATCTGGCTCCAGCCCCCCTCTGCTGTGAGGAGAGGTCTCTTCTCATCCTGTCTCACTTCAAGGGGAGGTGAAAACCTGCTGGGTACCTACCACAGGCCATGGCCAGGAGGTGTGCCTGCCAGGTGAGAGCCAGGAACATGCCCCCGATGGCAGCGCAGGACAGGGCGCTGTTGTAGCCCCACAGCCCCAAGTAGATTTGGTTAAACGGTGTTGCTAAGCTTAGCCCTGGAAAATAAAGCCAGAGAAATGTGTCATTCCTTGGCCAAAGGGATGAAAGCGGTGGAGAAGTGGCATGAATCCAGATTTTCAAAGGTTCTGGCCAGCACTTGTACATGGGGCTGTTTGTAATCCTGTTGCTAGGGTCTAAAAGGGAATCATGGCAGAATTTTCCTGTTGCTGCTGAGCTGGCTTTGGTGATTTCATTTCAGCAGAACACACATGAGTGGATGAGCCTACATGTGAACCTTAAATGAATCCCTGAGGCCTGCACGTTCAGGCTGATGGCTATGACTTTCATTGATCTGCCCCTAAACCCACCAGGATACACCCAGAAATTAAGTACTTTGTGGTAAAAATTAATCTCAGCACAACAGAAACTTTTTTCTTCTGAAGGTTTCCACCCTCATAAAACAAGGTAAGAGAATGGGGAAGTGAATCAAAAGAATTCTTAAAGCAGAAGTTTGAGCACATTTTGTTTCCAATTAGCCATTCTCCACTGGGTTAAACACTTGTGACTTTAATTGCTCCACTTATTGTAGTTCCTGTTTTACTCTCCATGCTTTTATACAAATCTGGATAAAACCATTACCTGCCAGTATCCCCGCTGCTGAGCCGATCACTGTGTGGACACAAAGGAGTGGAGAGGAGATAAATAAACCAATCAGGAAAATTCCCCCAGTCCAGGGGTTGTCACAACCATAAACCTGGCCCACGCCGACTGGGATGGATTGCAGGAGCTGTAGAAATTAACAAACCAAACAAGACAATTTGTTATCAGCTTTGTAATTTTTTTTTTAAACCTATTTTTCTTGGCCAGGCTTACATTTGGCATTTATTGGATACAGTCTTTCTTTTTAATTGGAATATTTGGACAGGTCTCAGGAGACAGCAGGGCATTTCCACAGGGTTTCCCTTCAATGAAAATGAGTCATAGCTTGCTCCCTCGCCCTGAGCTCCTCTGCCAGGTTTTTGCTCTAAGATAAAAGGTAAAGATTTTGTGAAAGGGTTTAATCATCCTCTTTGCATGTGCTGATTTTTGCATATCCATAGGGACCATGAGAGTGAGCTTAGGGGATGGTTGGGATCCACTAGGAGTATGAGCAAGAGTTGCTGGGCTGGTGGGACAGAGCCCAGCTTGGTCACAGCTTAGAGATGGTTTTGAGGCACTTTTTGTATACAGTCGCCATAAAACTATGTGCCATGGTAAATGTTCTTTGAGAAATGTCACTTGTGGGTTTCTGTTTAGTGTCAATTAACTTCCTTTTCTTAATCACTCCCTAGGAAACCCTTAAAATAGTCAGCTGAGCCTTAGGAGAAAATAGTTACTCTGGTATCTGTATTGTTTATGGTGTAATCCAGCAGAATAAAGTGTTCCTTTGGAAAGGTCCCACTTGAATATAAATTAAAAATGTGTGAATGTGCACCTGTGCCCAAGTTTTTAACCATTCCAACACAGTTATATCTGCTTGCTCATGTCTAATCAGAAAGATGCAATTTTATAAACAGCCTGTATCTGAAAAATTAAAATTACCCAGTGAACTAACTGGAATTCTCAGCACAACCTTAGCTATGGGGAGATGATCAGTACATGCATAGAAATAGAAATGGGTAATTAGATTCAAGAGAGTATTTGAAGATTATAATCTATACAATTGGATCCAACTGCACATGAAAAGATTCTCCTTTTCAAGCTGTCCAAAATGTAAATTCCTAGAGTAGAAAAAGTATTATATTTTGGATAATAGTTCTCTTATAAATCAAATTTTGTACTGCCAGGCCATAAAGCAGCAAAAAAGGAGGTGGACCCACTGGAGCCAGTGCAGAGGCGGCCACGGAGCTGCTGCCAGGGCTGGAGCCCCTCTGCTCTGGAGCCAGCCTGGCACAGCTGGGGCTGTTGAGCTGCACAAGAGAAGGCTCCAGGGACACCTCAGAGCCCCTGCCAGGGCCTCCAGGGGCTCCAGCAGAGCTGCCCAGGGACTGGGGACAAGGCCTGCAGCGACAGCAGCCAGGCAATGGCTCCCACTGCCAGAGGGCAGGCACAGATTTTGGGCTCTTGGCAATTAGGAATTGCTGGCTGGGAGGGTGGGCAGGCCCTGGCCCAGGGTGCCCAGAGCAGCTGTGGCTGCCCCTGGATCCCTGGCAGTGCCCAGGGCCAGGCTGGATGGGGCTTGGAGCAGCCTGGGACAGTGTAAGTGTCCCTGCCCATGGCAGGGGGGGTGGGACTGGATGGTCATTTAAGGCCCCATCCAACCCATTCCATAGGAATTTATAAAGGAAGAGAATACATTTCTGTAGTGTTTTTAACTGTAAATGAAGGGGACTGTGACGCTTAAGACATCCTACCATTGTGATTTCAGCATCTGCCCAGGTGATGTTCGGTGTTCCCATTGCAGGACGAATCACAGTCGTGGGGAAGAAGAGGTTGTGTGGTCCTGAAGCAGCCAGGTAGAGGGTCAAGGCCAAGTTGAAAGGCAGGGTGAGAACAGGCAGGTCCCACTTAGAGAAAACTGCACTTAAAGCACTGGTGAAAATAGGGCTGAAAGAAGAGCAAAATGAAGCTTGTCAGAGGGGCAAACTGTAAACCCAGATGCAGAAAATTTGGTCTATTTAAAACAAACAAAAAAAACCCCAAACCAAACCAAAAAACCCCTTCTCCTCCTTCTATCTGTTTAATTTCTTCAATCTTTCTGATCAAATCAGAGACAGAAAGGGTCACTCCATAAATTTGCTACCCCTCCAAAGGCAATTATCAATGTACAGATTCCTGTCGTGTTATGTTAGTATGTATGGTGAATTTGCTAAACGTGAAGGAGACAGGATCCAGTGCTTTAATGGAGTTATTCCCCAGCTCAGACTCAGAGTCGATCTTTTATTTTTAGCACCTGAAGTGGAGTGAGACTGTGGTACCCATGCTGGGTCTGAGTGAACTGTGAATGAGGCTGTGTGCCCTTGCTCAAGCTTGTGCATCAGCAATAAAAGCTGACATCAAAGTGACTGTAACACCACCTGAAATTCAGGCAGACAAATTACAGGTGTGGTTTTAGCAATCTGCAGCTAGACATTTTGGGGTCAAAGACCAGGCTTCAAAATTTTTTGCTGGCCAAATACCTAGTGGATTATAGTGTCATATATACGAGTAAAATATTAGTAGTTGTTTGTTTTGATTAGTGTCAACCATCATGTCTTGGGACCAATGAACAGCTTCTGTGCTTGGAGAAGTAAATTTTCATGACATTTTTATATGGTGACTTAAATAGATGAAACACTTGTGGTTGATGATGGTAGGAAATAGTGAAAATAATGTTCCTCTTGAAACAGAAATGAATTGATGCATCACAGCAATATGACTCATGTTCAGAACATTGAATTACACATGATCAGCCACTGATTTTTGTTTTCCCCACTGGGATTATTTGTGATTATGTGTGTATTTTTATTTGTTTCTGGATTACATCTGAGTTTAAAAGTGTAAATAACAGCACAGATTTAACAGAATATATGTATTAGTTGTGTTGCCTTTCCACTGCTGGCTGCATAGAAATGCAGCAGCTCAGACTCATGTGTGGGGACTCTGGGGCTGGAAGGAGGAGCAGAGGAACCATCTGTCTTACCAGGTCATGGACACCAGTGCCACAGGCAGGAGGAGCCACCAGTTGTAGTCTTCATCAGCAGAGAAGACAGCCATCAGCAATCCCACCAGGACCCCGTTGTATCCGTACAGGCCTGCTGCTATGGCTGATCTGTGGGGAGGGAACAGCTGTCCTGAAGCCCTCTCCCCTGAGGATGCTTTGCTGACATCAGCCCTCCCTCCCCACCCAGCTGTGGCTCTGTTTGGGGATGACCTGCTGGAACTCATCCACTGAAATTCGATTTTTCACACCTGGCTCAGCACCTACCCCCCGCTTCTGCAGGTTTGTCCAGTGTCCCCCTGCACCAGGTGCAGCTGCTGGGAGATCTCTCTGGCCCTAGCAGACCAGATACATGCCCAGTCAAGGCTGGATCACACAATCATAGAAGGTTTGGGTTGGAAAGAACCTTAGAGACCACCTTGTTCCAACCCTATGCCATGGGCAGGGTCCCCTCCCACTAAATTCAGGCTCCTCATCCACACCAAACATCTAACACATAAATCAGCACTGAAGTGGCCACCTGAGGGGGAAAAGCATGGACTTACCTGTCCTGACCCAGAATAAGTGCTGTTAAAGTTGAGACAAGTGTTCCCACGCATCCTGTGAGTGTCCACCATGGGTTCTGCATCAGGAGCCCAGTCAGAATGACCAGCCCAGTGAGGGGGTTGTTGACAAACATCACCTGGGATATCCCACGCAGCACCCAGTCAAGGAGCTGGATCACGAGGGGTTTGTCTGGAAAAGATCAAATCCAGCAATAAAACAAGCCCCCTAAAGTCTGCAGATGGTACTGATTTGGGATGTATTTTTGAAACTCAGGAAAAGTTTTGGCAGTGGGACTTGGCACCACGGCTGAAGCAATGAATCAACAAGACTGTAAAACCTGACAGGGATTTATTATGGTCCACAGTGAAGGCTTACAGCTGGAAAACTGAGATGAGCAGTGAGGTTGCCAGAACCCTGTGTTATAAAGTACCCTGGACCAGATTCATATGAACCAGCTAATTTATGATGTCTGTGGCTCAGATGGCAAATCGTGTGTGTATCCCACTGCTGATTTATCACAGGGACCAAACACACCTACCTATGTGTAATTTAACTTCACAGTGGCATTAGGCTTGACAGAAACTGCTCAGCTGAAAGGACATGGAGTGTTAAGAAGAATGGCAGAGTACAGAATAACCATCCAGGGCTATATTCTGTGGGACTAAATTCACTTTGTACATGGCATGCTGGGAGGTAAATGTCATCTCAGACATCCCCAAGATTTAAGCACTATGTGGATCTCTGCACAAAGCTGATTTTTTCCCCTACAAAACGGACATAAATCAGGGTAGAGGTAATTTCTCTACTACTCTAACTTGAATCACATCACTAAGAAGTTAGTTATTACTCCTTTGATATACTTTTTTTTTTGGAATCCGCTGTCATTAGTCATGATGAAGTAGGTTTACCTTTCAGCCAGGTTCCAAAATCCTTCATGTCTCCAGTGAGGTAACCCACAGCTCTGCAGAAACTCTTCCCACCAGTGCTCAGTGGATTCTGCTTCACTGGCATTCTTTCCCCCATGGTTTCTATCTTGATATCAACACAGTTTTCCATGTTGATGTTCTGAACCTTTGGTAAAATTCAAGGGAAAAGAAAAAAACAAGAGTACATTACAATGTCTCTTTCTGATCCCTGCTTATTCTCCTTGCCACATTACTGCTCACCACATGGTACTTTGGAACCAGAAAGAGGAAAATCCTTACTTTGAGCACCTGATTCTTTTGTGTCCATGAGCACATTCCCTCTTCACATTCCCTGTCCTCCCAGACTTCCACGCAGTTATAAGAATATGTCTCATTTATTAAGCTTCTCTGCTGCTTAACCCATACTTCCAGTTTGAATTCATCCATCAGCCATCAATAATAGGCACCTAAATTCAGTTTTATAATCATCTATTGGGATCAGTTCACCCTTCTTGTGAGCACAGGCTTAGTCTGGGGTTGTCCATGGTGCCTTATTCCATAACTCACTTGCATTCATACATTCCTTTTTCTCATTTGAACTGCACTTTAAGCTGACCAAACTTTAGAAGTACCCAGCATTGACTCAGGAGTTTGATGCCAGAATTCACCGTTCTTGCTTTCCACTCTGCCTTAGTCATGTTGCTTTATTCTCTGCTGAGACAGTTTTGGGGACTGCATGTTGGAAGCTGTAGTAAGAAACCCTCAGAGATGAATGAAAATACACTCATTAAATTTACCTAGTGCTATAAAAAGTTTAAATAGGGTAGGGGACTGTTACAGGCCCAGCAAAGGTGTTTGGGCCTAAATAAAGTGTTTGGGATGCAGGAGATGGGGTCCCCTTTGGGACATACACCCTTTGCATAAGGGGTTGCTGGAATAACCTTTGGCACCTCATACAGCCTAGACAGCATTATTCAGGCACATGGATCAGAGGCTTACACCTAACATTAAAAATCAGTGCCTATAGCCAATTCATTGTTTGTCCAAGAGCCAATTCTAAATATGAAGTCACCAAATAAATAAAAACTCCCGTGCCTGGAGCATAGCCTGTTTCCTGAACTAATTCTTGGTGATTATCAAGCAAACACCAAAGTGTGTTGCTGTGTGAATACAGAACCAGTGGTGCTTCAGGTCTCACTGGTGAGTGCCAGCTTGTGCAAGAAGTAATGAATTTATATTAGGAGCTGATAGCCTAAATAGCATGATACAGACACATCGGTCTTGTGTTAGTTCTTGACTCTCTCAAAACTTTATTAAAGGCCTTGTAAACGTGTGGGGAGAGAACCCATAGCTCAGAAACACAGGTGCTGAGTACTTAAGGTGCTTCACCCCTGGGCATTGCACTGCCAGACCCTCCAGTGTGGTTAAGCAGCTCTGAGTCTGTGTAGGGGAAAGCCTGGTCAATGCACCATTGGTTAATCCTGGCCATTTTCTTGTTCTTGTGGTACAAGAGGGATGGCAGTGACATTTCAGGAAGGAATAAATATTTGCACAAATGAAAAAATGGACATTTTCTGCCTTCTGGAAGAGCTCAGCTAATAAAAGGATGGGTTCTAGATGAGATGCTGATTACAGGACCAGTAAATACAGAAGAGTATTGAGTTTGGCTTTGTGTAGGACATGAAGGTAAGGACCTGGAATAAAAAGGCTAAGAAAGAAAAGAAGAGGAGGAAAGAGTGGTGCTAGGAATGATGTCCTGATACAGGAAGGCTTTTTTTGGGTCTGTTATAACTTATTATGTTAATTCATTAACCATCGCTTTTTTCATACTTTATTCTGGAATAAGTGAATGGAATATACTTTCAGTTAAATCAGAATTTCCAGCCAAGACAAACTCTCTCCATTTGGTGAAAGTGCAGATCCTTTCCTGAAAGTGAAAGATCCTTTCTTTTCAAAGGATCTCCCTCTTTATCAGCTTGGGCTTTCCCTGTTGCTAACCTGTAAAATGAAGTGCTGCTGCAGTGCAGAGCAGTGCTCTGAGACCCTGGGTGTTCCCCTGCACACTGAGTGAGGAGCTGTTTGCACTCAGGGGTCTGCAGAATGGGATGCAATGTGCATGTGAAGTGTTGCAGTCACTGTCCACTCCACTTGTACAGTGGAGATAAAAAAATGGAAGAGGCTGAGGGCCTGAATTCACCAAAAAATGGACGTATTGCTGGCAATAGTCAGGCAATAGTCAGGCAAGAGTGAGCTGGCAGTGCTCCTCTGCCCTTTCCAGGGGCAGAAATGAAGCCAGCTCAGTGCAGCTGGCACAGCAATCAGACCAGGTGACCTGGTGAGTCACTTGCACTAACCTGTTTCCAACTTCACACCCAGTGAATGCCCAGCGAGTCCCAGAGCATTCAGAGTCACAGGGAATGAGTCACAGTCAGGCTGCAGGGTGATCCTGGTTACCTTCTGTCCTGCAGGGCTGCTCAACCCCTGTTCATTATGTCACAGAATCATGGAATAATTTGTGCTGGAAGGGACCTTTAAGGCTCACCTATTCCAACCCCTCAGGCACTCCCATTTGAGCTAGGCATTGTCTTTCTCTAGAGGGACCACAGGAATTTCATCTGTTCAGTAGAGCTTGTGGTGAGTGACAGGACAAGGGGCAGTGGCTTCAAACTGAGAGAAGGCAGGGTTCGATTAAACATCAGGAAGAAATTGTTCCATGTCAGATTCCCTGTCAGAGATTGCCCAGAGAAGCTGTGGTTGCCTCTGGTTCCCTGGAAGTGTTCAAGACCAGGATAGACAGGTCTTGGAGCAAACTGGGATAGTGGAAGGTGTCCCTGCCCATGGCAGGGAGGGGGACTAGATGAGCTTTAAAACCCCTTCCAACCCCAACCATTCTGTGATTTTTTATGCTAAGAGAGAATGAAACCATTATTGAGCAGCCTCCTCACCTGCAGAGCAGCCAGGTGGGAAGTGGGTGTAGGCCAAGAAAACCTTTGGTTTGGGATGGGGTCCTCATGACACAGTGAAGACCCAGATCCAGCCCCACTGGTTTCATGACTTCCCTGAATCCCATGCCAGGCACTGTGTGGGGACTGCATCCTGTCTGAGTGAGTTTTGTTGTCACCACAGCCCTGAGGCTTGTCCTGTCTATTCAGAAACACAAAGTATGAAAGATTTGCACTACTTCTACTGAGTTTTCCAATAGGAGCATAAAGAGGTAGTGAAACACTTGGAAACTGGCACCAGCATAAACTTTTTTAGGCATTTTTAGCGATTTTACAAAGCAGTACCTACCATATATATGCATAGATTAATGATTTGTTAACACATTGTGTTGCTCCAGGGAGTAGGTGATAGCAGGTATTTAGGAAAGGAGAGAATACAGAAGGTGTCTTATCTCAGAACTGTGGATATGCTCAGAGAATTTTAACACAGTGATATCTGAATAATAATGCAGACCAAAGTGTACATGTTCTGATGGGGATTTCATGTGTGCTGGTCTGCAGCAGGTCTTTTGAAGACCTGCAGCTGAAGTTATGCAAACACATGGTTTTCACTGAAAGTGTTATTTTTTCTTAGTGCACAAAGCAAGGAAATGGAGCTAATTGCAAAAGGAGTGTTCTGCTGGAACAGACTGCTTGGCTTCTGCAGGGGGGTAGGTTTGGTAATTTTTTTATTCTTGATTTCTATTAGTCCAGGGGAAAAAAAAAAAATTAAAGGCTAAGTTCTGTTCTCAGGCAGCTTGGAGCACACTGCCTCATCTCACATAAACTCTTGAGAGGTGTTCCAGCCCTGCAGTGCAAACTCCCAGAACTGGTGTGTGACTGGTGAGATACAGGAGCAGCAGCAGAACCCAGGCAGAGCCAGTCTGAACACACTTTTCATCTCAGTGCTGCAAGTGCAAGTGGTTTGTAGTGTGCTGTAAGGGCAGAGAAACCACTGAAAACCATTTTCATGGGAAGTGAGAGCTTCCCATGAAACAAAGCAGAAAACATAGAAGATGTTTCTCTTTTATGAAGATGAAATCATCACAGGGCCGAGATGTTAATCTACCATGCTTTTTAATCATCCTTTCAGAGTTAATTAATGTCCTGTAGCAAAGTGCTGACGTTATGCAACCCCGTGTCTCCCTAAATCAATGTTCCTTCCACTGGTGTGCACTTCCTCCCTGTCAGGCCGTACCCACGGCATCCCAGTCATGCCTTCTAAAGCTGGGGCTGCCCTCCTGCAGCACCTGGCCCTGCAAACACTCCTTTATCCACCTGCTGAGGACGAGACAAGCCTGGCCACAGGTGGGTTTTGTGTTGTGTATGCTAAGAGCAGTGTTGTGCTTGCAGCTGGGAGAGGGACAGAGTTTTTAGTTTGGCTGATTAATATTCCAGGCAATGGGTGCTTCCAAGCTTGGACACGGGGCTTTTACCTGTGGAAATGCAGCAAAGCTATCTAGCACTTTCTCTTCTTTCTGGAATTTTCCTCTCTCCCTGCCAAAATCCAGGTTTCTCTGAGGGTTTAATTTATGGTGAGGTGTTTGTTTGTGCAAGGACCTGCTACCGCACAATCGCAGCCATTGTATCTTGCATTCTCTGAATTGTTGCTGTGAAGTCTGCGGGCAGCCAAGCTCTGTGAGCAGCCTGTTTTTAGAGGAATTCCTGCATCCAAGCACAATAGGAGGAAAGGGCCAGACTCTCTGCAGCTCTAATTCCAGCACAGCCCGTGTGATGTTACCAGGGGTGTAGTAAAGCTGGATTAATATTGTGTTAGGCATAGGAACACACGCAAGCACAAGAACAATCCTTGAAACAGGTTATAATGCACTTGACCCTCACTGGAAGAAAATAGCTCAGGTTCTCCCATAGAAGATATATTTCAAAGTATTAGATCAAAAGAAAGCTTACACCTCAGATTCAAATATTCATTAAGCTCACATGCAATTCAGTTTTCAGAGACCTCTCTCTCAGGGACAGAGAAATACAGAGACACTCTCTCATCAGCTGTGTATTATTACTATCTGGGCATTTTCATTTGGCAGAATGGAAAGGCAGTAAAAGGAAATGCTAAAGAGTTCTGGTTATTTCTTTTAAAAATTTATTTCTTTTCTCTATTTCCTCCAAGGCTCGGCCACCTGGCTATGCAGTACTAATAAATCCTCACCCTGCTAGAAACTGCTTGATAACTCGTATTCTTGTGCTCCTCCTGAGCCTCAGCTGCTCTCCTTCAGCAGGGCTGCTCAAATGCTGCTTGCCAGGTGTTTTGAGGGAGAGGAAAGACCCAGGTAAGTCAGTAGCAGGGTGCATTAAAAGGAAAGAACAGAGTGCTCTTACCTCTCAGACGAGCTTGGGAGGAGCTGTAGGTTTGCTGGTTAGGCCAGAAGGAAAGTAGGGAAAAAGAAAATGTCCCACCAGCTTATATAGGCTAGCATGGCTCCTGTCCTGATATTACTGATTTGTTTCTCCTCCCACTTAGTGAGCTCCAAGTGAATGTTAAGAAAGTTCCCCTTTGAATTCTCCACCTTTCCTCTTGCTCTGTCCTGGGTCTCTTGCCAACAATCTATCCAAATGTCCTCTTTCCTGCTGGATTTTTTAAGGTTTTTTTTGTTTAGTTTTTAAAATTATTTTATTTTTACTTTTTCCTTTTTTTAAAACAAATTAATTCTCCTTTAACTTTGTCCTTTCTCCTTCTCTACCACTTAAAATAAAAGAAGATTTTGAAATGGACTCTCAGTATACCTGAGCTTGACCTCAAGTTCATCCTCAGCATTATCTTCCTTATCCAATGCAACTTAGCATCCTTCCCTATCAAAATTCTGACCTGGGAATGTGCAACACAGCGTTTTGTGTTCGGCAGCCTATCAAGTTTTCCTGTTTCTGGGTACCTTTCAGAAGCACTGTTCTGTTAATGAAATGCAGTGGAAGACTGGGTGACCTTCCAATGTTTAATTGCTTTTATATATTATTTGAGAAATTCAAGGGGTATTTTTCTTTCTTTTTCTTTCTTCTCCTTTTTTTTTTTTTTTTTAACCTATCCTCCCCATCTCACTGGAGGAATCTGAAATATCAGAAGTGTTGCATATTTGAGAGTTTTATAGGGCTGTGAAAGTGCTGCAAGTGACAGAGAAGAGGCTGGAGAGGGAAGTCTTGAATAGTAATGCAGGAGAAAGGGTAGAGAAGAAGATGGTGAACTTAAGGGACCTTATAGGCTAATTTAATCTATTGTAGAATTCTCTTTAGGACTCTTTCACAGTGATGGCTGAGAGAAGCAACCTTGCAAATTGAGCTGTGTGCTGGAGAGAATGGTTTATTGTTAAAGCAGAACCCATCGAGCTTTGTGACTTTGCTTCCCCCAGCCCCGTGGAAGCAGCCTCGGCATGCACACGAGCTGGAGGGGTGTTATTCTCCCTGCACTCATTCCTGGGGTGCATCTCTTTCGATGGAGGTGTTTTTAACAGCAGACTGGATTTTTTTCTCCCCTCAGAGGAGGGCATCTGATATAAGCTGTCAGCTCAGCATTGCTGCAAGAGCTAGCCTTCCTCTGATCAAACAGGCAGCAGCCCCTGTGAGTGAGCCAGACACTGCCATCCTACGCCTTTGCACCCAGCAGAACATGAAATTTTGCAGGGGAAGCTGCCTCACTCTAGTGCAGTTAACATATTTTCCCTTTACCATTAATTTCTCCTCGGGCTGCCTTTGCTTTCTGACTGGTGAAATGAATCCTTGCATGTCCAAAGAAGGGAAATGCATTGGGTGATTTGGATGGCAGAGCCTCACAGGGAGTCTGTTCAGACTGAGTTTTGATCTTCACACCTCTCACATTTCAGAGATGTCCAGGCCTGGCTTCAAATTATTTCAAGCAACATCTCTTCAGCTCTCCCTCCAAGGGGTGCAGCACATGGGGCAGGCAGGGCTCACTCCTGGGTTGTGCTGTAGGGTATTTATTCCCTCCAGGGAATCACGTATTCCCAGAATATTCTGAGTTGGAGGGGACCCACAAGAATCATCGAGTCCAGCTCTGAAGTAAAAGGCCCATAGAGGGAATGAACCCACAGCCTTGTCCAAATTAGCAGCATGCTCTGGCCAACCGGGCTTTTCCCATTCCAGGGTGAGGAGATGGGAAATGAGGAATTCCGGGTGAGTTATTGGGAATGGGAGTGGGAAACAAGAGGATGTTACTGGGAATGGGAGTGAGAAACACGGGAGTCTGAAGGAGTTACTGCGAATGGAGAGGGAGAAATGAGGATTTAACTGGGAATGGGAATGGGAAACGTGGAATTCCGGGTGACTTCCTGGGAATGGAAAACGTGGAATTCTGGAAACTGGGAGTAGGGGAGGGAAATAGGAAATTCTGGGTGAGTTCCTGGGAACGGGAAATGAGGATTTGGGTTGGTTACAGAATCCCAGAATGTTTTGGGTTGGAAGAGACTTTAAAGCCCATCTCATCCCACCCCCTGCCTTGAGCAGGGACACCTTCCACTATCCCAGGTTGCTGCAATCCCTGCCCAGCCCAGCCTGGAACACTTCCAGGGATGGGGCAGCCACAGGCAGGGACTGTGCCAGAGCCTCCCCACCCTCACAGGGAGCAATCTCTTCCTAATACCTGATCTCGACTGCTCTCTGTCAGCACGGAGCCACTCCCACCTGTGCTGTCACCACCCGTACAAAGGAGCCAGATTCAGGACTGCTCTGTCTGATTCTGGTGCCTTAATGAGCTGCTTGACAGGTTGGAGCGACACACAAAGAAGGCAGTGGCTGGCAGGTCAGTGATGGATATCTTGGAGTGGAGCATTGTTCGATTATCAGAGCTGGTTAATCAGTAACAGGATCACAGCCTGCTGATGGGAGTGAGGCCCCTGGCAGAGCCTGCTGCTCTGGGATGGAGAGCAGGGAAAGCTTCCAGTGCCATGTGACGGGATCTCTGGATCCCAGGTGCAGCCAGCTGCTGGAGAGGTGGATGCAGGATGCCTCCCTGCAGCTGTGTGCCCTAGGAAAACCTTCCTGGTTGCCCGAGGACTGAGATTCCCCCTGTACAGGATTGGTGTAGAAAGGTGGGAATGATAGAAAACCCAGGTGTGACTCAGTGCCAGTGCTGGTCCCAGCACTAACCTCCAGTGCTGTAAGTGATGTAGGTATCCTTTGGGGTTCAATGTGGGAAAACTGAACTTGCAATGGCCATTCCTAGGCAAAAGGATTGAGATGTGCACGTTTGTCATGTAGCTGTCACTTACCACCTGCCTGGGAGTGGGCCACCAGCTCTGGGAGATGAGGTAAATGTGTGCAAATTGATCATGCAGGTGACACAGGGGACTAGAGAGTTTCCTCTTGATTTTAGGCATGTGTGAAGACCACTTGGTGCTGAGGACAAGGCAGCTGGTGTTGGTGTCTGACAGCTAAGCTCTGTGTCATTTAGGAGGTCTAAATCTGTGACTTACCAGCTCTCTGTTGGAGAAGATGCTTGATGTTCTTGTGTGCTCTCTGGGAAGGTGTCTCTGAGAAGAGACACCTTGGACCAAGCCCAGTGCTGGACGTGGTGAGAACCATGTCACCACTGGATCTCAACCAGACACAGCACCAGAAAAAAGCTGAATGATCCCTGACTGGTTTAGCTCGCCCGGCAGGAGCTGCCTGGCTGCATCAGCTGGGTACAAAGCTTGAACTGGTCAGCTGTGCCAGGAAAGATTCTAATGGCCCTAATTCAGCTTCACACACTTTGGCTTCACTCCTTTCTCAAGCCTAAGTGGCCTTGAAGTGGTGCATTAAAACCACTTGGTAGCAGATTGGCTTTTACTGCTGTTTTTGGCTGCACTCCTTGACTCGGCTTTTACCGATGGGAATAGGCCTGCTCAGGGAGCTGCATCAGCTCCTGGACTCCAACGAGTGCTTTAAAATGGTGTAAATCCTTATACAGAGCTTTGCAGGTGGCTAAACCCCAAGTCCTGGTCTGCTTTTGCCAGGCTGGGGGGTGGATATGTGATGCATGACCAGTCTTTGGGAGGGAAAGGGAGGGATCCCTTCCCTGGAAACGCTGACAGAATTCCTCCTAATGCAGCCCACAGAGAGATTGGCTTTCTTGCTGCAAGGACCCCTTGCTGCACTGTGGTCACCTTGGTGACCACCAGGCCCCTCCAGGCCTCTTCTTTTGCTGCTTTCCAGCTGGAGGGCCACCAGCATGTACGGATGGAATTGTTCCTCCCCAGATGTGGGACTCCACACTTCTTCTGGAACTTGAAGGGGTTCTTGTCAGCCCATTTTTTCCAGCCTGCTGATGACCTCTGGATGCCAACACAGCCCTCTGGTATACCCAACACAACTTCCAGTTTTGTGCCTTCCCCAAATTTGCTGAGGGTGCTCCAACACTCTGATCTTTAATTAAGAAGTAAACTTATTATTCCTGGCTTGCACCACTAATGACTGGGCTCTACGTGTAATTTGTGCCACTAATTATAACACTTTGAGCCCAATTTTCAATCCAACTTTCTTCACATTTATTTAGCCCATACTCCTTTAACTTGTCCGTGAGGGTGTTATGGGATAGGGTGTCAAAATAAGGTGATGCTCCAAATTTGCTACAGCGAGGTAAGGGCCTTTTGCAGCTCACCTGGGCTGGCAAACCTAATGTTTCACTTCCAGAAGTGCTGCCAGTCTGTGGCTCTTCTGAGGTGTGTGGAGAGCTGGCAGTGGTAATGGAAGTGTGGCAGGAGTGAGAGAGAGCCCATGTCCTGGCTGAGGACACAGCTGCTCTGGCCAGCCATGGTCTGTCCTGTCCCACAGGCTTGAGGAGCACGTCAGCCCCCACCAACATCTGTGGCCACTTTGCTTTTCATCATCTTGTTTTTAGGAGTGAGTAAAGAGTGGAAAAATCTGTTTCAGCACAGAGCACCACAGGGCCTGTCACAATCTTGGACTTGTTTGCTAAGAGCAATAGTTTTGGGTTTATACAAAGCCAACAGCCAAATGGGAATGGGAAGTTTCTATCCCTGCGTTTTGGCCTGTAAAACTCTCTAGAGAAAGCTGCTGTTTGACATTCCCCTGCGGGCAGTGGGATGGGGCTGGGTACAGACCGTGCTCTGCTCCAGTGTCCGTCTCCCTCTCGTGGTGTGACTCCAGCACAGCCACATGTGCAGCTGTGGGAATTGCAGCAAATATTCACATCTCCAGTTTCAGAGGACTCACAAACAGCAGTTCCCTTGCCCTGGCACAGTCCAAACTCTGTGTGCTCTATCTGCTGCTCTGTGCACTGCTCTTAATGATGAATGCTCCCAAAATTTTCAGTTCTCCTAATGCATACACATCACTTATCTCCTCTTCCTTCATGCTCTGGAGACCCACTGTCCTTTCTGTCCACCTGGATATGCTCTCATGACTCACCTTCTCAGTCCATGCAGCTCCAAGGGTGCATAAATGATACCCAGCTTATTGATTAGGAGTGGCAGTCTCCGTATCCTGGGAAAGGAGTGGGGCAGGAATGTGTGAAGAGCAGGTTGTAGCTGTCCCATAGCTACAGCAGTGTGTAAAAAAGATCTGCTCTGCCATGGCAAAATAAGTGGCAACTTCAGAGAGAGGTGCAGACTCTCTTCTTGCAGGCTGGTGCTCTGAGTCCTGGGGTACAAAACAACTCCTGTATTTCAGCTGCAAGTTTTTCAAGGTATTTATTCAAAATGTTGCTGCTAGTGGGAGGGGGGAATGGTTTGGAAAGGCACCAGTTAGCCAAGGTCACCACATGCCAAAGACTGCAGTGGTGGTCCAGCAGGTTGGTGATGAGGAGCTGCCCCCTGGCACCATCCCATTCACCAGTGCCAAGATTCCCATGGTGTCCAGCTCAGGAAATGTGTCTGAGGCTCCAGGAAGGACCAGACAGTCATGTGTGTGATGAAACCCAGTGAAATACAGGTCAAAGAAAAGTCCAGTGCGTTGTTCTGGCTGGTTCCCCTTGTTTGGTTTTGTGTCCCTTTCCCTTTTCCAGTCAGCTGGATAATTTTTCCTGGAGCAATGGACATTTCTCCAGTCTTGTCTGGCTGTCTGTGGTGATGAGATTGAGTAGCAAGTCCTGGGACTCAGGAGCTGAGAGGGAGAAAAGCTCTCTGGTTCATGCCTGAGTCTGAACCTCAAGGCTGTTTTTCTGGTCATCTCTAGCATGGAAGACTGGATCATCCACTTTAGAATCACAGCATTATAGAACAGTTGTTCAGAGAAGAGCTTTGAGATGATTGAATCCAACCATTATATTGAATCAGTCTGAAGTACTGGAGGGGTTTGAAGGCCTGAGGTTGACTGTATTGCTGTATTTCAGAAAAGATGGGATACTGAAACTGAAATAATTCTAAGTTTCAGCTTCAAACCTCTCTCCTGCTCTTCTGGCTCCAAGGAAAAGCCCAAATTCAAAAAGGCTCTTTTTCTAAACCTACCTAAAGACAGCAGGATCCTGTTAGAACTAACAGAGCTGGCCAGACTTACCTCTTTTTATGACACAAGGCGAAATGTTTCTCTGCTTCTTCATTTACTATTGCAATTTGAGAGTCAATTCACTTCCCTGCATCCACTCTCAGCTTAATAAACTTCCCTGCCCTTTCTGCTTCCCTTGCCCTGATGGCAGGGCAGTGAGGCTCACCCAGGGTATGGATGCTTCCAAGGAAATAATCCCTTCTCACAAAGCTGTGTGTTGTAGGGATATATGTGTTAGGCCTTAACATAGAGCAGAATGCAATAATTTTTCCAGCAAGAAACTCTTCCAGCCTATAAATCCCAGTGATTGCTACTTTCTTGCCAAGTAGTTCTTACTAAAAGTGGAAGATGCTGTACACAGCATGGGTTGCTGATCAACAAGAGAAAGAGGACTGGCAGCATCCAGAAATGAAGCATCAGACAGTAGGAACAAGTGAAAATTAATAGTCAGTGCAATGGATAGAGGGAGAGTTACTCTGGCTGTGGGTGGTTACGCGATTTTGCAAGCAGTGCTACAAAGTGACATTTTCATGCACAAGCACAAACAGGTAAAAATTTATTTGCAAAAGATTTCACATTTTGGGGTAGGAAAAAGAAAACAAAAGTCATATCTATTCGGTAACTCAGTTTCTGTGAAGGTAAATGTCCTAAATGTGATTTAATTTGCACAAGTGAATTAAGCTCACTTGGCAACAGCAAGAAAGCACTGCTGGCTGACAGTTTGTCATCACCTCTGATTTTTTTGTTTTCTCCAAAGACAGGAAGTCTATTCCTGATTTCTGGCTGAGTGGTTCTGCAGAGTAGAGATTTTTGGAAGACAGAGCAACGGACCTGTCAGCACTTGGCTGAAATGAAGGAAGTGTGGAAAAGCAGTGCCAGGTACAGGACAAGGTGTGCCGGGGGAAAAATACTCCAGACCACCCTGGGCACAGGTCAAGGATGCTCTTTGCAATTCAGTGCACAGCACACCTTAATTTGCAGGGGCTGGGATGTGCTAAACAGCCCCAACAACTGTGCATTTTGCGTGGTGATGTAGCTGGATGCTTTTGGAAGGGCTTCAGCACACACTTGGTGCTTCAACCCTGCTGTGCTGTGTGAAGATGCACATTTTGGGAGCAGGGATTTGTGTCTGCCTCGGCTGTCTATGCAAAAAGCTGCCCCTGGAGGTGGATGTGAGGATGCAGCTCCATGAGACTTTAGGCTCTTGAGTTCACAGAGGTTACTGAGTGCACTCAGGAGCTGCTGAATGACAACTCAGAGATACCCAAGCTCATTGCTGGGCAAAATGTGGTGGGAGAAACCTTTGCTTCCCACGCAGCCTTCCCATGTCTTATCCCACCACTGGGATGTGTGAATTCCAGCTGTGGCAACAGCTGTAGGAATCTGTAAAAGCCCCCTGAGAACTGTAAAGTCAGCTGCAATCAAGGGCTTGTTTCCTGTTTGAACTGCTTCCATCTCCCAAATTAAAACTGATGTAGAGGAAGAGAGAGTGAGGGAAAGCATTCAGCAAACAGGTTTCCCCCTCAGAGTGGGGATATTTCTGCAACCCTGGCAAATGTGATCTACAGAAAACCTAAATAATTCTGCAGTGTTGGACAAGATGTCTGTCTTTGCAGACTGGAGATGTCTGGCATGGACAGAGCACACAGCAACTCCCCAGCAGCTGGATATTTTTAGGAATTATCTTATTCTGATAAGTTTTGAAGTTTTGGGTTTTTCAGCTTATAGGAAGGCCCCATGTTGCTTGACTGCCCCTCTGGAATACAGAGCCCTCCCTGGTATTTTCTGCTGCCTGCTGGGATGCAGGCTGGCTCCCTGTGCCAGCAGCCTAGGTGCTGGGGAGAAATGCACCCTCTCCTGTATCTGATGATTTCAGGCTCCTGAATCAGTGCAGGTCTGCACTGATTGCTTGCAGGTATGGGAAGAAAAGGTGTCACATTGCAGAAAGGCTGAAGAAAAGGAAAATATTTATTTTAAGTTCACAGCAATGTTGAGTGGAGCAAGGGGTAGGGCCCAGGCTCATCAAAGCCGCTCTGGTTTCTTGAGAGTAGAGTCCAACAGGGAAATCTGTTCATCAGACTTTAACCCACTGTGCTTTGCTGGCCTGTGAGTGCCAAGCAGTGATGCAGCCACTTCTCCCCATCACTGTTTGGAAGCACAGCACTGGGTTTTCCAGGTCTGCACCTCCCTGGGTGCCACCACCTCCTGTTGTGGTCTCCTTCTGTGCTGCTCTTCCCATCAGCTCTTCACCCCTGACTTTTTTGTTTTCTCCAAAGACAGGAAGTCTCTACCTGATTCCTGGCTGAGTGGTTCTGCAGAGCAGAGATTTTTGGAAGACAGATTAGGTCTCAAAGAAGATCAGAGGATGGAAACCAGTTTTAGAGTGGAGATCAGGAAAAAATTCATCATGGAAAGCGCTGTCAAACACTGGCACAGCTGCCCAAGGCAGTGATGGAGCCCCCATCCCTGGAAGGATTTAAATGCTTTGTGGATGTGGCATTTGGGGAACACGAGCTACTGGCAAGTTTAGAAGTGCTGGGGGAATGTTTGGAGTTGAGGATCTTTGAGGGCTTCTCCAGCCTGAAGGATTCTGTCCTTCTGTGAATCAGGAGGGAAACTTTGTGCTCCAGCAATGAGGATGCTGCAGTGCAGGTGGCAGCGTGGCTCTGACCTCTGCTGCAAATGTCCACGGGGAAAGCAAATCCCTTCCCTCCACCTTCCCTCCGTGCAGCTTTGCTAATTATTCATGAGGGGTCATTACCAGGTCAGTTATCCTGGAGCCACCAATGCTCAAGCCAAGACATCTAAATGGCTTGCCCCAGCTTTTTCTCTATGAGTTCTCTGACTGGTCTTACTAACAGAAGAACCTATGTCTATGGGAGAAGAGTTGAGAACTTCCTCTCAAAGAGCAAAGTTGCCTTTTTTTTTTTTTCCCTTTTAGGGGTTATGAAGCAAATGCAAGAGTTTGAAAAATGATATTTGAAGCAATAAAGTAAGCATTTTTCTTGGAACTGCATGGTGTAAGCTCTCTTGTAATTCCTTCACTTTGCTAAGTCTGTTCTGCTTTTTAATTTTTTAAGGCAAATTTTTAGGAGGTTGGTTTTTTCATGTGCTATGGCTAGGCCAGGTGTTGGTTTGTATAGGAACATTTATTTAATGCTGTTTAAGGTGGAGGTGAGCTGGGTGGAATGATGACTCTAACTGCAGAAGAAACTTTTTTTCTCCTTTAATGGTCATATTTGTTTTATGTTAGACCTCTGGGAGCTGTCGCAAAATTATTAGTCCCACTGAACACTGTACATTTTTTCTCTCTTAATGAAAATTTTTATAGAACTCTCTAGGTATCAGACTGCTGGGCTACCACTGATAGCTTCAGTTAGTGCTTTTATTGTCTGCTGTTCCCTTGCAGGAGACACTTGATTTGTCTTGCCTGTTTTCAAGAATTATTAGTACTGGCTATAGTTACTCAAATCTTTTGATTAGCTAGAGACTTAAAAAAGCTGTTTATACTCTATTTTTTATGGAAGGCTTCAGCTCTAGAAATTGCTTTACTAATTGATTTTAGGATGGATTTTCTTGTGGCTGAGGAATTAATGCCTGCAGTGGCACTTAGATGACAAATCCTTTCCAATAGCCATATTGTGCCTGGGCTTCACTGTTATTTTTAGGAAAACAAACAATATGTTTGGCATAACTAACTGCAATTGTGGTTTTTCTTCACATATATGGTGAAGAAAAGCATTATTTTGCAGTAATTTTCCCAGTAACCTTGCATTTCTAGTATTCAAATATTTCTCTAACGCTGTGCACGAGCTAAATTAAACTGTTCATGAATAAGCTCTCCTAGTTTCTGTGTGCTTCATATTTCATTGACTGCTGTAGAGAGAAGGTCTTCAGACAGTTGTGTGTCACCTCTTGTGTTATTCTGCCTCTCTTTGTCTCTCTACAGCAGCAGCAACAGGGGGATGTCCCCGATCTTGCAGTTTGCAGTGATCTCAGGAGACTGCTTTGGTGCTAGCATTAGTTTGCTGATATCATGGCTCAAAAGAAGGGAGGAAGTAGGACCTAAATATTACCCGAATTCCTGGAATGGCCTCCCTTGTTTAAAAAAACCCAAACATCTGAACATAAACAAAAAACGTGTTTTTGTCTCCCAGGATGAATTCATTCTTGGATGCTGTTCTGTGGGACATTTAGAGGGGTGGCAGATGCTGGTGCTGCTGGATTTAGGTGATTAAGGCACAAATAATCCCATGAGCACTACCCAGGCTCACCTTTTTAAAAAGCGGTTTTTGGAGGTGGGATCCCACCTGTTCAGAAATACTCGCATGGATCTGCAAAGCAGTCCCTCATCGTGAGGCAGAGAGGACAGCTTCTGGTCTGAGTGTTTGTGGTTGCATAGTCCCTTTGGATTTTAAATCTTCACATCCCTTGGGTCTGTGATTTTAAACTGAGCTGGTAAAACAACTTTAGAGTGTGGAAGCCTTTCTGTCAGGCCTTCTTCACAGAGGTTTTGGCAAAGGTTCCTGAGAAAATGTTCCTCCTTAGGGCAGTTGGATCTTCCCTGCTGTAAGGATTTTGAGGAGGCATAAAGTGGCAGTGGTAACCTTTGACTTGTTAATTTCTCATGGTCTAATGGAAAGGATTTGCTCCTCTATGAAAGGGAGAGAAAGAACTGCCACCAGCAGTAAATGTTTATCCCATTCTTTATATGGAGTTTTTTATTTCCCAGTGGATGTGTGTAGGGATTCAGACTTGCCATCCTGCAATCAGCAGGAGAGAGAGATCTTCAATTTGCAAGACAGAAAATTATTCAAGGAAAAGAAGAATGTTTGATCACTGCTAGCTAGTCGCTCTTCTAGACTGATTAAAGCATATATATTCATTGCCTTGGCACTTAATGAGGAGGCAGGAGATGGCACCAAAAGTGCTACAGGATGTGCTCTGTAAGAATATTTACCTGTGTGTGTTGTAGCTGTTAAGAGGTATTAAATGGGTTAGACATTGACGGCACACAAGAAAGGAAGAGAACAGTCTGTTTATTTCACTTTCAAATATACATGCTCTTAATTTGAAGTGCAGCTCTTGACTTAGTTCTTACATTATTTATTATTATTAGACACCAATGCCTTCTCAGCATATTTATTTTGTTAAATTACACCTCTGAAATTAAATGCAGCCTCTTGTCAGCTTTAATGTTCTTCTGCCTATTCTTATAATTATTATTGATAAGAGGTGACTTTCAAGTTAACAGCCAGTGGATGGATAAGGCAGCTGTTATTATGTTACCTGAGTGCTTTTTGGAAAGCTTAGCTCAAGGGCAAACCGTGATTTCTCCAGTGTGGAACGCTGAATCCCCAGCCTGCATACCGCTGGCTAAAGTGGTGTTTGTGGCTGTGCTGTGCCTGGGTGATGTCTGAGAAGCTGCCCCCAGTCTGCCTCCAGGCTGCAGAGTGGTGGGTACCTGCAATCAGTGAGCGTGGCGGCTCTTGGGGGTGCACAGGGGGGTGCCCCCACTGTTAATTCCTGAGCCGTCAGAGGGTTTCTGCTCCCTTCGCTTCTGCTCCTCCCTCCTGCTCTCCGAGGCCCTCCTCCTCATCCTCAGGTAGTAGATCCGGTTGGCTTCTGGGTGGGTGACTTGGCAGAGGGGCATTTTGTAGATGGCCGGGTTCTGGGAGGTGATCAGCAGGAAGAGGAGCGCCGAGAGGCAGAAGGGCCAGGTGCACACTGGCAGCCCGAGCTGGCAGGGGGACACAACACACACAAACACCGCTTTGGTACCATTTTTGGTCTCTGTGCTTATGCCTGCCTGTGGCTAAACTCTTCCATGTGGGAAGCTGGGAGGGCCTTGGATTCCCTGAAGACACAGTGGACACCAAATGCCAATTCAGCTGGCCACACAAAGGTCTGCTTTTCAGCTGGAGGGCTGGGGCTGCACAAAGCCTGACCCTGCAGACCTCAGTCCTGTCAGAGGTGCAGCTTCAATATCAGTGCTGGATGGAACCTGGCACCAGCACTGAAACAACTGAATCAGGCTCCAGAGATCCGATCACTTCAATGAAAGCCAGGACACCCAGCTCACACATGGACACTTGAATTCTCTAACAGAAGAGCTAAATTCTACCCTCTCTGTTCCGTAAAATATGTATGGAGAGTACTATTCACACATATTTCCTCTCCCCAATGACAATATGATGCTGGCATCACATCCAACTCTCAGCCCTCTCTGTTCTCCCACCTCTGGACCTGAATTGAGGTCTTCCAAAAGCAAGACCATGGGGACAAAACGTGGATGTCCTTTTTCCTGATGCCTCCCAAAAGCAGGTGTGCTTAAAGCAGCCCATATGTGAGGACCTACATAGTACTGAGAGGGTGCCAGATGAAAATGTTCAGTGCATGAAGCTGCTAGTTCTAATCTTTTTTTTCTTTTAAGTTAGTAAATCAATTTAATTAAAATATGGTTTTGCTTTAATCTCTTAGATCTTAAAGAAGAAGCAGAGCCTGGCATTTCTGTCTTCACTCCTTTCTTGATTTGTCCAAAGATAATAACTTTGTACTTAAGAGAACAGTCTCCCCCTCATTTTAGTTCTCATACCCACTTCAAACATCAATAGTATCTGTGGGCAGTGTTGGAGAAAGACCTTGAATGAAGAAAATGAAAATTTAGATCATTTGGAATTGCTGAAAGATAATGTTCAACCAAGTATTTAATCTCAAACCATATGCTGTTGCTGTAATTCACTCACAACATGCACAGCCCTGTTGTGGATAACATGCTCCAAAGGTCTTTGAAATCTTATTATCAGATATAAAGTCTTCAGGGGCACAATTCAGCTGACACAGGGTTTGTACAAGACCTGCCAGCTGGCTGCAGCATTCTCATTTCAGTGTTGTCAAAGCTGACATGGAGAATTTTGAGGCATTTCCTTAATGTTATATTCGAACAAATGAAGATGCAGTTAAAAAATAATAAAAAAAACTCAGAAAAAAAACAGAAAACCCCACACTTACCACAGAGAGTGCATTAGCAAGAGCTGCTCCGGAGTAGGCACAAAATAATGCTGAGAAGAGAAGACCAAAGAGAGCTCAGGATGAGGAAAACATTGTTCAATTCTCAATTCTCAAAAAAAACCCAAAAAAACCCAACAAAACAAAACGAAACAAAACAAAAAAACAAAACAAAACAAAAAAACCAAAGGAAAAAAAACCCCAACCAAACAACCAAACAACATTGTCCAAATGCACAGCAAAATATTCCTGGTACCTAATGTGAGGATCATTGTTAGAGTTCAGCAATCAGTTGAAATGTCCCAAGAGAAAATGGCCTAAAGTCTCACCAAGGAAGATCTAGGTTGAATATTAGGGAAAAATTTCTTCACAGAAAGGGTTGTCCAGCCCTGGCACAGCTGCCCAGGGCAGTGGTGGAGTTCCCATGCCTGGAGGGATTAGCAGCTGTGTAGATGTGTCACTTGGGGACATTGCCTAGTGGTGGCCTTGGCAGTGCTGGGAGCACAGTTGGACTTGATGTTCTTGGAGGTATTTCCCAACACAAATGATTCTGTGACTGCATTTTGTCCTATCTTCTCTGTAGAGATGGATGGTGAATGAAGAACATGGTTTTGTCAAGATGAAGCAATCGTATATTTCTTTTATCTTTAATTTCTTTTTATCTGGCAATACCTGACCCACATGCAGTGGGAATTGCTGAAATTCTCCAGCAGGGCTGGACTTCAGAAATTCTCTGCCCCGTGGCTTCATACCACAACCAGTTACCAAAGGGTCTCTTTTCACCAGGATGACAGAACAGGAGGCAAGGTCAGGCACCCAAGTGTTAAATCAAGGAAGAAAAAGCTACTGAGAAATCCAGAAACTGTGCTCAGGACACTGAGATAAAGATAATTGTAGCCTGGGCATATCTTCACAGGAATGTCTTAACTGGGAAATTTCTCTGACTGTTCCCATAGTGCCTGGTTTTGGTTGCTGTTGGATGTGGGGTCTTTGGGCGGATGGGTTTTAAACTGACCTGGTGCAACAGCTCCCTTCTTATGACATATTCCCCCAGTGATACATATATAATCAGGAAAAGGCTGCTTCTGTGAATCTGTTGAGTTGCTAACTGGTTAAACATGCTCATGGATTAACTCGAGCTCATGCCACAAACAGTACTTCCACCCTTTCTAGATGTTTCCATATTATCAGGGTCTAACACTTTTCCCTCTGTATTCATACAATCAAGCCCAATGCTGATGCTACCAGAGAAACGGGTCTTGCACAGTACCTATTTTTGGGACAGACAGAGTGATTTGGGACAGACAGAGTGATGACTGGCTCTAAACCTGTGCTCCTGTCTTAGGCTGGAAATGCAAGATGTGGCTGGGGGTGTGTATTCTGTCACCAGCTGTTAGAGGTGGGGCAATTAATTGGGCCACCTGTCAAAACCAGGTGGGGCAGGTTTTTTTAATCTCTTCCACAACCAATCCTGCCTCTCAAAAATATCTTCTGTTAATGGGCCCATGAGTGTCTCTGCATAGCTGATAAAATTCCATCATCCCAGGGGGAGATGCTCTGCCCAGGGGGAGGAGCCAAGCATTCCTACCTGGGTATAATCGAGGTTTGGAGCACCACAGCAGCCTCTGCCCACTGCATTCCCAGAGGAAGACCAGGCCCACCTACAGCACCCTGGAGCTTCAGAGGAAAACTCCCCCCTTGTGCAAGATCCCTGCTCCAGCAGGACCAGAGCTGGCACTGCAGGAGGACTGAGCCACCATGGGATGGGGCTGTGCCACCACCCTGCAACACAGGGGGCCAGGTCCTATTCTGACTTTGTCGGTGTTGTTTTGTATTACTGCATTTTATTTTTATTTTTTCTTTTAATTTTTATTTTTTTCCTAATAAAGAACTGTTACTCCTACTCCCATATCTTTGCCTGAGAGCCCCTTAATTTCAAAATTATAATAATTCGGAGGGAGGGGGTTTGCATTTTCCACTTCCAGGGAGGCTCCTGCCTTCCTTAGAGGACACCTGTCTTTTCAAACCAAGACAGCTCCTCATAAGCTGCCCAAATTTTTGCCTTCCCTTTATGTAAAAGATACTCACCACAGGCAAGTGAGAGCAAATGTGTCTGCCAGGTCAGGGCGTAGAACATGCCCCCGATGGCAATGCAGGCCAGGGCACAGTTGTAGTTGTGTAAGCCAAGGTAGATGCTGTCAAAGGGGGATGCAATGCTCAGAGCTGCAGGACAAAGGCAAGGCTGTGAGCTCAGGTATGAGAGGAACATGCAGGAGGGATCTGTCATCTCTTCCTCATAACATCAAGGTGGGTTTGTCTGTTCTCACACATGCACATGCAGGAAAAGGAGGGTGTCAAAGGAGGCTCGTTATTTTGGAGCTCTGATAATGTCCCTGCAGTGGAATTTGGACAAGTCTCAAAGGTTTATTTCAGACAAAACTTCCTGTGTACTCGCTGAGTGTGTTGTATCCACACACACAGGCGGAGGATCCAGCCAGAGTGTGGGAAAACCTTCTCACCTGGGTGTCCTCCTGGCAGGAAGCTGTGCTCACACACACACACTGTTTACAGCTCATATTTACCCTAATTTTGAATATCAGAGGCACAACTGCATGTCTTTTGTGGGAGCAAGCAGAGTTTTCCATTTTTTCCTAGTGACCTTTGTGAGATAAGGCCTAGTTACAAGAGGTGGTCACTTCACCTGTGCATTCTCCATGGGGATGGATGGGAGCTGGGGGGTCTGCCCCAAATTTGACCTCTCAGAAACTTCTGCAGGATTTCTCACAGGCTTCAGGAGTACCAGTGAAAAGGAGAGTTCAATATGTAGTGCACAGACCACTGGCAATATTAATGCATTTCCTTCTATATTGTCCTCATCTGTCCTCTGTTTTTTCACCATGCTTGTCCCAGAAACTTTCCCCTGACCTTTCCCTTCTAGATTAAATGTCACACCTCTACAAGACCTGTCATATGCTCTTAGCCATACAAATTGTGGACAGTTTTGTTTAAAATCATGAATATAAGATAGCTACATCATGTTTAAAGTGCTTCAGAGCACAGAGAAATTTTTGGATCACTGCCTTTTCCAAGGAATCAGACTGCACTTATTCTGTCATCTGTATTTATTAAAATTGGTCTCTTAAGTGGCATTAATGTTATCTAACCTCTAGAGTCTGCTTCATGTCTCTCAATATTGTTTTTCTGGTTAGTAGAGAGACAGGACATTTTTAGTGGCATTCATTTTGGTATTTTGACAAATCCACAGCAGGGCTGAGCAAACTGCATCCCAGAAAAGTCTGTTTCTCTTCCTTGGCTGATTAGTTCTGGGGCAGACCTTTGCTTGTGGTCATCATTTAAAGCAATTGTGATAGCAAGAAATCAGTTCTGAAAGTCTTTCTCCAGATTTCCTTATGATCTCCATGGGATTTATCACATCCAGTGGCTAGAGAGTTAAGTAAGGTGGAACAAACCACCTGTCTGAGTTACAAATCTAACAAAAAATGCAAATTTTAAAGAAAACCTGCTTCTGTTCTTGCCTGCACTCTGTTGTGTGACCTTTGCTAAGAGCTTTCAAATTAAGAGACAGTTTGAAAGAATGAGTGTTGTCCCAACTACAGCCAAGCTGAAGCAACTTTAAAGTCTGGACAGAATCTGGCTTGGATCAAGATACCTTGATTGCAAAAATAATTTGGTCAGTATTTCTTACCTGCAAACATCCCCACAGCTGATCCAATTGCAGCATGCAAACAAATCAGTGGGGAGGAGATGAGCAGAGCCACAAGAAAAATCCCTCCAGTCCAGGGGTTTCCACAACCATACACTTGACCAATCCCAACTGGGATGGATTGTAAGAGCTGCAGCAGATGGCAGAAAAGGGCTTGTTATTTATTGTCTGTCTATGCCCTGAGGGACACAGCAGATGTTCTATCCAAGATACTGGCTGAAAAGGGAAGGAAGAAACCCTGGCTCTGAGCTGGACTCTGAGCACTTCATAGAATCTCAGAATGGTTTGAATTGGAGGGACCTTAGATAATCTTGCCTTCTTTTCCAGGCTGAATAAACCCAGTTCTCCAAGCCTTTTCTTATAAAAGATGTGCTCCATCCCTCTGATCACCTTGCTGCCTCCTCTGGGTTCCCTCCAGCAGCTCCAGCTCCTTGTGCTGCTGGAGCCAGGGCTGGGGCAGCTCTGCAGGTGGGCTCTCACCTGAGCCCCGGGGCACAGGGGCAGGATCCCCCCTGCCCTGCTGCCCACGCTGGGGCTCAGCCCAGGGCAGGGGAGTTCAGGCTGGGGCAGGTCCAGCTCTCACCCACAGCACCCCCAGCTCCTTCTCCCAGGGCTGCTCCCTCTGCTCAGCCCCAGCCTGGGTTGATCCCAGGGGCTGCCCTGGCCCAGGTGCAGCTCCAGCACTTGGCCTTGTTAAACCTCATGAGATTCCCCTGGGCCACTCCTGCAGCCTGTCCAGGTCCCTCTGGATGCCATCCCATCCTCCAGGTGTGTCAGCTGCACCTCTCAGCTTGGTGCCATCTGCAAATGTGCTGAGGGTGCCCTGGATCCCTCTGTGTGTGTCATTAATGAAGATATTCAATAACACTGGTACCCAGATGGACCCCTGAGGGATCCCCTGGGACCCTGAGCCATTCACCACAACCCTCTGGATCTGTTACCCTGTTCTCCTCTGGGAAGGTGGCCCTCCAAAGCTAGAGCTAGACATGAGGCGACTGGATATAAATGAGTTTCTGTCACTTTGAAATACTGATGTTTCCTCTGAATTTTCATATTGCCACTGACAGTGTTGCTGATGTTTTTTTAACCTGGACAGGAGGAGTTCATATCCAGATGTGTGCTGGATGTACACTCAAGACTAGTTTTGGGCCAAGCCAAGTTTGAGGGGAATGAGAGGCTCGGGTTCTCTGCTCCCTGAGGCTCCACCAGCCTTTCTGCTGGATGAACCAGGACTGTCCTTAGGGATTCTGTGGCACTGAACCAACCCCTGTCCTTCTGTGAATTTTGACCCACATAAAAGCATCACCCAGAGGAGAATGCCTTCATGCTCACCTTCTCACTGAAATACCATAAACCTGTTGGTGTGAGGCTTACCAGTGGCACATTGATGTCAGACCAGGTGATATTGGGCACTGCAGCTATGGGTTTGATGAGGGTAGTGGGGAAGAAGGGGTTGTAGTGTCCTGTGGCTGCTAGGTACAGGGTCACCACAATGTTGAAGGGCAGAGTGAAAACAGGAAGGTCCCATTTGCTGAAGATGGATCCCAAAGCACTGGACAGAACTGGGCTAAGAAAAGGAGAAGAAATAGAATTATAACTTGCTCATCACAATTTATAGTGGTGAGACAGCCTGCCTCTTTGGTCACAAAATGATAACTTTGGCAAATAAAGGCCAATACAGTTCCTTGTAGCAATGCCGGGTGGTGAATAATAATAATAATAATAATAATAATAATAATAATAATAATAATAATAATAATAATAATAATAATAATAATAATAATAATACCTTAATACCTTAATCTGCATCAAACAAAGAGTTGTCAAAAGTTGTTTGTCTTTCTGAAGAAAATAATGTCACATCCATGTATGCATCCAATACAGCATTTGAGCATGGACAGAGACAGACAATCTGACTTACTATTCAGTTGAAAATTTGAACAAAAAGCAGTAAAGGAACTTTTAGGAATGTCACGTGAAGAACTGGGGAGAACTTTAGATGGTCTAAAAAAGCTGCTGTCTAGAGGAGGCAGGAGGGAATTAGAAATTATCCAATTTGCTTTTTTTTGGCCATTTTTGTTTTGTTCTTGTTTAAACAGTTTGAAGGGTATCATGAGATGGGTCTGGAAGAGAAATAAAGCAGAAGAAGTGATCAAAGGCAGTGGAAAATCTTCCATTAAGAAAGATAACAATATTTACTATGCTGGACGCTATTTTTAGGGACTCTGAGGCCCAACAGAGTGCAAGATGAAATCATCACTGTAGCAGAGCTGGGCAAGATGTTGGTACCAGACTTCACTCAGACCCTGACTGATGTAATTTTGTGCTGCTTAGGTATCATCTCAAATCATACACTGTTTCCTGAAAACTGAGACTTGTTTTTAAGTAGCTTGATTGAATATTTTTAGCATGTAAAGTATTTGGGGTGAGACTCAACCTTAAGTAAAAACACAAAAACCATATAAAGCTTGAAATACCATGGCCTTTCCCAAAGTTCTTGTCTGTAGAACCTGGGATATAATCTTTGTTTGATCTGCTTTCCTCAGGACATTTCCAGACTCTCTGATTTCCACTTGAAGTGTGTGTCTACATGAAGGACTGTGTGGGAGCATATTGGCAAGGTAATATCTGATTTTTATGGGTCCCAGAAAGTTCAAGGAAGAGAAGAAATCGCCAGTCCTTTGTGCAAATGGCCAGTGTTCTCCTTCCAGCTGAGTTCTTCTGCTAGAGGTGAGCTGAATAGCTCTTATGGTCTACTCCAACTAGCAGTGAACATTGCAGTTTATAAAAAATCAATTTAAAGACTTTAAGTTTTTCAGGGAACTGGATTTGAGCCCTAGAAGGTCATTAAGCTGGTTATAATAAAAAACAACTCCATCCAAGTTATTTGACATTTCAATAGCAACATCTTGTGTCCTGCTGTACTATCAGTGGGAAAAATGCTTTGTTCTCCCTGTGTAATCTCAGATGAAGCCTATTCTTTTTTTGACAAGTTTGGTTCCCAAAGGAGTTTACAGATTTTCTTGCTTGCAGCTGTAGGGAAAAAAAATAAATCAGTACTTCAGTGAAAATGGTGTCCTAATTTCTGTGCTGAAATACAAAGCTTCTGTCACTTACACATCTTGTCAGGAAAAAAGGAAACAGTTAAATAAATGCTGACTTCTAAAGCTGAAAGTCAAAGTATTGGTTAAAAAAAATCACTGAAGTGTCTGATTTTAAAATATTTCAGCTCTACCCCCAAGACTTGTGAACTAAACAATGAAGAAAATTTTGAACAAAAGGCCTCAAGGAATTCTGGCAGATGAGACAAACTAAACATTCTTGCAACATGTCCTGGGTTTTGAGAGATTGTTATAAAATGACCTTTGCTGAGAATGACTAAAGAAATGAAATATAAACCAAATCTGATCTTAAAAGCAGTGAAAATCCAATAATGGTTTGCATCTTACTGCTTACAGTGATAAAATGTACTATTAAATTAATTTCAGTTAAAGCTGTTAAACAGATTCTGCAGTGCTGTTCAGATCCATATTCAAAAAAGGCAAAATTTAATCCTGGACGCACATAGCCTGTCCTTTGGAGCTATTTGGAGGAATTAATTCTGCTCATGACTGGTTGCACATCCGAGAAGGAGAATATTGAATTCAGCCCCAGGATGAGCACAGGGTTGATTCAGGGCCTGGATGAGGAAGAAGCCTTGCGGTGTTGGGTGCAATGACCTCCATCCCGTGTGTGTCCTGCTGCTGAGGGCCATTTTCAGAGGCCTGGGGAGGGGCTGCTTTGCCTGTGTGCTACAATCAGTGTTTCTGTGCCCTCAGCTCCTGCCATGTCCCTCATGAGCTCTGTGAGGTGACAAACACAATCCTCCAGTGCCATCAAGTCTGGAGTCACTGGCGCAGGGCAGCGGGGCCCTCAATGTGCCTGAGCTGCTTTTAGCCAGACCCATCCTTTGGGAATTGTCCCTAGGAGGAGTGATGCCGCAGGTTTTAGCTTTTATTTTCAGATTCTGTACTGCTTTAGTGTGTACTTCTGAGCTTCATATTAGGGGACGATTAGCTCTCTTCACAGAGCAGGGAGACAAAACAATTCCTTCTCTAGCTGGGGACCAAGGACAAATGATCCAAATTCCAGGCCCAAGAGCATAAACAAGTGGGCTGAAGAAAGAAAAGCAAGAAAGATGGGCCTTGGACAATTAACTCCAACATGCAAATGGACCAAAACTTATAAAACTGTGAGGACCCATGACTGGTCATCCATTTTGTGACCATTTTGGGTTCACCTGGGGTGTAGCACTGGCTGGGCTCTTTTGCTGCCTGAGGTGTATCCATTGAGGCCTTCTAATAAATCCCTGCTTTTTTCTTTAGCTCTGCCTAGTCTCTGTTCTAAGTCAGCCTTCAGAAGGCATGAGGAGCAGTGGCACTTACCAGGCCATGGAAATCACAGCCACAGGGGGCAGAAGCCACCAGTAGTAGTCCCCCTTGTCAGAGTAGACGGCCATGAGCAGGCCCACCAGGATCCCATTGTAGCCGTGCAGCCCAGCCGCGATGGACGACCTGCCATGGAAACAATTGCGAGGCAGAAAGCTTTGCTGAAGGCAGCCCATCTCTGGGGCCCACAGAAATGCAATTTGTAAGTGTCCTGCCCTTGTGAAAAAGCAGTGAGATTACTGATGTACTGCCTTGCACTGGTGTGTGGGAGGGGGGAAGTTTGGGGACTGCTGGATGATGGAGGGGGAATCCTTGTGACTCAAAGGATCTACATAGTTTGAGGATGGCTATCAGGGAGAAAGAACTGTGTGTTTTCAGGAAGACAGACAGCCACAGGGACAACTCTTGGGCACAACTCTGTCTTCACCTGAGTCTTCTGTCTCTAACAAGGCACAGTGACCCATCAGCGAGCTCCAAATAATATCACAACCATCAATTTTTATTAAGTGCACGAGGACACGAGGTGCCACCTACTTGTCCTGGCTGAGGGCCAGCGCAGTTAATGTGGACACAGTGGTTCCAGTGCAGCCCGTGAGCATCCACCAGGGGCTCTGGATGAAAAGCCCCACTAAAATGATCAGTCCACTGAGAGGGTTGTTGACAAACATCACCTGAGAGGTCCCTCGCAAGATCCAGTCCACCAGCTGAACCATTAAGGGCTTGCCTGGAGGAGATCAAGACAAAACACTGTTGGAAAGGCAAAGCACAATCTTTGCAGCCCCTTTCTGGGCATAGAACAGAGGTGAAATATTAACATTTCTGTAAAACAGGTCTCTGATTGATTGTTGTCTTTGTGTATTATCTGGCACTTGAGAATTAATAGGGATGTACTGGGCACTGCTATAAAATTTATGGAGGGACAAGCACACAAGTGACTTATTTATGGTTGTCAGAGAATAGTCAAAGGATTATTTGCATAGTAGATCACTTTAGATTCTGCTGTAAAATCAATAATGAGACAGGCTCTTTTTGGTATATAATTCAAATGCAGAGGGGGACTCTGAAAATACTTTGTATCTATATAGGGAAATACAGGAAATATAAGAAAAGGAAATTATTTTGCTGTTTTAGGAAGAAAATCAGCAACCTTGAGCATGAAAGTATGGTGTATATAGCAGGTGGGGGGTCAAAGGTTTCTAAAAAGTATTTTGAGAGCTAAAGAACCTAAATTAGAAATCAGTAATTATAGGTTGGACAGTACTCAGGGCAAAGAGGCATTTCCAGAGGACAAAGAGTTATTGCTCTTTGGAGAAGGTTATTGAACATGGACAGAGTAAACAGACACCAAGCACAGATACCTCAGGTGAGTGCAGGGGGAATGTGGGATGAAGGCACTGCAATAACATTTTGCTGCTTGTTCTCCTACTGCAAATTGACTTGAGTTTTTACTCTGCCTCTCTTCTGGGAAAACTGCAACCATTTCTAAACTGCTGTGTGTTATTAAAGGATGATGCAAGGAGAATAGATGGGAAAGGGGAGCTACTTCCATGTACAAGATGTTCAGATGTTCACACAATGTCCATATGCAGCTTTTATCTTCAAGATTTATCTTCAAGATTTAGTCGTCTTAATTTGATTGTTCATTAGATGCAGCTTAAGGTGCTAGGGTATTTTCTGAATATGGGCAATAACTTATTCCTAGGAATTCCTTCCAGGCAGGGTTAAGGAGGCAGAACAAGGAGGAGGAAGGAGTTCCTTAGAGGAAAATGACCAGGCTTGTCTGAGCTAATCTTAATATTTGGTGTTGAGCTATGCAACAGGTATCAGCAATAAACTTAGTCTCAGACAGAAGTATTAGCTGTAAAAATTCAAATATAACAGAGGACAGTGGCCAAAGCTTTCCAGAACACTGAATAAGAAAAGTTGTTGACAAAGCATGGACCACTGGAGTAAAGAGAAAGCAGGAGGAGATATTCCCCTGTGTCTGGGGATAACACTGGCCTGGGATAAATGGATGCCTCCTTTTTCTCTCCCATTGCTGGAGGTGTACTGCTAACAACCTTAGCCTTGACAGAGGACCCACAGTCTTACACAGCCTCTCAATCCCCAGTAACTATGGGTATCTTGGACTGTCTGCTCATGCATTGCTCCTGTCTGGACAGTGAACCTTTGAGATCAGTCCTGGCTTCTATCTTATGGCATTGTAACACCCTCTCAGTGCTTATTGCTCCCCCAAAGCGGGGAACTCAAGAGCCTCTGCCTTTATCAGGAGGCAATTCCCCATCATCAGCCCACAGATGGATGAGAGACAGTGGCTGATCCGAGGCAGGAGACTCAACCCCCAGCCCTGCTGTGTGATTCTGGCACTGTTATGTGAGACCTGATGCTAATGACACGTAACTGAGTGTGAAAGACATCTCAGGACTGTGCCAAATTTTGCCTGCTGACATGGTGATGGCCAGAGGATGCAGTGAGATTGTCTTCCTGAGAGTGAGATAATCAAAAGGCCAGAGTTTGCAATGAGCTTGGACCATGCTGCTTCTGCTCTGCCTCAGGGGGTGAAACACATTTCACTGGAAGTACTGATGGTGATATGGATATCCCCAAACACATCCTTCTCCTTACTTTTCATCCACTCTCCATATTCATTCATTTCTCCTGTGAGATACCCAAAACTATGGTGGATCCAGTTTCCACTTCTCCACAGCAGGTCCTGGGCTCTTGACATCTCCTTCTTGTACAGCTCCCTCTCTTTGGGATCTTCAGTCACAACGATCTCTCCAAGCTCCATCCTCTTTTGGGTGATGATAAAGGGTAACTGTAAATCACAGAGACAATGTGTTAGAAAAATCTTTTGGGTTGGGCTCTGACAACCTTCAGAACCCAGTGGTGATATCTTTTATAAAAGATGGGATGCTTATGGAGAAGAGATCTGCCAGATCCACAGCTGGGAGTGGTATGTGCTGCAGTGGTGTCTTCTCTCAGGCATGGGGACCAAGCAGTGCCCTGCTGCTGCTGTGGGGCTGTGGCACACACACAGAGCTGCAGGGGGAAAGAGAGACATGGCATGGGTGCCTTGCAGCATCCCACCCTCACTCCAGCTCCTGATGCAGCCTGTGGCAAGCTGCTGGCTGGACATGAGATGTGACATCTGCCAAGAGACTGAGGAGCACCTGTGTGCTGACCATGCTTGGCTGAGTGTAGCTACTGCGGCAGGTGCTGAGAGGGGAGCCTGCTGAAGTTTGTCCAGCAGTGAGCTGGAAGCAAGCAATGCAAATTGCCAGTACAGCAGCAGAGAGTAGGGGACAAGAAAATACAAGAGGAGAGGCTGAAGTGTGTGTCCTTTTTGATGTTGTGAGTTGGTGCTTTTGTGTATCACCAGGTATCTATGATACTTCTCATCCCACATCTGCCTTTGATAGACCAGCAAGAGCAACCTGGGGTAGCATCAAAGCATTGCACAGAAATCAGCACCCACATGTGGCTTTTGACAAGGACAAGAGCATTGGCTCAGGGCTGCATGCTTAGTTAGCAGGTGAATATTCAGCAGGAGTAGGGGTTTATTAATTTTCCAATTACAGTTGTGAGGCTTTGCTCATTAAAAATCTATTACCAATGAACATGAAAGAAAAAAAAAATACACAAATACACTGCACTGTAGCCTGGTGAGCTACGCTGCAGGTCACACCCTCAAAATTGCATCCCTGCTGCCTGAGGGAGCCTGGCATCAGCTGTGGGATTTGCTCTGGTGATTTTGATATGGTGTGGCTGGGTTTCCTCCCGGTGTTGCCCCAAAGCGGACAGTGCCGTGAAGGGCTTGCCCTCTGTTTTGTGGAATATGGGCACCATCTTCCGGTGGGAGCCTGCTGCCGGGTGGCGCGGCGGGGCTGGCTGTCGGCGTGGCAGCCTGGAGCAGCAGCAGGGAGGGATGCTCGGCTGCAGGAGAGGCTGCTCTGCACTGACGGGAAGATGGCACAGACAGCTCCGGCTCTAAACGCCCTCAGAAGAAGGTCCTTGAGAAAGGAAAGCTGTTTTCCCGCAGCCCCTGGCAGCCCGGTGCTGGGCGCAGCCCGGCACACGCGATGCGCGGCGCCTGTTCCCAGCGCTCTGGCTCTCTCTGCCGGCAGCTCTTCCCCATGGCACTTTTTGGGGTGACCTTCACCGTCGGCCTGGGCAGGGCCGTACCGGCAAGAGAGGCTGTTGTGTGGAACCGTATTAACAGAACCTGGGCGTCGCTCGGTTTGTTGGAGGCAAACGGGGGAGGATTATTGTATTCTATAACACTATAGAAGGTATTAAATGGTCTGAAAAAAAAAAAAAAGAAAAAATACTGTGGTTGTGCAAGGAATAGACACCTGCAAACCTTGAATCAGATAATTGGAGATTGATCTAGGTGGGAAGGGACCTAGAAGCCCATCCCATTCCACCCCCTGCCATGGACAGGGACACCTTCCACTAGCCCAGGTTGCTCCAAGCCCCTTCCAAACTGGCCTTGGACACTGCCAAGGGATGGGGCAGCCACAGCTCGGGGCAACCTGTTCCACAGTCTCACAGCCAAGACTTTCTTCCTTACATCTAACCTAAATCTCCCCTGTTTTAGTTTAAAATCATTCCCCCTTGTCCTGTCCTCCATGCCTTGTCCCCAGTCCCTGTGCAGCTCTGCTGGAGCCCCTGGAGGCCCTGGCAGGGGCTCTGAGGTGTTCCTGGAGCCTTCTCTGTGCAGCCCAACAGCCCCAGCTGTGCCAGGCTGGCCCCAGAGCAGAGGGGCTCCAGCCCTTGCCCAGGGGGTGTTTCATGGAGTTGTTAACAAGGAGGTTTTGAGGTTCTGCAAAGCTGTGCTCAGTGCAGGAACAAACAAGGAGCAAAAGAAAAAAGAGGGGTTGGTTTTACTATCCTGCTTTGTTTTCTGTTTGTAAATTCATTCTGTCCAGAAGCTGAGTCCAGTTCCTGGTTTCAGTTTAAAGCATCCTTGGTGGATGCCTTTTTTGGCTATTCCTTGTGGTTAGCCAGGCAGACTTTGATGTAGGGAACACTGAGCTGGAATTCCCCTTCTCTTCCCATGTGTCCTGTAGGCTGGGAGAATTTGCAGTGGTTAGATATTGTGAATTTACATCCCTCTGAGGCAGGAAGAGACCAGCTTCTACTGGAAAATATTTGTGCCTGGTTTCATCCCATGTGCAGTGGGGCTTTGTAAGATGTACAGTTTTCTTGGGTGTAGCTTTGGGTGCCTTCAGGTGGAAGTCAGGGCATCTGAACCCAGGGCTGCCAAAAGAAACTTCCTGCTATTCCCATGGAGAGCTCAACTGGGGTGCTCTAGTGAGGCACCCAATAATTTTTGGGAGGGACACGGGGTCTGAAGTCAGCAGCACAAGCAGGGAAGAGATTCCAGAGCAATGCCAGGCCAGCACCTGGCTGTCACAGAGGTTCACAGCCATATTTAGCCATTGATCTGCTAACAGAGATAACTCTCTGTTGAACACTGGAACAGGCTTCCCAGGGCAGTGGTGGAGTCATCATCCCTAGAAGTGATCAAAAGCTGTGTGAATGTGGCACTTGGGGACATGGGTTAGAGGTGGCCTTGGCAGTGCTGAGTTATTGTTGGACTTGATGATCATAGAGTGCTTTTCCAACTGAAACAATTCTATGCTTCTGTGATCCTATTCCATTTTGTCTGCTTTGTTTATTTGCTCATGTTCTCCCTGAAGTGTTTTCCACAGGATTTCAAGGGCTGAGGTGGGCTCAGAGAGCTGCTCTGGATCCATGTAAGGAAGACTGGAATATGCCTTACGGTCTTGAAGTTTTTTTGGGATGCATTATTAAAGAAAGGTGAGTGGTCCCTTTGCTGTGAACAGTAACCTCCATGAGCTGTGCAGTACAGCTGTTACCAGCAGGGAGAATAAATGCCAAGGGGCTGTGTCTAAGTCATCACAGCATATGAAAAGCTTATGCTTATTTTAAAACCCACCAGGAAAAATTACTTGGGGGTTTTACAAAGCAGAAACATGACTTCAGAGCTCCTAAACCCTGTACTTACAAGGCTGCATAGCTCAATTCCCTCTGAAATGGAGATGTGGGACCTGTGTATTTTTAAAATTCTTGTCTTGCTCACATCATTTAACTGTCAGGGGTCAAGGGCAATGTCGTCATATGAGACCCCTTTCCAGTCAATTCCTCTCTGTAGGGAGATGTTAATATCTCCAGAGAGTGACTGGTATCTCTTTTTCCTAACATACCTAGCTGAGCTGTGAAAAAGGGGAAAAAAAAAAAAAAAAGGGTGTTCTGCCTCTCTTTTTCCACTGGCTGCAGAGGGAGCCTGGTGGCTGAGCTTTTAGAGGTCTGTTTGCAGGCAAGACAAGTTCCAGCCTAAGAGACTTTGCCAAGGTCAACCCTGAGTATTTTGGGAATGGGATCTGTAGTCCCAGGCAAGTGCTTTTGAATCACTGAGCCATCTGCAACAAGCCTGTAATCGAAATCAAGTCAGGCATTGAAGTTCTGGGGCTAAGAAAACTGCCCCAAAACTTGCCCCTTTTTATGATTCCTGCTTGCCTTCTTCTTATGGATTGGAAGGGAACTAAGTCTCATCTTGGATGGAGCACACTCACCCTCCTCTGATGGCAAAGCAACTTGGGACATGGCTGGAGGAGAAGGCTGAAGAATTACCAAATTTGGGGGGAAAGAAGTAGTGAAAAAAGAAAATAAAAAAGATATTTGGGGGCGCTGAAAGCCTCTGAAGTGCTGCTGTGGTGAATTGCGGGGCTTTATGTAAGAACAGCCCAAGGGGCTGCAGCAGCTGGGTAAAACCCTGGAGGGTTGTGAGGGACACAGTGATCCCTGCAGGATCATTCCACCCTGGGAAAAAACACCATTTCTTTGCAGGGAACACCTGTCAGTCTATCGATGGGCTGGTGCTCAGTGGTACAGGCTGCATGAATAACAGAGAAATCATTCTAACAATTATCTAATTAGGGCTAATGAGAGCCTGAATCACTTATGGCACACCTAGGGCTGATGAGGAATTCCTTGAGAAAGGGCCTTTTGTTAGCAAACACCAATTCATCAGCGTGGTAATGAGCAGTCCTGCTTGTTAAGAACATTTTTCCAGTCTGCAGGGTAGTGCCAGGTGGTTGGGACTCACCTCCAGACCTACCTGTGCCTGCTCATCCCCAGCAGACAGCTGCTGCCGCCTGCTTTTGAGGTGCAGGGTGCTGACAGCACAGAGATGTGCATTTTTAGAGCCTTTCACATCAAGCTCTGGGTTTCTCTTTGGCTTGTGCTGCTAAAGAAAACGTTCCCAGCATACCAATATCACAAAGCCTTCAGTGATCTGGTGGCCTCATGCAAATTAAAAAAAAAAACCACACAAAAAAAAAACCAAACCCAATTTTTTGGTCAGGACAGCGAGATGGTGCATGACCAGCGTGGTGGGTGACCAGTATCACTTGAGCCAAATGTTCTACAGGGCTGCTGTTTGTGTTGGGAGCTTGGCCATGTGTTAAGGTACCTGAAGCCAAGCCTGGATAAATTATCTTTCCACTTCTGTGCTGAAAGCACAGTCATCAGAAACGCATTGACTTCAAGGGACGTGGCCTCACAAGGGCCTTGAAAAGAAACAGTTTGCAAAAGCACATTTCTCTCATAAGAAGCCATAAAAGAATAGAGAAGAAATACCATGTACAGCTAGAGGGAAAAAACTTTGGGATGGTGACAGAACGCTTGGCTGAGTCGTAATGACTTTGCCAAGTGAGGCTCTACCAGGGATCAACCTGTGATGTTGAAAGCAAATGAAAAAATCAGGGCATTTCAGAACAGTTGCTGAGGATGCATGCAGCACAGTTTCTGAGAATAGTTTCTGAGACATTTAAAATAAGAAAAAGAGAACAAAAAACCAAATAACGAACCAGCCAATTAAAAAAAAAAACCACCCAAAAGGAAAAAAAAAAGGTGCTCAGGTGACCTTTTTTCCTATCACAGTCATTAAATGAAGTCACATCCTGCAGCAGTTCTATCATATCTTTACAAGCACAGCTACAACAATTAGCAGTTAGGGTAGTTTAATGGAGCTAAATATGATTCTTACATCCTTATTTAGATAATTGGCTTTTACAGTGTGGTCTTGGAGTCTTTCTGTGTCTTCCTTTCCCAGTCTCTGTACTGTGTAATGCAATACTTTGCTCCAAGGCGAGAGTTTACTACTTCTCCTTTCCCCCTCTGCTGCAGCAGTATGTCCCATTCTGCCAGTGGAGGCACAGAGTTTATTTAATGGATTTTATTGGTGTCTGTGGTAGGAGCTGTGCTGGCACCATTTGTATTTGGAATGTCTGTACAGCCACAGTCACACACACACACACACATGTGCACATGTGTGTAACTGTGAAGGAGGAGGCTTTGGCTTCCTTACCAAAGATCTCCTCAACAGTGTTGCTAGAAAGGGATTCATGGGCTCATAAAGTGGTTTGCGTTGAAAGGGACATTAAAGCTCATCCTCTCCCACCCCCTGCCATGGGCAGGGACACCCTCCAGGCCTTAGACACTTCCAGGGATTGGGCAGCTACAACTTCCCTGGGCAACATGTGCCAGGGCCTCATCACCCTCAAGGGAAGAATTTCTTTGTAATATATTATCTAACTCTAGTTCTATTCCTCTTGACTCCCTATAACCATTTAAAAGCTTTTCATTATGTTGCCTCTCCATGGCTGACGTGGAGATGATCAGTATCATCTCCAGGGAGCTCACCCGGGTGTGTGGGACATCACTGTTGGGATGGGATGGATTCACTCCCAGAAGTGGTTACCTCATCCTTGCAGTGACACAGGGAGCCTGAGGTGGGACCTACGAGGGTTGGCGTGTGCAGTGTGGATGTCTGTACCTGAGCATCTTGCCTTGACTTCCAGTGACGAGCTGGTCAATGTATGCATCTAAAGCATGATTCACCCTCTCCCATCCTACACAGATGAATCATGTCCCAAATGCTGTCACATTTTCTGTCTATAATGGGAAAGACAGACAGCTCAGATGCACACAGCTGCACCACGTGTACGCAGGGAGAGGCGTGATGAGTCTCAGCTAAATGACTGTCCTAAGGTTATTCAGGAAATCTGTAGCTCACTGGGATATCCAACAAGTACACCTTCATGTTTGAACCAAGTGCCTTATATGTGAGGAATTTTCAAAATGCTATCTGTTTTTTAGTAATAAAAGTAGTCAGGTCAGGTAGATATTTTAAGACACAAAAATCCTGTTTTCCTGCATATGGTTCCAGTTATAAAACCAGAGGGGAAAACAAATAGAGAAAATATGAAATATAAAAACCGTAGCTTCTAAACAGAATGTTTTTCAAAGGTTTCCATGAGGTGTTGGCTGTTCAGCAAAGCAGACTGTAAAACAATTTTACAAGCCACATTTATTCTAAGAGCTCCACTTATTGAAGTACAATTCAAACTCTTGTTCTGCCGGCCAAGTTCCATAAATTAAACACTTGTCCAATAACACATACCTCTCCTCTGTTTCTTTTTGGCTTTTTGTGTTTGTGAGTCTCTCTCACTCTTTTTTTTTTTCTTTTTTTTAATCCTTTGCAAATGGAAACAAAAAGGGTTTGCTTGTTTTAGGAATGGATTTAAGAAGCAGAGCAGTAAAAGTAAAAATAAGGCAAGGAAAAAGAAAACAGGTCAACAGACTAAAATGAGACTTTTGTTCCATTATTTTGCATCCTGCTGACACTGATTTACAGTGAGGGCTAAATCTGTGGTGTGAAGCTGTGTGATGTCAAACATTCAACTAAAGTTGTGCCTCTGGATATTATGAGAAACCAGCCAGGTGACCTGACAGCTAGGAAGGGAGGTTGGATGTTTGCTCTGCCTTCAGAGAGAACCCAATATCCCTCCCTTCCCTAGAGCATTATGCCCTTAGATATGTGACCATCACCAGGATCAGCCTTTTCTTGCAAGAGAGGAGACAGGGAAGTGTGAGATATCCTGTCTGATCTGGAGCAGGAATGGACCTGCAGATATGTCAAGGAAAAGCCCTGCCAGTAGTGCTCCTGGGCTCACTGTCCCTTCCCTGTCCCACCTTTTCTCCTGTTTCTCTCTGCTGTCACTCACCTTCAGTTCATGCTGCACCTTCAGTTTTGTCTAGACCCTCATTTTCAGGCTGTGTCTAAACCTTGCATTTTCTTTCATTGGAAAGGTTGGAAAAACCCTCCAAAGTCATCAAGTTCAAACTTTGAGGAATCCCCACCTTGTCACCCAGACCAGAGTACCACGTCCAGTTTTTCCTTGGGCACCTCCAGGGGTGGGGACTCCAATGTTTAGCAACCCTTTCCATGAAGAATTGCTGTGTCCTCTTGTCCTGTCATATCTCCTCCTTTGGCACAGGATCTGTCCTGATGGTCACACCTGCCTTGTTGTGTCAGCATCTTCCTGAGTTTCACTTTGATGTTTCCCTGTCTTTCTCCTCCACACCAACCCTGAGCAGCCTGTGCTCATTTTCAGAAACAGTCACTGCTCCGTCTAATCAGGAAGGAAAAATTAACTCCCACATCCTATAACACTGCCTCTACTTGTCAGAAGCATTTCTAAAGACCCTCTCCTGTGGTGCAAAGCTTAGGCATCCTAACATGAGCTCCAGTGAAATGAATGCCTTCCTTTATCCAGAGAGTAGCGAGGTGGGAATAATACAGCAAGGAACTGGACAATATCTCTGCTTTCTTATTAATTCACAGTGAAAACTTGGGCAAGCCAGCTACTGAATATCTCTCATCAATTCAGAGCTGACCTCTTAAATGAGAATAAATCCTTTTAACTCACTATAGTGATTCAGGGTCTTGCTCTGTAAGGCTTGAGTGTGACAGACATGGGCAGCCAAATGTGAATCGGTTTGGAGCTGCCAGAGAAATTACCGTTCTTTGTTGAGGGCTACCTTCTGCCTGGCTGAGATACTATAACTGATGGGTGTGAAAGAGAGGACAAGGAAGGAAATGTGCCTTAGGACATTTTAGTATGGAAGAAGGCAGATTTAATTTAGCTTCTGCTGAAGGTGATTTTAGGCAGCCTGCTCGTGCTGCAGTAAGATTGGAGGCAGTCTTGTGGTAAGTCTCAAAGACTGGGGAGTGACCAAAAGATGGCAGGGACATTAGCTCTGTCAGAGGGGCAGTGGTTAAGGGTGATGAGTCCTGCCTCAGCTGCCCACCCAGACTGCAAGAGCTCAAAGAGGGCTTTGAACAAGGAAGCTTTTCTGGTTTTCTGTGTGGCTGCTTAGGTGGTGCCATGTGGTTTTTTCATGCCAGGGAGCACAAAGGGCAAGGCAGGGTTGGAGCATCCATGGCTCCATCAGTGCTCTGCAGACAGGTGATTGGTGGTCTGCAACACCTGTGCTCCAAGACCAAATGGCTGATGTTAACATACACTGAAAAACCTTGTTTATTCTATGCAAAATTACCTTGTTGTTAAACCTTTAAGCTCTTCATCTGGGTTTGGATATCCTGTACAAGCCTTGGGGAGCTGGCAAAACCCCTTCAATTTGGTGTGAAATACATTGCTTTTTTTTTTTTTCCTAGCTTAGCCTAGCAAAGCTTTGCTTGTAAATATTTTAACTGCAAACACAATCACCTGGTGTCTGCTGTTCCTGGGCTGATCCAGCTGAATACTGGGCTGTCTTTAGGAATGCATGGTAAGCCACAGACTGTAAAGTGCTAGGTGCTGTTCACAGTGGATTAAAATGTCAGAGCATGGCCATTATTTGGTTAATCTTGGGACAAAGCACTCAGCATTTTAATATGGAAACCGTAAAGGCATTTCTCCATATAGTTCACATTGCTTGCTCCTTAATAGAAAGTTAATGGGGATTTTCTTTTTCAGATAACAACAATTTATCATGTGTTTCCCTGGTAACTACAACATCATGAACCTTCCTTGAAAACTCCATTGGGATTCCTGCAATGTTTCTGAGCATAATGAATGGTAAGTGTAAGGCAAACCCATTGAATCACTTTATTTTAAATTCTGGCAGAGACATAATTTCCCACAGTTCATAAACATTTACAAAAAAGGAGTTTACATGAAGAAAAACAGTTGTTTTTATCACTCAGATCAAAGAATGCATTTATCTGGATGTATGGATGCGTTTTCTGCCAGCTTTTGATAAACTCAGGTGACAGTCTTTAAGAGGCTTCACAGACTAGTGCAGAACCTTTGAAGTCTGCAGCTTTGCTCACCTGAAAACACTGACATCACTTCTGCTCTCTGTTCCATGTGAGCCTGAAGTTTGCACTTCAAAGATTGTAAACGACAGGACAAATTTCCCAAGCTGCTGGCTCCAGAGTTATTGGAATAAAATGGTAAAGTGTGGTGGCATGTTGCAGGATACTCAGGAGCAGGTTGGATGGGGCTTGGAGCAGCCTGGTCCAGCAGAAGGTGCCCCTGTCCATGGCAGGGGGATTGGAGCTAAAATACCTTTAAGGTCCCTTCTAAATCAAACTTTTCAAGGATTCTCTACTTTAGGGTATTGTCTCCACACCCCTGCTGCAGCTTATCTGCTCCTGTGCCATGGGATTGGCATTTGTGCACTGGAGAAATGCCTTTATGTCTTTTGGAAGTGCAGTGCTAGGGATTCCCCTAATGTTCATGGTCTTTTCATTAGACCTAAGATGGGAGAGATGGAGAGGAATGAGGGCTGCAGATAAAAACTTAGGTGATGGCGTCTGGCTGTCATCTCAGGTTTTATTTCTCTGTAGTTAATAAAACATAACTTATATAAGTGAGAGAAGGGTCATATCCATCAGTCTCAGTGGAGCTGCTCTGGATTCTTGTTGTTGTACATAAAAAATATTTCTAGTGCTGTTTGAAAGTGAGGACTTGTTTACTGCAGGATAGAGCAAGGTTTCTCTTGCTCTTCCTTTTGCTGAGGATTTTGAAGGGGTGTACAGGACAAGCCCATTCCTTTACAGAAGTTTTTAACAAGAAAAAAAATAAAATGGCTATAATATATATATTTTAAATTTACATATTTCAAAATGTTTAATTTTGCTTTGATTTTTTAGAAGCTAAAATTCTTTATCTACAATATCACATGCAAATGCGCCCTGTGGCTGCAGGGTGAGTGGGGACATTGCTGGCTCATTCTGAGGCTCTCTAGAGTTGTGTCAAGTGTTGTCCAAGGTTCAGCCTTACCCACCAATGCAGGTGGTGCTGTCTCCTCTTTCCAAACATGTTTCTGGTAAAGAACTTCAACTCAGACCAAAATCTACCTTCTGTCTTCTGAAGACTGACTGAATTTATGGATTTAGAAACAGTGTCAGGGTTAAGATTTGTGAACTTCAGCACAGCACATGCCAGTGTATTGATTTATTTTCTTTTGTACAGAGAGCATTTTTTACCAGCTTCTCTTGGCTGTGGTGGCAGCTGGGGCCAGTGGATGCCTAGTCCACATCTAGCGTTGGGAATGGGAATTAGTGCCCATGGTATAGGGGATAAATGAGACTAAAATCTATAAAATCAAATATTTTAGGTGAAATGCCCATGCTCATGAGGAAAGGAAAGGCAAACAAAAAAGAAAGAGTGTTTTGCCAGACCTCCTTCTGTGTATCATTTGCAAGTGTGAGTGCTGTGAATTCCCAGACAAGGCTTGGAGATGTACTCAAATTGAGCTTGGAGATCCAGGGGAGGTCAAGGTTTGGCTCTTGACCAGAGGAGAGGAAAGGAGGGACTGGGATATAGGGACAGATTGGACTCTTTGAAATGGGGAAGTGGAGACAAAGTCATAGTCAATTTCTGCAATTAACACCTACTTCTTCAAGTGGAAAGGAGGTGGAAATGGGTATTGGTGTCTCTGAGTCAGGGTACTCCCAATTTCACTCTGTGTGTGAGAATAACACCGGGTTCACTCTCACAGCTGGGTAGGTGAATGAATTTGGGGATCACCTTTAGGCTGAGTTGAGTACACTGCCTGAGGCTGGGAGCCAGTTGCAGGTGCAAAGTGATTTGGAAGAACATGGAGATAGGTACTAGGACTTTAAAATTTAAATTTATTTGTTGGAGATTTTTTTTAAATTTTAAGAAATATCAGAGTTGTAGAATTGGTTCAGGCCAATTTGTACAGTTTGGGCTTTTTAAAGAAAGGGTTGTTACTTTTTGTTTAGCAGTAGGAGCATGTAAGAAGATAGTGTTCAGGTGGGATTATGAATATGAAATTATTTGTTGCAGAATGATGATTAGTGTTGAATTTTGTTCACCCCATGGAAAAAAGCTGTGTGCTGGTCTCAGTAGATTTGGCCGCCTTATTCTGAATTTTTTTTTTGGTATGTATTCCTGCTCTGTGAAACTAGTGACTACAGAGCTACAGTTATTTTCAATTTGCAAGTCCTGTGATGGAGATGTCACTCTGAATACTTTAAGCTCTAGCCTCTTGAGGTGCTTTATGCCTTTTTAATTCTCTGTACTATTAGTACGAGTTATTTTTACAGGATTTGAAAGATGCATTGCAGAACCTTGCTGCTGAACTTTGGCACAGCGGTGAAGGAAAATACAGAGTTTGCATCAGCTTGTTTTACTCACAGTAAATTTTCACCCTGAGGGATATGCCTTATCTGCAGCCAAGGTTACGTTTAGAGCTGGGCTCTATTGTAATGCTCAAAATGCAACATTTTGTTTCAATGAAGGCTTCCAGTTATGTGGAGGAAACATCTAACTAGTGTGAGTTATTTAAATGCCACACTCTTAGTCTTGTGTGACCCTGAGTGCTTTCTGCATAGCCAGTTCTTGGGTAATATAGGATTTATGAGACCGAAGGAGGCTTAATGAGGCTTACAATATAAATTTGCCAGTTGTACTGAGTCCAGTGCAAAGGTTGGGATTAGTTTGGAGGTCATGAAAAGTTGATTTGGAAAGCCAGGGGTTTGGCTGAAGCTTTCCTGATGCGAAGGGAAGAGCCAAGGGCTGCTTCCACTTGCTTTAAGTCCTTTGGTCTGAACCTCATCTGAGGTGAGGTTATGCTTGGGATGCACCCCAGGCTCCTTGCTGTGAACCAAAATACCTCTCCACAAGGCTGCTCTGGGATTTCCTGTGTTTCCAGGAAGAGCTGAAATGCTGTGGTGACATAGTCACTGAAGAAACACACTTTAAATAATTTTGCCCTTAACATTAGATATGCCACTTCTGTGCCATGGTTATGTTTTCCATGGCTGCAGCACAAGTCAAATCCCATGGCTGATTCCAATGCCCCACCATGAGTAAATACTCAGTTTTGCTCTATAAGAGAGGAAAAGGTTAGATCTCTTTCTGTCTTTGGATATAAAAGAATAATTTTAGAGAGAAAGATGCCTTTTATTGCTAAAAAAGCAGTTTCAGGTCACTCCACATCCAGAAGTAACAGCTGTGTTTAGCAGAGTACTTTGTCAGAAGAAAATACAAAAAGATCAAATGCAGAAAGGGAAAATAAAAGAGTTACAGTCTGCATGTATTAAAGTCTAGTTTAGCTAAATTCGATGATAATTTTTCAAAGGAGAAAAGTACTGCAATAAAACATTTATTGTGTTTTTGTGCTTGTTGTCATTCCTTTGAGAAAAATGAAGGTTTTAAGACTCATTCTATACTAATTTTTTTTAGTTTTTCAGTTCAAGCATTAAACAACAACAAAAAAGAATTATTCACACAGTTCTCATTATAGATTTTACTGGAGGAAAAAGTCGTAGCTTTCTGGATGGTCTGACCCATTCAAGAAGTCATCATTTGCTTTAAATGGACATTGGCAAGGTCCTTAATAAGGATATGAATGATTAAGGAAAACCAGATATTTGGAATTGAAATGAAGGAAAAAAAATCTGAGTATAAAAAACCCTAAAATACATGTGCTAGGAAAAACTCATCTACATGACTTGTGCTCAGATCCATTTGGTGGAGAATTGTTGAAGCCTGAGGCAGAAAAAAGGATGTTTGGGCAGCAGAAGCCAACTTGGAGGCTGTAAAGCGATTTGTTTTTATTTCCTTCTATCAATTTAAACAGTCAAATCAGCTTTACAGCTCTGAAATAAACACAGTTGGGAGTTTATGTGAGTTCAGAATGGTGTAACTGTATGGTTTGGACATGGTGGGGAAAGGATAAGAAACATTTGCATCCAATTTGCCAACATGTTCCTCAACTGACATATCAACAAGCTGGTTGAGGTAATGGGACAGATCAGTATTTTAGGTCGTAAAAGTTTAAGAAGCTGAGAATGTGGAAAAGGGAATTAATTTTGAAGTTCAGCAGTCATTCACAGCCAGATACATGGGATGGTGTGAGGGGACCTTGGGCACTGCTGTTCCTGCCTTGTTCCTTGACTTGGTGCAAGGGAATTTTGACCTTCCCTTGGTGCAAGGGAGTTTTGACTCATTGGAGAACGGATGTGCATGAGGCAGAGGACAACGACCTGTGGGCTGCATTCAGCCTGTCAAAACATCATCCAGCCTGGCAGCTGCCTCTCCCTGACTCCTGTCCCAGGCACAATGAGCTGCTCCACCTCTGCTGGCAGCTGGCTCCTGGCTGCTCCTGTCCTGGGATGCAATTTGATCAGAAAATACTTCTCCTAGTCTTCCAGCCAAACGTGGAAGAATGTGAGGCTTGTTGATTGAGCTGAAAATGAGGGCGACTGAAGGAAACATCATTGTTTTATCAGACCTGCATTAAGTTCTTGCTTTTCTGCAGTAATATGAGGGCCTGAATTCTCTGTCCCCAATGCGGTTTGTTGCCCATCAGGATCTGTCCAAAGCTCCAACATTTGTAACTCAAAGACATGAAGTCCCTGCCCAAGCTTAAGTCAGGGCACACATGGATTGCACTGTTGTCCTCTCTGGATCAGGCTCTGGAACAGGCCACCTACTGAGCTAAAGCTTTCATCTTTTCATCAGTATGAAAAGTGATTGATATGAATTGTGATAATGACTGGTTTGTGGATCTTGCCTTTGGCTACCCACAAAGCTGCTTAGAGAATTGCAATCTTTATGTGACCATGGATATCTCAGCCATGTCACTGACCTCAATGGCAGCAAAACCTTTAGGGATTAATCAGTACAGAGAAACTCTTCCTGCTTCTGAAAGCCTCTTAAAACATTTTATGCAGCATAGACTTACTTATCCCTCCACTTTCTGAGCATGGTTCTTCCATTGCCTAAGGACTCAGTCAGCTCTAGAAATAACCCTGCCATTGCTTTGGAAAACTGGATGAAGTGCCTTGTTTCGTGTTTTACAGGTGGGGAGCCTAAGAGTAGGATCATTTAAGTCTGACATGTTTGCTTGTGATTATGGAAATATCTGTAATCAAACATTTTAACAGTCAGTGCTATTTTCTAATCTGTGTGTGTGCAGTCTGATGTCTTTTGAAGGCAGCAGGAGGCAGGAAGGCCTCACAACAGGGAAAATTAAGCCAATTATCTCTGAGTAGATGTAAGGACTAAATGCCCCAATTTTAACCTACCACTTCAATACCTGTAAGATTCAGCCTTTCCCTCTGCAGTGAAATGGGAATCACGCTGCTGGGAGCTTGGGGCAGGACCTCAGGGAGGGAGGTGAGGGTTTAAAGAGCTTTTCAGCCCTTTGCCTTTGTTCTGACAACCCCTTCCAGCACCATAGGAGGTGTCATGATGTCACATGGATGGCATGGTGACGATTTGCCAGCCCAAGCAGGCCTTAGCTCTGATCACACAATCACAGAATGGTTTGGGCTGAAAGGGACCTTGAAGACCATCCCGTTCCACCTCCTACCACGGACAGGAACAACTTCTACTAGTCCAGGTTACTCCAAGCCCTGTCCAACCTGACACTGAGCACTTCCAGGGATGGGTTGGGGCTGGGCTGGTGGTGTGAGCTGCCATGGCTAAACCCTCTGCTGTGGGTGATCCTACCAGGGGTGGGCTGATGGGTGTCAGTCCTTTCCTCCTGCCCTCTCAGACTGCGACCCGAGGTCCTCTCCATCATTATTAACAGCATGTTTTGGCCATAAGCCCTGTTCCTCCTGCATATAGAGTTTATTTCTGTATCATGGCTGAAGTACCTGATGAAATTTATAGAGGTCGGCACAGATAAGTATCCCACAACAGCCCTGACACAGAAGTTTATGTGGATTTAAATATCCAAGGAGTCTCTAGTGAAAGACTGATTTTCAGGGTATTGCCATTGGTTAAATAGATTTCCGGTCTTTATTATGCTATTGAAATACTTGAATCACCACTTGAACTAAATGAAAGCTTACTGTGTGTGCATATAATTGTTTTTCTTGCTACCTATTACTTGATTGGGGTTGAGTAAGGTTAGCAAAAGCATTAAATTAATTTTCTTGTAAAGTTATGCATTATGAAGTAAGAGGTATAAAAGTTACATTATACATGGCAAATGTCTTGAGGGTTTGGTTTATAGACTTGTTTATATTTTGATTTTAATGATTATTGCTTTATTTGTGTCATTTCCACTTTTGAATCTCCATACTCATTACATTTTTATTATCTCTTTTATAAAATAAATGGCAGCAAACCAGACAATTTCGTTGTTGGAATAAACAGATCTGAATATATCTCTCAATAAATTAAATGTTGTGGCTGCAAAAGGGACCTTTCCAAAGTCACTAAATTGAAGGCAAAGCCAATTAATAGCTGGCCTTTCATTTTTATGGACCAGGGCATGCAGCACATCCATCTGACTTGGCAGATTTGAAATTATCCAAGAGATAGCTGAACTACATTGAAAGATATGTGAGCAAAATTAGTGCTCATGGAAGGCAACAGATCAACAGCCCTAGAAATCAAATCCTTGTGAGCTGTGTGCAAACCCGACTGAATTAATTTTGACTTCAGGGAGTCCTGTGTGAGGGTCTCTGCCTCATAGGGTTTTTAGGAGCTAAGCAAACTTTAGCCACTGACTATTACTGTGGATCTTAACTGATTCATATTCCCAAACACTGTGGGACCTGTAGGTGTAGCTTGTTCTTATTGGGAATCTTTGAAAGCACCAACCAGAACTGTCTCTACTTCAGAATCACAGAATCACATGATGATTTGGGTTGGAAGGGACCTTAAAGATCTCATCTCATTCCACCCCCTGCCATGGTCAGGGATACCTTCCACTATCCCAGGTTGCTCCAAGTCTCATCCAACCTGGCCTTGGACACGTCCCAGGAGCTGGAGTTAGAAATTAGGAGTTTAATTTGTATATCTGCAGTACAAGTGCAATTGCTCTTCATCAGCTTGTGGGTGAGAGGGTCTAAAAAAATGTCTCATGAGGAGCAGCTGAGGGAGCTGGAGGTGTTTGGTCTGGAGAAAAGGAGGCTCAGGAGACTCCTTCTCCCTCTCTACAACTCCCTGACAGGAGGATAGAGTGAGGTAAGAGTCAGCCTCAGCTGCCATGTCCAAAGTGAAAGGATGAGAGGAAATAGCTTTAAGTCCTGCCAGAGGAAGTTCAGATCCATATTGGAAAAAAAAATTTTCACTGCAAGAGTGGTCAAGCATTGGAGTGAGTTACCCAAGGAGGTGGTGGAGTCACCATCTCTGGAACTGTTCAAGGGGCATCTGGATTTTAGGGGTGATTATGGTGGTGGTTGATGGTGGGACTATCTGATCTTGAATGTCTTTTCCAACCTCTGTGATGAATCTGTGATAAAATTAACTGGTACTTTTTAGTAATGTGTGGCCTTTGTTCTCTGTAATTTTTTTAAATGTGCATAGATTTTGTTTTTAATAGCTTTTATTTTCTTAGTATAATTTTGCTGTTCTGAAACATATGTCTATGTAATTTTTCTCCTTTGGATCTAAAACTACAATTTATGCTGTATATACACAACAAGCCTTGGGATACCAAGTCCTCCTCCTGGTTGCCACCCATAAATCCAGTTTATAACCCCACAGACAAACCCTTTCTGCATCTAAGAACCAGCTGTGTTTCTCCCTGGGTATTTCAATGTAAAGTCTGTTCTAGAGCTTTGAAGAATTTGATGTTAATCAGTTCCTTCCTACTTTCTCTTTTTCTCCCAGTCTTCTTCCAGGCTCACTGGGAAATCGGAGCCGTGGTGGTGAGAATAATTGCCTTGTTAGGAATAAGTGAACTAAATGAAATCAGCCCAGTGGTGTGAGCAATAACATTTGGTAGCAGTCAGTCTCTGGTGTGCTGAGCTCCTGCCTGCTCAGCTCACCAGGTTGGCCTTGTGTTGTGTTCATGTTTTCACATGTTTGTCTGTATCAAACTTTTCCTTTGTTCCATGTTTCTACCCCAAAATGTCTTGGAGCAGAGCCATCTTTTTGGACTGGGAACACATGGCCTAGTGGGATATATTATTAAGGCTTCCGAAAGGACCCCAATATGAATAGTAAGAATAATGTGAATAATACTGAAGAATATAAGCTTATTAATAATGTGAATAATTCTGAAGAATATAAGCTTATTAGAACAGCTAACATAAGTTTTACATCTAAAAACAGAAGACTAGCAAGACAGTTCAGATTAATTTAAAGTAGGTGGGTTTTTTTTTTCTTTTTTAAAAATTTTTTTTTTTTTTTGTTTACTGGGATTTGCAAGTGGATGGGGAATTGTATTTTACAAAACTGGTGTTTTACCTTATAAATTTTCTAAATGGGAATTTTAGGAAAAAAACGTTGAACTATGCCATCCCTTTTACTCCATGGCAAACATCCCTCCAATGTATAGTAATGATATGGTTGTTCTGGACTCTCTTGTTGGAGTTTTGCCTTGGGCAGCAGGGAAGGATTTGGAATCTGGTGCCTTGTGTGGTGAATAAATCATTTAATTGCATTTAAGCAATAAGCAAAATGTTTCTCTTTACACAGTCTTATTGCTGTCGGAGAGGGGGAAGAGAAATTGTGATCCAAAAGCCTCTTAAATGGGATCTGAAGTGATGAATAGCTGTGGTTATAGAAATGAGAATTTATGAAGCCATTGGCTATTGCTGCCAATCCTAATGATAATGTTCTATCAGGTGCTGTTATTTGCATGGCAGTAAAATTTTCTGTGTTGGTCATAGAGCTGGGTGGACTGCAGTACTCTGCATGAATGCAGAAGCAAGATATAGCCTTTCCAGAGGTAAATAGAATCCTGGTTCCTCAAAGAGACTTTGATCCAAATTCAAACCATGCTGGAACGAGGAGAGACTTTAGTTACAGAAGTGTGTAATCCGTTCTTTTTAGGGGGCTTTCTGCTCATTTTTGAATCCTGGAATCACAGAATGATTTGGATTGGGAGGGACCTTGGAGACCATGCAGTTCCACCCCTGCCTTGGGCAGGGACACCTTCCACTAGACCAGGTTACTCAGAACCCCATCCAGCCTGACCTTGAACATCTCCAGGAATGCAGAGTCTACAATCTTCTTTTTCTGTCCCTGCAGGCCTTGTCCCCAGTCCCTGTGCAGCTCTGCTGGAGCCCCTGGAGGCCCTGGCAGGGGCTCTGAGGTGTCCCTGGAGCTTCTCTTGTGCAGCTCAACAGCCCCAGCTGTGCCAGGCTGGCTCCAGAGCAGAGGGGCTCCAGCCCTTGGAGAATCTTTGTCACCCTCCTCCAGGCTTGCTCCAACAGGCCCATGACCTTCTGTATGCTTTGTTGTGTAAGTAAAGAATAACAGGTTTAAAGCCCTCTGCGAGTTCTGTGGATTGTGTTCCTCACCTCCATGACATCTCTGGAAACAATCTGTAAATCCGTGCTCATGAGGCTCTGGTCTGAGCTGGCTCACATGACTGGGGAATTTGGGAGCTCTGGCACTGCAAGGCAGGATGTGACCTCTTGATCAGAGATGGAAATGAGGGCACCAGGCATCTTTTTGTCACCTCTACTTCATGTTCTCTTCTGTGTCAGGGGGCTTTGGAATAGCAGGGACTCCAAGGCATGGGCACTGGTCACTGCCACCAAAGGTATCCCTGCAAGAGGCGTGTCCCTGTCAAAAGGGATGTGCACCCTGTGGTGATGGCTGTAACCAGCAAGGGCTGGAGTGTGGAGGCTAGGACAATGACAAGAGCATACCAAATCTTATTTTCACTCAGCTTGCTCACTGGATACCCAGTAAAAAATTCCCAGGCCATTTCTGTCTGTTTCTTTTAAACAATCTTCCTTGCCAGTAAATACACGCTTCCTGTAGCTGCCACTTTATATATCGAATTAGTAAAGCTTATTAAGTCCCCCATTATTTTGTTGCATGACGGAGAATACAGGTGTTTTTCCACATAAAATGTTCACATGACACAGCAGGAGTAGCACTTTAAGCCTTAATGGCATGCACTTGGTTATCTAATTTTTGCACATTAATCCTCTCAAGATGTCTGTTAACACAAACCTTGCTAATTAGTGTTTCTTTAGTGTCTGCAAATGTATGTTTCAGTTTTTAAAGGAAATTGGAAGACCACAGAGCACTGTATTATGAATCATAATATCAATGACGTTTAAAGACATGTGAAAAAGCTTAGCTGGTATGTGATGTAGAATTGTAAAACAGTCTAACCTCATCAATAAAAAAGTCATATCTCTGATACACCCATTTTTGTTTATGTTCTTAGACAATTACTGCCGTAGCAAGACTTGGGCAAATGTCTTTATTTCAATGTGTTTTTGTAAGGAAAAAAGAAGGGATTCTCACCCAAAACAAATGTCTAAAGAAACATGGAGGTCCAGATAAGTTACTCTAGTCTTCCCTTTTTAGTAAATAAAGATAAACAGGCACCTACAGAGGGTAAATCATCTAATCAAAACCTAAGAGAATTCACATCTAACCCTTGTGCAAACAACAATGTTGAAACAAGCTCAAGTTCAAAACTATTTATACCAAAAAAAGTGGGTACTTAAGGGACTTTAGGCATTCCTTTTACCTTCTTATTTGGAATGGGAAATAGCAGACATCCTGTTGTCTCTGTTTTTTGGCATATCTGAGGCCAGCAAATGTGTCAAACTTGCACTGTGGTCCTGAAATTTAAGCCTTTATTTCCATTCCAAAGGGATCTGGAATTTTAAAGTTACACAGACGAATTTCTGGATATTTGACTTGCAAAGCAATTTCTAGTCTTGAGTTGATTTACTGCTTGCAGTAACACTGTTCATCAGAAAATATGAACCTAATTAACAAGCATCCAACCTACATCTTTCTATCATCTACTGGCAGCAAATGTACACAACAAAAACGGAAAACCTTGTACCCAAATTATGAAGAGATATTCAAATATCATCACCATTTCAACCCAAAATCTTAAAAAAAATCTGTGGATTTGATGGAGCAGAACTTGGTAGAGACATGGACAGAAAAGGATGCACATTATCACTATTTTTGCTTAAAAACTTCAGAGTTAAGGCTCCCGTAGATAATCTTAACCACAGACATACAACTTAAATCCTCCTAAACCTCACGGCTTATTTATTACATGCTAATATTTTTAACAGAGGGACTGATTAGCTGTTGGAGCAAACTACCAGGGAAGGCAGTGGATCCCTCTTCTCTTGATGTCTTCATCTCAAAACTGGAAGTCAACATTGCTGCGCTCAATACAGCAGCTACAGGATGAAGTTTACAGTCAGTGTTACGTGGGCTGAATGCTCAAATCTCCTGTCTGGCCTGAGCATATATGAATCTCAGTGCTTCTAAAGTACCTACACATCCTTGAATAAAAGACACAGTTGGAAGTACAACGTATTTTATGGGAGAGCTCCGTCTGCCTCACACGGAGGTAAGGGAAACCTCACGTGGTGAGCTCAGGTACAGCCACATCTCATTAAACTTATTACAGCTTTCAGCCACGTGGGTGCCTAGACATAAATAAGCAGGGGCAGGCCAGCTTTACTAAAATACATATTTTTCTCACTCTGACAGTCATGCAAGGGGCCGCAACTGCCCGTGTCTCGAGGACAATTTTAACAGCAAGACCTTTCTCCTCAGGGGACTGCTCTCACTTTTTCATTTAGAAGAGGAGAAAGGAAACCCAATCCTAAACATATGATGATTTTATTATGTGAAACCCAATAGGAAATGAAGTAAGAATATCAGGCTGCTTTCAGTTTCCTAACAAGGGATTTTGTTTTAAGTTGGAAGAGGGGCAGCTGTGTTGGACGCTCACTTCCCTCTGCCTAAACATCAGGACCTCTTTAATTGTTGGGGGTCGTTGTGTGAGTCGTGTAGTGCAAAGACAGAGGAGGCTTGGTGGGAACTCCTGAGCTTTGATCCAGGCTCTGCTGGTTTGGAGAGACAGATTCAGCTGGAGAAGCAGAGGATAAAGGACTGCAGCAGCTCCTGGCTGTATCTGGGTGTGCAGGGATGCACTCTCAGAAATGCCTGAGTGTGTGTGTGTGTGTGTGTGTGTGTGTGTGTCTGTGTCTGTGTCTGTGAGCACCATAAGCGAGCCAGCCAAATTCCATCTTCATGGACAGTTCAATGGAAAGTTAGCTCGAAAATGCAGTATATCATATTTCATGAATTTAATAGGGTTTTCATGATTTTACAAAGTGCTTCAACCAGACACTCATGGCTGGAGGCTGCACAGCAGGAGACCTAAAACACTGCATCTGTGTTTTTCAACTCTTGCCAGAATCCATTGAATTTGATCCGGAATGACTATGCATCTTTGGAATGTACATTCACTTTTCTCTTGCCTTATCCAAATAAAAGAGGGACATGGGGGGGTTGAGGGGGAGGGAGAAAAGAGTCCTGTGAGAATTCCATATGGAAACACTAAACTAGCATTATAAAGGATTTCCTATAAACAAAATTACGGTCACAAATTTTGGACTCGGACCACATTTGAAACAAAGGGCCCTTTGTCTCCCTCTTTTAATATATTTTTTTATCTATGTTAACACACACGTTTTTATTTTTTTATGGCAATAGATAAACAGATGTACATGTATACACTCATGCAAAAATGAATGTATATATTAGTTTGAGGTCCAGTTGCAATCTCTCTTAATTTTTTTTTCGACTGCAGAACTCCTAACAAGAGCAAACTTTAATCGTTCTGTGCACTAAATCCCTTGAAAATAAATATCCAGGGCAACTTCAAAAGCCCTTAATTAGAAGCACATGTGTGGTGTTACAAATTTCTGGCTGAGGCGGCTGAGTTGTAATTTAACGTTATGATCTGCCATAAATATTATCCATAATGAGCAGACTTCATGTTACACTTCTGTACGTCAGATAACTGCAATATTTTTTGTCTGCTTTTGTTCAATCACTGAACCTTAAGTGAAGTTTAAAATTAGAAGGAAAGGAAGAAAGAGAGAAACAGTTTTCCCACCAGGAAGCTGAAAATTTCTGTCCTCCTAGCTGCAAAGAGAGCTATTGATTTTATTCTGTTTTCTTTGTTACAGTTTAAAAATGTGGTTAACAGATAACTTGGAGATGATGGGGGAAGGAGAAGGATAAGGTTTGGAAGTTGGTGAGATGATTGTTGTTGTTTTGCATGACTTTCTGATAGAAGCTTCCTGGAATATTTGCTGTGTTCCCCACTACCAAAGCAAAACCCAAAAACCCCATAAACTCATTTCTACATGAAAATCTAAACCATTTCTGCCCCTGTGTTGTACCCGAACCAAGTCTATCACTCTTCAGAAACTTGATGGCTGAGGATAAAATTTTCTGTGTTAATTTTAAGTGGTTTATGAATTGGTTTTGCAGCCTTGGCACAGACTGAGCACAGTTATATGTGCATGTGTGTATGTGTGTGAGTGTGTGTGTGGGTGTGTAAGGAGGGGGTAGTGAACCAGACAGTAAATTTACAGTGGAAATGTGCAGCTGTGGGGATTATGCACTGGTTGCTTAAATGTGTGTGAAGAAATACAGAAATAGCGTGGGGCTGCAGAACAAGTCCACAGCCTCATGACTTGAATAAAGAGGTGGTTTGGTTTGGACTTTGACCAAACACGTGGGCTGTGGGCTTTTTGCCTTGGAGAGTGCCCCAGGACCCTGTACCTATTTAAAAGGACAAGCCTTATCTGGTGTTTCTGACTGCAGGTATCCAAGTCGTGCCTTGGCAGGCTGTCCATGTGGCCACAGCCATATCTTATTGCTCAGCCTGGAGAGGAGAAGGCTCCAGGGTGACCTTACTGCAGCCTTCAAGTACCTAAAGGAACCACAGGAGTGCTGGAAACGGACTTTGGACAAGGGCCTGGACAAGGGGGAATGGCTTCACCCTGAAAAAAGGCTGGGTTAGATGGGATATTGAGAAGGATTTCTTGGCTGTGAAGATGGTGAGGCCCTGGCACAGATTTCCCAGAGCAGCTGTGACTGCCCCATGCTTGGAAGTGTTCAAGGCCAGGCTGGATAGGGCTTGGAGCAACCTGGGACAGCTTAAGGTGTCCCTGCCCATGGCAGGGGGTGGAATTGGCTCAGCTTTAAGGTGCCTTCCAACCCAAACCATTCTGTGGTGATCCTTACAGCCTGGGTGCAGGGCCCAGGAGTGCTGCTCTCTCCTGGGACATCTCTCCTAGACAGAAGACATTGCATGTCCTCAGCCTTTCCTTCCTCCAGCAGAACAAGCATATCCTGCCTCTTTTCCTACTCACCAGCCTTCTCATTGGAACTGCTTTTCTGCTTGATCTTTTAAAAAAAAAAATAATTAAAAAAATACTGCAAGAGTGAGTAAAAATCTCTGTGCAAGTGCCCAGGGTAGGGATGTGTCTCTATTGACTGCAGCATCTTGGCATAAAGTGTGGCTCCCACAGCTACATGCTCGAGGAGCAATTCAGAGCAGGGAAGTGGTGAGCAGAGACACAACAGTTCCAAGCTGCAGGCACCATGGGCCCAGATATAAAGAAAATAGATGGCTAGAAGCAGCATGCTCTGTGGGCACGATGGCTGTGTGGTTTTGGTACCTGTCTGTTTGGTTTTGGCTGGACTCTGGCTGCTCACACTGCTGCTGGGGAGGACTGGGGTGTCTGGGGTTATAACTCCTCCCAGGAGATGTCAGGCTCTCATAGGAACAGTACCAATTTTTTGTGGCAGCAGGAGGAGCTGCAAATCCAGTTCTCCAGGACTGCCGCAAGACTTTCTCTCTCAGCTGTGTCTCTCATTCCCAAAGTGCCTGTATGCAATTTTTGCCTCTGCTGTTGCAGAGCCTTGAGCTGGATCACATCCTATCAGTTCTCATAGCTCATATCAGATACAGGAAGCTGCAAGCCAAGCTGGTTCCCTGTGCTACCTCTCCTCAGCCCAGCTGAGTTCACAGGGATGGATTTGTATACCTCCTTTCCCTCTTGGGTAGTGCAGAGCAGAAGCGAGGCTGTAAACCTTCCAGGTAACAGGTTATCTTCAGAAAGGTTTGCCAAATTACTTTATAAACTTTAGATATGTTGGGGAGAAGATAAAAGCTGTAATGTTGCCCTTCAGAACCCCATGATGGATGTGTTGTTCAGTCTCTGAATGTGCTGGATGTATCTGACAAAATCTTTCATTATGATGGAGGAAACAAAATACCTCTAATCTCCCCCTTCCCTTCCACTTCTATCTCAAGTTTCTGGAACCACAAGTGACAGGAATGGAGAGCCTGTTGTCAAGGTGTTCCTAGCAGAGATGATGGAAATGCCCATTTCTCTGTGACTTCCAGCATCAGTCTGTAGTCAGGGAGGGTTCAAATAATGCTTGGAGATCTGCAGAGCTGTGTGTTTCTGAATACAATCAGCACTCAAGAGTCATATCCAGTAATGCTTTTAGAGGCACATCCAGTAGTTTGGACTACTTACCAAACCAAATTTAAACCAAATATATTGCGGGAGAAAAGTTTCCCAGTCCTTATTTCAAAAGGATATTTAAATCTTCACATTTTGCTTCCAAACAGGGATCAAGAAGTTATTTAGAAGTATGAATAATTTCAGTGTTTCAGAGCAACCCCCTGAAGTCACCCACTGCCACCACCACCTCTGCCTGACCAGGGAGCCAGAGGTGACTTCCCCAGCATGGACTGGAGCAATGCAACTGCTGGAAGAGGAAATCTCTCCATTGTCACCTTACTTGCCATCAATTACTTGGGTGTGTGCCTCTCCAGGTAAGATGGGGATGGTCTGACACACTCCTTCAAACACGAGCACAGAAAAGCTGTGAAAGATGCTAAGAGACACTTGAAGTACTTGGCAATCAAGGTCAAACACTAGCAGTAAATTTGAGCCAAATAAGAACTCAGATTTAATGTGGCTACACATCCTTTCGTCTTCATTTCTTCACCTCTCTATAGTTTACACTGATTACTTCCTATAGGCTTTGGGACACCCTTCAAACCAAGTAGTCCAGTAACGATGCTATCAATAATTCTTCATTTTGGCCGGCTTGCATCCTGCTTTCCTAACTAAATCACAGCTCTCTGTCACAGCCCAAAGAGCTGATGTCCAGCTAAACGTCCAGCTTGTCTGAGCAGCTGTCCTGAGCCCACGGAGGTCAGCAGGGCCCCTCACAGCGCTGACCCAGCGCGGCGAGAGGGGCGGATGGGACAGAGCTGCTGCCCCGGCCGCTCCTTTTTCAGGACGTCGATAGATGGAGCTGAAGGAACAAGGCAGAGCGAGCGAGGGAAGGAGCTCATGGGTGTGTTTGCTTTTTTTAGAGTGCCAGGAAGGGATTGCACTTGTGAAATGGAAGAAGTGTGGCTGTGCGGTGAAGGGAGGGCATGAGGGACGCGAGGCTGCTGCAGAGGATGGTGGAGGAGAGGTGGAAAAGGAACGGGGGGCATAGAAACCTACACCTGGGACAAAATACCTTTTCTCTTTTCTACAGGCCTCTCCAGAGTATATTCTGCATATGATTTGACTTCTACACATACAGCATCAAAATTGACTTTGTTTTTCCTGGTAAACCTTGCACAGAATGAATTCTAGCATATGATTTTGCATATCTAGCTTAGATAAGACAATCACTCAAGTGCTTTGTGTGTCACAAATGTCCAGCTTGAGATGATCTAGAACTCAGTTAAGTCAGGTCAGGTGCACTTAAACTGTCCCTTTGCCTAAATAAATCACCTTGTGGAAAAATCCTCGGTAGTCAGTGTAAATAAGGATTCTCATGTCATGGTTTGCTTAGTCTGCTAATCAAAACATGTAGCTCTGAGCACTTAGCATTTAGTGCAGCTTATGAAAATCAAGCATCATTATTGCTGTCTGATACATTATCACCAGCAGCCATATAATGGGAAAAATGTTCCTGGGTTGAAATGAGTGCAATTTATGATTCTAAATTGTTATGTATAAAGAAAGAAGAGTGCAGCTGGATATTCATTAGACACATTCAATTTAATGTATTGAAAACAGTAAAGAATATGTTTTAATTAATAAGCCAAGTGCACATGGCAATGGAATCTGTAAAGAGAGCCCACAGAGCTCTGCAGCTCTGTGGGCTCTTACTGGGAAGTGAAATGGCAAAGCTGCTCCTTTCTCTAGAGTGAGGTCACCTTTATTCACCTGCAGACCACAGTTCCCCTGCTTTGGTTGTCTCTGCTCTATTGCCACACTTAGAGGATTTTGCCTCTCAGGCCCATCAGTGGTACAAAAGGAATCAGATGTTTTTTATGCACCCTACTGTTTGGAATTCCAATTTGCAAATCTGTTTCATGAAGAAGATAGCTTGCATATTCCAAAAATTAGGGCCTTTGGTGAAATTGCTTTCAAAAAAGGCACTTAAGAAGGGTTAAAAAGACACTAAAACCATTGCAAGTGTTGCCTCTGTGCTGCAGTGTTGGAAGGAATGAATAGGAAAAACCAGGACATCAACAACTGTGAGGTTCATGTCCCTAAATGACCCTCAAAATCAAAATGGCATCAGACATTTCCCCTGGGAGTCTGAAAATGTACTGAAGATATCAACCAAATAATCTATTTCTTGTGAGGTCTTCTTAAGAAGACCCAAAAATAGAAAAACAGTGGCATGAACAATTATTAAAGTTACTCTTTGGAATGGAACTTTCATTCTAGCTCAAAAATCTTGTTGAAGAAATTTTTGGCACCTGACATTTACCAGGTTTGTTAGAAGCCAGGAAGTGAATCACCTTGGAAAATCTGAACAAAATTTTCTTGGCTGCCATCATGCAAAGGCAGATGAAATGTATTTCCAAAAAATAATAAATTTTTAATGTGATTGCTAATTCATACCAACTAGATCAAAATAAGCCCATATTTGCAGTTTGTAATTTAAATAGAATCTTCTTGATTTTTCTTGAGTTGATAATTTGTTATTTGATAGAGTGGGAGGGGGATGGGCTACACTGATATATTATTTATATTCATCCCTGGGCATGGCCTTTCCTATGATAATCCACAACTCAGATGTGACCATTACCAGTCACAGATTGGATCTCTCACTGAGTGGGGCCATATGCATCCCTCAGGGACTGACTGTAAAAGGTGAAGCCATTTCTCCTGAAAGGCTGTGGGTTACACCCTCATGGAGTCTCTGCTGAAGGGAATAACCTCAATGCTCATGCCCTGCTTTGCCTTTTAGAGACTGAACCATGTCAAGAGAAGCTCAACATGACCCACTAGTGTGCACTTGAGCCCTGAAAACCAACTCTGCCCTGGGCTGAGCCCCAGCGTGGGCAGCAGGGCAGGGGGGATCCTGCCCCTGTGCCCCTGGGCTCAGGTGAGAGCCCACCTGCAGAGCTGCCCCAGCCCTGGCTCCAGCAGCACAAGGAGCTGGAGCTGCTGCAGCCAGTGCAGAGGAGGCCACGGAGCTGCTGCCAGGGCTGGAGCCCCTCTGCTCTGGAGCCAGCCTGGCACAGCTGGGGCTGTTGAGCTGCACAAGAGAAGCTCCAGGGACACCTCAGAGCCCCTGCCAGGGCCTCCAGGGGCTCCAGCAGAGCTGCCCAGGGACTGGGGACAAGGCCTGCAGGGACAGCAGCCAGGCAATGGCTCCCACTGCCAGAGGGCAGGCACAGATTTTGGGCTCTTGGCAATTAGGAATTGCTGGCTGGGAGGGTGGGCAGGCCCTGGCCCAGGGTGCCCAGAGCAGCTGTGGCTGCCCCTGGATCCCTGGCAGTGTCCCAGGCCAGGCTGGATGGGGCTTGGAGCAGCCTGGGATAGTGGAAGGTGTCCTGACCCAAACCATTCTGTCATTCTGTGAGGCTCTGCTACTACAGGGAATGTGTGCACACAACTCTCCCCTCTCTGAGTAGTAACTGTAGTGAGAAGTGGTGACTTTTTAGTGATGGCATAGCTCTTTTACCACCCCATTTCCCCTGTACCCTGCAAGGAATGAAATATGTTTTAATCTGGGGGAGTAATTGCTCCTTACAACATCCTGAAAGTGAACCTTGAGGCTGTCAGAACTATGGGGTGGACTGAGAGCCTTGCTATGGCCTGGATGTGTTCATGGTGCTGCAAACACCAAGGATCCTCCTGGTGTGCTGTGTGCCAGGGTGTCCTCCAGTGAGGGGGTATGGTTGGTTCTGCTTCCCTGAAGAGTTGAGAAACCACTTTGAAAGGCAGCTGGGAAGAAACTGCCTTCCCTGATAATTAAATGAGTTTCTGGCCTGAATGAAAGGGTCTGGCATAGCAGGGAGGTGAACAGCTTACTCACATGAGAGAATTCCATGGACAGGGAGACACACCCACACACACTCAGGGAGCCTGAACTCACCAGGGAAATGTGGGATGATCTGTCCTCTTGCAGAGTTGAGCCTGTCTGGTGCAGCCTGCAGTGTGTTGGTAACTGGGGATGGCTCCTGGTCACGTCTTCCTAAAGCAAAGAGATACAGGAGTCTGAAATGCTGGAGAGCCACAGAACAAGTGTGACGGCAGGACAATAACATCACAGAATGGTTTGGGTTGGATGGACCTTAAAAACCATACAGTTCCAAACCTTCCTGTCATTGGCAGGGACACCTTCCACTATCCCAGGCTGCTCCAAGCCCTGTCCAACCTGGCCTTGGGCACTGCCAGGGATAGGGCAGCCACAGCTGCTCTGGGCACCCTGGGCCAGGGCCTCACCAGTCTCACAGGGAAGAGTTTATTTCCAGCACCCCATCTAACCCTGCCCTCTGGGGTAGGGTCCTGTCACTCCAGACCCTTATAAATTGTCTCTCTCCATCTTTTTTATCAGCTCCCTGCAGGTACTGAAGGGCTCATTTAGGTCACCTTGAAGGTGCCTATTCTCCAGACTGAACAATCCCAGTTCTCTCAGCCTTTCCCCAGAGCAGAGCTGCTCCATCCCTCTGATCACCTTGCTGCCTCCTCTGGTCTCCCTCCAGCAGCTCCAGCTCCTTGTGCTGCTGGAGCCAGGGCTGGGGCAGCTCTGCAGGTGGGCTCTCACCTGAGCCCAGGGGCACAGGGGCAGGATCCCCCCTGCCCTGCTGCCCACACTGGGGCTCAGCCCAGGGCAGGGGGTTCAGGCTGGGGCAGGTCCAGCTCTCACCCACAGCACCCCCAGCTCCTTCTCCCAGGGCTGCTCCCTCTGCTCAGCCCCAGCCTGGGTTGATCCCAGGGGTTGCCCTGGCCCAGGTGCAGCTCCAGCACTTGGCCGTGTTAAACCTCATGAGATTCCCCTGGGCCGCTCCTACAGCCTGTCCAGGTCCCTCTGGATGCCATCCCATCCTCCAGGTGTGTCAGCTGCACCTCTCAGCTTGGTGCCATCTGCAAATGTGCTGAGGGTGCCCTGGATCCCTCTGTGTGTGTCATTAATGAAGATATTCAATAACACTGGTGCCCAGATGGACCCCTGAGGGACCACCTGGGACCCTGAGCCATTCACCACAACCCTCTGGATGCAAACATCCAACCAGTTCTTAATCCATCTAATAATTCTCCTGTTAAGTCCATCTCAATTTAGAGAGCAAGATGTTGTGGGGGACGGTGCCAAAGGCTTTATGAGAGATCAGTAAATGAAATGTGAATGTATTTATAGGGCAACACACCACCAACTTGTCTAGATGCAAGAAACCTTTGAGGAGCACCAAGGGCCCACGGGATAAAGGACCCAGTTGCTGGGACCACTGTGATGTTCTGGCAGCTACAGGTGGTGAACAGGAAGTAATTCCTTTCTGCTGTGGCTTCAAAGGATCTCTCAGAATCCACACAAAACTCCTTGGTGCCTTTCTTTGTGTACACCCAGCCTGCACTCAGAGGAGCTGTGGATTGCTGGCCCAAATTCTCACCACTTGTATTTCAGCACAATGAAACAGACATATGCTTGTGTGAGGAGTCTGTTTGCATAGATGGTCCAGAAGAGTCACCTTTTAAAGACATCTAAAAAGTCTTTAAAAGGCTTTTTTTTTTTTTTTTTTTTTTTTTGCTGTCAAAAGCTGATGACTTTTGGAAACTACAGTTTTAATGGAAGAAGTGTCATCTTTGCTAATATCTTCAACTAAAGATGTAAGTGGGAACAAGCTGTTCCATGAGCAACAGAATTAACAAAATCAAGTTTCTTGGGCATGTGTGTCTCAGGTTTGAACTTTCTGGTTAAACTAGGGTGCCAATTTGAGATTTTCCCATAGCTGTGATATGAATAATGTCTCCACCCAACACAGATTCTCCACATTTTGATAAAGGGTAACTGGAGCCTCTCTTGTTCTCTCTGGTGCAACTAATCAAGTCCCTGTCTTCCCCCAGGCAGTAAATTTCCATGAAACATGTACAATTCTAACAAATTTTGTTGAAACAGGTTCAAAAGTTGTCAGGGGGACACGAAGAGATGAGACGATACACACATAAATTGGATCATGTAAGTCCTTGTTTTCTTTGGAAAGCAGGGCAGGAACATTCTCCACAGGCAGCTTTTAATGCAGAAAATGGCTATTTATGGAAATCTTTACAGTCTTTTCTATCTTAGAAAGGGATAAGATAGAAAGGGATGCAACTTGGCTTCTCTCCTCTGAATTATTTATGACATATAGGAGAAGCAGTGTATAGAGGTAACCTATGAGGGTTTTTCAGCAATTGTCCTTCTTCCTCTTACAAGTTTTCTAAATTCTTGTTGTGTGTCCTTTTGGCAAACAGGACCTCAACAACAGGCTTTCACATTTTCAATTCTAGTATTTCTCTGCTTGTCCTTGCTGAGACTTTCAGTGAATAATCTTTGAGTCTTTTGTAAAGACCATGTGAATCAATTCAAGTGCCAGTATTTAAATTTTAAGACAGGTTTTCTGAAGACCTAAGGTTAAGCACCGGTGTTGTATAAACACTCAACAAAAGTTCCCCTTTCAGATACTTTACTTTTTCTTATCTTATACTTTAGTAGACTTTCTGTCATCAGATAGTGCTTTAGACTAGTCATAATAAAAATAGAAAATAAGATATTTTGAAAAACCCATCAGTTTTATATCTTTATATAAGAAAGAAACATCAATGATGCAAGCTCATTTACTCACTCACATGTCCTCTTTCTTACCTAAAGGAATGGTGAAAAACTTTGCATGCCCCATCCCTGGAAGTGTCCAAGGCCAGCTGGATGGGGCTTGGAACAGCCTGGGACAGTGGAAAGCATCCCTGCCCATGGTAGGAGTGGGAGGGGATGATCTTTAAGGTTCCCTGCATCCCAAACCGTTCTGTGATTCTATAATAAAGCTTTGAATATATCATCTCAAGACAATGTCCCACTCAAAGCCTAGTTAGATTTATTTTTCTCTTCTTGTCTTTCTTCATTAATTCAAGACTAAAAAGTGATTAAAACATCAGTGTTTTGATTTTAAACAGGCCACTCTTCCTAGGAGCTGGACTTCAAAGCTCTGTGTGTCCTGGGTGGACTGCAAAGCCCAAACCCACTCCTTATAATTTCCGCTCTTTTGATTTTCAGAGGGGGTTTTTTTAGCCAGTCCTTGTTGTGGCCCGTACCAGTGACAAGGGAAATATTTATAGTGCTGAAATCAAAGGGGCACAAGGCAGTGCTAACAGCACTCCATCACTTCCTTTTTCAAGGGAGGGACGTAGCTGCAGACTCAAAGATCACTCATCACGATAAGAATATTTAGCTCTTGGAAAGCCTTTGTGCTACAACTGCAGGGCAGTGAAATGAGCACTGGGCTTTTTGCATGATTCACAGTTTTTCATTATCCAGTTTGAACATTGCTGGTTCAATCAGCAGAGTTTTTTTGATGGAGACCGTGGTGCACAGGGCTATTCCTCAGGTTTCTTCACCCATATTTTCTTGTGCTGTCTGTGCACTCAACCTTTTATTAACTTCTTATTTTATTTCTTTTTACACATTGCCTGTTTTTGAGGTCCATGATGGATTTTACGCAGCAATTCTGTGGGGCAGCTCATGGCAGCAAGGAGAGCTGTAGGTACCCACAGCTCTGGTGCTTCACTGTTTGTCCTGAATGGCTTCAGGCTCTGAATCTAAAATCAGAGGACTGGTTTCATCTATCCCTAAACTCCTCTAAATCTGGGTGCGTGACAAACACACGCACCCTTTGTCAGGAGAGTGACAAAGGCAGGGCAGGAGAGTTGGACACAAGTTGGGGTGGAAACGCTCTGGGAAACGTGGGAGATGCAGGCAGGACCTACAAATGTGGATTGTCACCTGAGACTGAAATGCTCAAAGGTGCTCAATCTGCAGGGCCATATCAGCTTTTACTCCCTGACTCTCATTTTCCTCCTGTCCTCCTGCAGCAATAACCTGCCCAGGGGAGCTGCCTCTTGAGCCTGTGCAGGGAGCTGGCCCAGGCTGCACCAGCTGGCCATGGCTGCTTCCTCTCCCCTCTGCTCTAGCTGCTGAAGACCTGGCAACAGCTCCACGGAGTGATGGGAGCCTGACAGAGGGGATGTGAATAGCTCGCTCTTGATTGACAGCCCCTCCATGGAGTAGTCTGTCAGATTAATTATCTGTACTTCAGAAATCCCTGGAGATCCCATCACCATTTCACAGGGTGCTGTGGAAACACATCATGAAGTTCCAGGCCCCTTTCCCTGAAATGGCAATCTGTCTCTAAGAGACAGCAGGTGGAATCAGCTTGTGGATGGCAGTAAGGGAAAAAAAAAAAGGCTTTTGAAGGGTTTGGGAAATACACAGACACCACAAAGTGGTGTTTCCCTTTGGCTCATGGCATCATCAGAGTTTCCTCGCTGTCCTGTGGAAATGGAGGTCTCCAGTAGCTGACCACCAGCCTGGGTCCTGTTCCCTATCTGTGTGGGTTTGCTCCAGCCAAAAGGTAGCACAGAGCATCATGTTGGATGAAGACCCAGAAATTTGGGCTCCAGTGCCTTAACCTCCAGATATTCACTCTGCTGATATAGAAATAAGGCTAAGATTTATTATTACTATTATTACTACTACCACTGTTATTATTATTATTGTTGTTGTTATTGTTATTAATTCCCAAGCAGCTGTCAAAGCGAATTTGAGAGAAGGGACTTTTAAGTAGTGCTTGCATGAGGAATTACTAATGGAAAATTCCTCCTCTGAACTTTTCCAATTTCATTAACAAAGGAATGTTTATAAAGCAAAGCCCTGTGCTAGACACTGGTGTTTCTAAGTTTGAAATTGCTCTTGTAGCAGTTGAAATGAAGTTCATGTATCAGTTTGAGAGCAGGTACTACATCTAGGGGGAAGAAGGACCTACTTGGGACAATCAAAAGAGAGAAATATTCCTTGTCAGACAATGGGAAAGCACTGAGATTATGAGTGAAAACATCTGAGCCTGGTGAAAGCAGTTCCTTGATCAGACTCTTTTCTAAAGTCACCATTACTTAACAAGAATAAATAATTATTTTTACCTTGAGCAAATATTGGCCTTCTCTAAAAGAGGGATGAATCATAAAATGATAGAGTTATGGAATGGTTTGGGCTGGTAGGGATCTTAAAAGGGGAAGGGGTCTTTAAGGATCATTCAGTGCCAAGCCCTCTGCCACGGGGCAGGGACACCTTCCACTAGACCAGCTGCCTCCAGGCTCCATCCAACCTGGCCTTGGACATTTCCAGGGATCCAGGGGCAGCCACAGCTTCTCTGGGCAGCCTGTGTCAGGGCCTCACCATCCTCACAGGGAATAATTTCTTCCTAATATAATGAAATCAATCTAACCCTGTCCCCTGGCAGTGTTTCCTCTTGTCATTTCCCCTTGTACCACCACTCCATGCCCTTTCCAAAGCCCTTCTCCATCTCCTTTTCTCATGTGGTTTATGGATTGCCAGAGCACATTGATGGATATTGAGCTTCTCATCCATCAACACTCCCAAGTCCTTCACCTCCAAGATTCCCTCAATCCATTCTCTGTCCAGACTGTATTTTGGATTGCCCCAAAACAGGTGCAGAAACTTGCACAGGCCTTGTTGAACTTCATCAGGTTCACCCAAGCCCAGCTCTCAGGGCTGCCCAGCACTCTGAACGTCACATTGTTTGTTACCAGTAACTATTCAATGTCTGCCTTGAGGCAGAGGTTTTTTGTACAAAGACCAGATTCCTCATAGACTTCCCTGCCTATAATTGCATCCTCATTTAAGCTAGGCAATCATAATCTTTGTTTTCTTTTGTTTTCTTGCCTTTTTTATTTCAGCCAGTGCCAAAACCCCCTGCTCTCCCTATATCCTTCTAAATTATCTTGTTCTAAAAGCCAGCTAGCCTTGAGGACAGTCCTATGTCATTCATGGGCTCATGGTCCCTAAGGGGTAGGTTGAAGGTTTTCTTTTATGAAGTACCACATGCTACTCCTGGAACTGGGCAGTGATTTGAGCTTTCATATCAACTGTCACTGAAGGATGATGAGAACATTCTGCAAACATAAGGACTCCTGTGCCCATTTTGCTAATGGATCATGGAGACTGAAGGGCTCACTGAGGCCACATGTTGATGGCGTCAAACACAGAATCACCACTTGCCAGCCTGGAATTTCCAGCTATTCCTGATCTCTACCATTTGTCAGCTTCTAAAACTCACCTTGCCAAAGCATATCCAAATTTACAAGAGGTGAAGAACTGGATGACCTCATTTATTATAAAGAAACTCTTCCCTGTGAGGGTGGGCAGGCCCTGGCCCAGAGTGCCCAGAGCAGCTGTGGCTGCCCCTGGATCCCTGGAAATGTCCAAGGCCAGGTTGGGCAGGGCTTGGAGCGACCTGGGACCTGCCTTTTTTTGCCCATTTTTTGCCCCATTTTTGGGCCTTTCTCCCTGCCTTTTTTTGCCCATTTTTGCCCTATTTTTGGGGTTTTCTCCCTGCCTTTTTTTCCCAATTTTTGCCCCATTTTTGGGCCTCTCTCCCTGCCTTTTTTTGCCATTTTTTGCCCTATTTTTGGGCCTTCCTCCCTGTCTTTCTTGCCCTTTTTTTTTGCCCATTTTTTGGCCATTCTTTTGGCCATTCTCCCTGTCTTTCTTGCCCTTTTTTTTTGCCCATTTTTGGCCCTTCCTCCCTGCCTTTTTTTGCCCTATTTTTGGGGCTTTCTCTCTGCCTTTTTTTGCCCATTTTTTGCCCAGGGGTTTTGGTTTTTTTGGGAATGGGCGACTCCAGTATCCCAAAGGGAATTTCGGGATTTTTGGCATTTTTGGGAATTTGGGGTTGTGGTATCCCATGGCAATTTTGGGTTTTTTGGGATTTCTGGGTTTTTTTGGAATGGGCGCCTCCAGTATCACAAAGGGAATTTCAGGATTTTTGGGGGTTTTGGGTTTTTTGGGAATGGGCGACTCCTGGGACAGTGGAAGGTGTCTCTGACCATTGCAGGGGGTGAAACAGGATGAGATTTAAGTTCTCTTCTGAGCTGTTCTGTCATTCTATGATTTTATAACTATGGGCCATTTTGATTGAGACTTGTTGTGGAACACACAATAACTCTGATTTCTAGTAGGGATGGCATAGCAGTCATGAGAGTAAAAATGTTTGGCAAAGTTTTTGTTCCTAGTACTTGTAGAAAATGGCAGGCAAGGATCTCCTAGAATGAAAAGCAGATAAATAGGCTTCAGGAAAAGAAAATTTCTCAATGTCACCTTCCTAAGAGAAACTTCTGAGACCCCCAAATACAGCTTACCCTGATGCTAATGCTATGCAGAAAGGCAGCTTGGGCTATGTCACCAAGGTACTCAGCAGTTCTGAGGTGTATATTTTAGAAGATCATGTGAGGCATTAAGCATGAAGATGCCATTTAATTATACATTTATGCACTTGCTTTTTTTTTTTTTTTTTTTTTTTTTTTTTAGAACAGACTCTTTGCTGAGCATTTACTTCTTTGAGTTAATGATAATAATTACATGAAAATCCATTTGGGCTTCTCAAGATGCTGAATTTGCAAACTGGCAATACAAATACTTTAATACTCATTTAAATACACTGTAATTGCACTTGATTCTAAGTAGTGGCATTTTAAAAGCTGTGCCATTTGTAAATATTAGATGTGCCCCTCCCCCCCTCACTTTAACATCAATCCTTAGTGTATCTGGTTGATGTCAGTCTTGATAAATTATGCTGTTGAAAGAGCTGACCATAAAGAATAACGTTTTCCATTAAAAATTAATATATTCCCATGCCACAGGTCCTTGTGTAAGTGCAATACAATGGTCTGTATTGTCTGTCTGTCAGCACATCCATGTCTGATTTGTGGTTTACCTAGATCCTACAAAGTCCTGAGAAAATTACAGTTTTGATACCTGTCATTCATTAGTAATATTTATATTACTAATGTACTACAATATTTGCACACTGACAAGTGACACCTGCAGTCTGGTTAGCTGTCAGCCAGGCTCACAACATGAAAGAAAAGAAATTACTTTTCCTCCTTATTGAATGAAAAGACAACACTTTTTCTGCCTTTCCCTCAGCACTCGGTTTTCCGAAGGGATTTCAGATGGCTCCCTGCTGGTTTGGTTTAGGATGGGCACAGCTTTCTGCAGCCCTGGGGAAAACTGGAGCAGTAGAAGCAGAGTCATCAAGCACCGTTCCCTACACCTCAGGTCCTGATTCACATCTCTCTGCTCAGAAACCCACTGGGTATCATGCCAAAAGTTGTTTGAGTTTCTCCCCTCACCTTCCTTTTGCCACGGTGGACATCCTAGGGCCTGATATTCTGTGTGCATAGGAGGATCTCCTCCCTTCCAGACTGAATGCAGCCTTGGAAATTTTAATGTGGGTGAGGGTAACATTTTAAAGTTCTCCTTTTCTTGGGCAATGTTTTTCTTTCCTTTGAATTACTTTTCTGTGTACCTAATTATTGTAAATGTGGACAACTGTTTCATACCATGTTTTCAAGGAACACTTTTTTGCTTATGTACACATTGTCTGTGTACGTATTTTGTGCCAACTGTTTAGAAAATGCATTTTCTTTCTCCTTTCTGCATTTCAACCTGTTCAGAAAAAGTCTAGTGAATGATGCCTCACCTGTGGAAGTGTTTTTGCTCAAGTGCTAACTTTACAAAATTCACTTGATATTATAAGGTTTTGTTTCAGAGGGGTACCGAAGCAAGGTTCTAAGAAGTCTTTACTAATTTATTTGATTATTCCCTGCTTCGATTTTTCTAGTTTTGCGTTGGATGACAATATGCAAAAGCCCAAAAATAATGCAAAAGCCCAAGAGAATGTGATGCAAAACACTTCATTTTCCAGGAAACAGGTTTTTGATTATTTCTGTGAGGCTGTTCCCAAACAGAATGAAAACAGCTGCTGAGAAATTAAACATTTTGCAACTTTCCTTCTGTAGAAAGAGAAAAGTGAGAGTTACCTATGAGGTCAGGCCAAATAAAAGAGAGCTTTGTAACGAGCATCATCTAAAGATAAAGCTGATTTTCTCGGCCCAAGGATCCTACATTTTCCATTCTATTATGTTAATAGATATGGGACTGAAATATTTTCTCTCTTTCTCTTTCCCCCTTTTTTTCTCTCCCTTCGCCTTTCCCTTTTCCTTTCCCACAAAGGATTTGTTTCTTTCAGGGATCACTAGCCCCTTCAGTTGCATGGTGTCCTGGACTTTCATTCTATATTTAATATGAGAGCAAACCAGAGTTAGCAGTCAGCCTTGCCCACATGCAGCTGAAGATCCATCAGATATTTTGTTGACAGAAAGTGCACTCTCTCTATGATTAAAATCTCCCAAAATTTCTTGTTGTGTGAAGCAGCTGAAAACACTCTGGTTTCAAAATTCTGTTTAATCTAAAGAAATATGTTTAACGATTAAAGTAAGCAAAAACGTGTGTTGTGCGGAAAATTTTGCCCAACAATCTTCCAACCCTAGCACACATGTGTATTTTTATTGGAGTTCACCTGCCCTAACTCAGTGATCTCTAAAGGAGATCTGAAGAGGTCACCCAATAACTGAAGAACTATCCCAGGTGGGAGAAGTATCAAAATTGTATGTTTCAGGACATATTCTTAAATCCTGATTTGCATAACTGCATAACCTCTGTGTATCTGTTGTAAATATGAAAAAATATGTGTACATCTTCTGTTAACAGTTATTGCAGTTTTGCACAGAAGTCACTCCTCTGGATGTTTATGCATATGCACCAGACACCCAGAAAAGTGTCCAAATATTCCTATGCCCCCCATTTCCCATTCTATATTCTAATAAGAGAGTTTTCTGAAAGACTGGTTATTTTAGCAAAATGGAACACACTGATGTGACATGCTGATACCCCACATATTGGGAAGAATGAAAGGATCTACCTTTGAGTGAGACCTCTTTTGGTAAACTCACATGCTTGAATGATTAAACCCAAGGATTAAAATATCTTTTACAATGTGTAAATTTTTTTTTCTTTCTCTCAATAACTAACACAGGAAGGGAGGACAGAGGGAGAGAGAGAAATAAGCTTATATTCTTAACTTTCCTAACCCATATTTCATTCCAGAACTATAAGATGTGAGAAAGATAGGTAAGCAGATTAATTTAGCAGACTTCCAGACTTCTGATGCAAAAGAGGGAGGCAGAAACATTTTATCATTTCTGACATATGGAGCATGTAGTTCTGACTGCAATATGGAATGGATGATCAAAGTCATGTTTTCAATAGATCCTAGGAACATTTTTAGCCTTAAAGTCATTAGTAAACTTCAATTTAGGAGCTGAACCCTAAAACCTTAATTTGGACAAAGCAGTCCTACTTGGAAGCATAGCAACTCACTCACAGGTCAAAATTTAATATAATTCTTGAACCAGGCAGCTCAATGTCTTGGAGAAAATGACTAAAAAATACTTAGAAAATACCTTCAAGGTATGAGGATGAAATTGAGAGCTAAGCACAGGGAAAATAAGAACTAAGGCTTTCAAAGAAAATTGAAGCTTTGGAGAGCCTTCAACTATTTTGATTTATATTTAAACATTTTAGAGATTGGAGCTTTGATTAGCTGAGACCCTCTCCAATTCCCCTTCAGCTCTGATTTATGGGCAGGCTGAATCTCAGTAAAATGAAAGCTAAATGAGGTGTTCTTTAAAATTACCTTTGAACACTTAAAGAAGGTAAGGAAGAGGGCAACTTGGTTGGTGCTGACATGAAGGGGAATGGGATATGAGGGTGAGTGTTTTTAGGAGCTGAAGTATTTTGAATACTGGAGAGGGGGAAGGAGCAGAAAGAACAGGATGTCAGGGTGTTTCTAATTGCTACATGTGATAGCTGTTATATATACATCACTTTTGACTGGGAGATGCATGAAACTAGACTTGTTAGCACAAACAAGGCTGTTTGTGCATATGTAAGACGGAATTTGGTGGGGTTTTTTTGTGGTTTATTTTTTGTTGGGAAGAATTTCTTTTCTCAGTTTACTGAAGAAATGACTTTCTCATTTTGGTGTCTACAATGGATTGTCTCAGCCTATCCAAGGTTATTCTGATAGAAATTTTGCAGCTCCCAGGAAGCAGCTAGACACCTCCAGGTGAAACTGTGCAGGGGTGGTTCATGGGGAATGACCCCAGTGCCTCAGCATAGAATCATAGAATGGCTGGGGTTGGAAGGCAACTTAAGGATAATCTTTTTCCAAGGTCTCTGCCATGGGCAGGGACATCTTCCACTGTCCCAGGCTGCTCCAAGCCCCATCCAGCCTGGCCTTGGACACTCCCAGGGGATCCAGGGGCAGCCACAGCTGCTCTGGGCACCCTGGGCCAGGGCCTGCCCACCCTCCCAGCCAGCAATTCCTAATTGCCAAGAGCCCAAAATCTGTGCCTGCCCTCTGGCAGTGGGAGCCATTGCCTGGGTGCTGTCCCTGCAGGCCTTGTCCCCAGTCCCTGGGCAGCTCTGCTGGAGCTCCTTAAGACATCCTTTACTTCAGGCTGAGCAACCCCAACTCTCTCAACCTGTCTTCCTAAGAGATGTGCTCCAGCCCTCTGATGATTTTTGTAGCAATCATCCTGGACTAGCCTCCTTTAATAATATGGTGGATAGAAAAAGTTCTTTACATGACCATGATCTTCCCAGTCTTCCCCAGTGTTTTGCTTTTTGCCTTGCCATTCTATCTAATAGAGAAGAAAAATAATGAACACCAACATTATCAGAAGCCAGTCAGAAATGGCTAAAAATGCCCCTTAAGGCAGTATCCAGGTCTACAAATGTTCTCAGCCCTGCTCTCCTCACAGCTGCTGTCTGTGAGGAATTGCCTCTGCTCAAGGATGTGCGCTGTGTGACAGTGGCACACAAGGGGTCAGAGTCCCACCAAGCTGCTGCAGTTTCTCATCCCTGTAAGAAAAATATCAGGTGCAGAGGAAATTGCACATGACAATTGTTTGAAAACATGTCTCTTAAATGAAGTAAGGAATGTGTCATAAGCAGATGATCCCTGTGAGAGTGGTAGCTGCCAAAATTGTAAGTTAGGTCATTATGTTTGCAGAAGATTTTAATATTTTGCAGCTGGAATGTGCATATAACAACGTATTCCCACCCCACATTCTTGCTGAATTTGAAGGCACGGATACAAATGATTACTGACTGGCTCAAAAACTTCCTTGCAGATACCATGGATTTGTTTCTTGACAGCCTTTATCACGGCAAGAGGAACTGTTGAGGTATCATGAGTGCAAAAGATTGAGTCTGACTGTGGGGGAATGTTTAAGTTTTCCTAGTTAGTTAAAACAGCCGTAGGGCATCTTGGATTGGGTTCAGCTTCATAGCTTGGACACAGATCTCAGTTATCCTCTATTCTTGGCACTGGTCTTTGCTTGCCTGACAGCCTAGTGATGGGAATCCAGGATCTTCGACTGCATAAATCTGTTCCTACATAGGTGTCACCTCATTCTGCAGTGGCGTGCTCAGCATTCAAGCATTTCCCCTGGTCGTTTCTCACTGACAACTGTTTCTTCCCACTGGGGAGCAGATGAGCCGTGGCAAGCCATTATCACTCCTCTAAGACGATGTTGAGTCAGCCTCAACATCAGTCCTGAAGATAACTGTGGTCTTGTGCAGCCAGTGGCTTGGATCTTTTCCTGCTTGCCAGAACATTGTCCCAGAAAGGCAGTCTCACCTTTTTCAACACAGATAACTCACATGCATCCATCCCCTGGGACATGCACATGGGTGAGTAGAGGCCTTCCTGTGGTGTCTCTTGCATTTCTTGTAGGGTTTTTATTCCAGACACGTGCAACAATTTTGATGCCACTGATGTGGCTGTTTGCAGCCGGTTTGAGAGAGCCACTGTGGGCTGAGGTGCATAGTTACTATTTTTGCAACTACTGGCATCAAGCTTCTGGAATTAGCCGGATCCCACAGTTTTTCATCTTTATTCTTGAGACATTTGGTTTCCCCTGTCTTCCTAATCACTTTCTCATGTGTTAAGTCAGGGTTGAGCCTTTCTGACGCAAAACACTCTTTCATGCACAACTCATAAAGTCACACAGAGTTTCATCATGCTTCCAGAGAGAGAAATTGAAGCTTCTTAAAAAAATTGCATTGGGACTGAAACCTCAGTGCAGACGTTCCCCTTCTCCACAACCCCAGAGAGAGAGACAGCAAAGGCCCTAGGGAGGGCACCAGAGCTTCTTGCCTGCCTGATAAGACCCATGGCTGAACCAAAGAAGGAGCTGGAGTAGAGGAAAAAGATCTGTGCAGGCATGAATCATCCAGCCACAGCAGATGAGGCTGCTCACTGTGCTCTCTCTGAATGGCAGGTGCCATTGGTGTTTCCTTTGGAAACACCTCGGTATTTGGGATATTTAGTGGTCAGTCCCAAAGGTGGTGCTGCCAATTCCAGGGAGAGCATTGCAATGGTGATGGGGCTGCCTGCAAAGGGCAGCACTCTGGGACACCCTCATGATGGTGTTCCCTGTCCACCACCCACTACCATGCTCAGAGACTAAAGAGATGTTCAGTCAGATCCAGATCCACTTCCCCCCAAAACTGGATTGCTTATTTCTTTGCAAAGACAGAATAGGCAATAAAAGTATTGCAAAGACAGGATGGACACCATCAGTCTGTGGCTGGAGAGTGTGAACTAGGGTGTATTTTATGGCTTAACTTGTCATGCCATGAGCACTCGTGCAGGATAAATGGGAAAAAAGTAATCTCAAGGAATGGTTCTGAAGCAGCTCGGAGGTTTTAAAAAGGAGAAAGTTGTGCATTTCTTTGTCCCTTAGGTCCACAACTAACCTAGTCTATCTGCACTCATTCTCACTTAGGTAGCACCTATTCAGCAAAGAATTTGGCAATGTTTAAAACCATTACTGTTCAGCAATGTACAGAGACAAGTGTCCCATATGAAATATGTACTGAAATCCTTCTCCTAGGAGTCTCCTTGCCAACCTGACCTCTGCATCCAAATTCTAGGCAAAACTGAGCTGATGACAGGGGGCTTTGGCCAATGGACATTGCTCAAAGTGGTATCACAGTCTGAACATGTGTAAGAACTGCAATTTGAACGTAGGACTGAACCTAATCTTTGATGCAGGTGCAAAATCATCATCCTTCTTCAACTACGGAAACCACCTTTACTGGAGCTTTACCAGTCAGGATTTCTGGCTAGTTTTATGCAGGAAAAAACAGAGTGATTTCTAAGGATCTCTGTTGCATTCACACCGAGTTAGCATAATGGAGGCTGTTAAACTGAAAAAAAAAAAGGAAATACCTCATATCTGATCCCATGTGCAATTTCAGGTATTATATACTGTCAGAAGCTGGAATGAATGTCTGGATGTGTAGAACAAGGCTGCTATTGCAGCTTGTTACTGCCTGGGTAGTAAGGGACAAAGTGAGTACATGAAATGGGGGTATGCAGGCACAAAATCTAAATGCTTACAGTTTTGCAAAGGTACAGAAGTTTAGTCAGTGTAAATTGCTGCGGGAGTACCAAGCCTAAAATAACTGAAAATGGATTCCCACTTAACTTTTGAAATATTCTGGTGAACTGACAGTTATTTTTTAATAGCTCCACGCCTGCTGAAGTCCAAGGAAGTCTTGATTTCAGCATGAGCAGAATGTTGCTGAGTAATTCTAAAAGATCACCCTCCTCTCAAATTCAAATTTTCCAAATGAAGTGAGCACATTTCAGGTCTTTCTTTTCCCTGTTGATCCCTGTCCTGAAAGACAGAATCTACTGTGATGTGCTGCTTGAAAACAGAAGGAGTCAAGTGGCAAAAAAAGGTGAAATCCTATTTTCAGAGTCTGGGATGTCAAAGATTAAGTGCACACTCAGTGTCAGCTATTTATATATCAGACTTTTCCCGTGATGGCTACAATCACCTTCAGACCACACCTCCCTGTCAAGAGGGAACTAAAAATTTAAGATTTTCCAACAAGTAGCTCATAGACAGCAAACACATGCAGACCTACAACTCCTCTTCTGATATATATATATATACTATATTCTATATAGTGTATATATAGAAAGTGTTTATACTGTATATATATGTATTATATGGCTATGTTCTAATACATAGACTTAATTTCAGCCCTGAGGCAGAGGAATAAGCAATGCATCCTCCACCAATGACCACCTCACCTTCATGCAGCATCCACAAAAAAAAAAAAAAAAAAAAGAAAAAAAAAAAAAGAAAAAAAAAAAGCCCCAAAAATCACCGTCTGAGCACCAGCCACATCTCTCTGGTGTGGTTTAAAGCTGTGTAACAAGACAAGCCTCTGATGTGACGGCCTGGGTCATGATGTCATTGTTACATGGCAATTATAACAATGAAATAGCAACAGCTAAATGCTATCCAGTGTCTGCACCAAGAGTAGGTTGACTGAAATGTAATCACTATGCATCATCATTAGAGAGCTTCTGAGTCTCAGCGAATCTCTTCTAATGAACAATTGGATAATCACCAGCAAACGACGACTTTTGCAATTGAATCTAAAAGATGAACTCATTGATACCATTGGATTATTAGGAGCTTATGTATTGATGTTCAATCATTTTAATAGATGTGCTGTCCTTATTGTAGAATATGACAGTAAAAGTGCTGTGAATAGTAATTTCCTAATAATAACCCTAATGATGCTAATAATACCATAATCTTATTTAATCTAATTTAAATACACAGAAAAAAAGGACCTACTTAGAGCCACTCATCTTTTGTTGATGGAAATACTCTCAATATAAAAATTACATTTCTTTCCAACTCCTTTGGCACACAGAAATCAAAGCCACTCACCACTTACAAATCAGGCAGGAGTCCCAAATCTGTAAAATCTTTAGGAAAGCACTAATGTGTTGTGTTTAATAGGGATGAATTTAAGCATCTGCTCACAGACTTTGCTGAGCTGAGCTTTCTCCGGCTTTTGGGCAGGGACTCAGTGCTGAATGAGATTAATTTTGCCTTCATGTTGGGATGTCTATTATTACCTGAGTCAATTTAATTCATAATGAAGGCTGAGCAAGTGATTGCATGAGTTAACAGAGAAGAAGAGAGTGCAGATGAAGGCACATGGCACAGACACAGCTGAAATCAACTGTCTGGCACACCAAACTCTGAGTGTATAGTAAATTGTCTTGACTCCACATGTACTTTTAATAAGCCATGTCAGAAAGAAATCCTCTGAGAGCATGTCACCCATGCATGGACTTGCCTCAACAGAGTTTAAAATAAATTCCATCTTCAAGTATTTTCGTTTGGGTCCACCCTGAAGTTGCAATACTTTTGCTACATGTATAAACACTGAAAATTTGACAGAGGTAATCCTGTAACAGAAGAATTAAAAGCAACTCCTTTTTTTGCTGCAAGCCCTATTTCTTCTCTGTGTTATACGCATGGTTTTGTATTTCAGTCATATCTTCCTTTGTGCAAACAAAGTCAGGATTTCTGTGTTTTGCAGAGCTGACGTGTCCCTGGGAATAAGGGCTGGATTCTCTCATGGCTAACACTTCACTCCGAGAGAGAACTTCTTGTTGCAAAATTTTTATTGGTGGCAACGAGTGAGACAGGAGAAAAAAAAAAGTCTTAAATTCTGTACTATTTGTGAGGCTGACAGCCAGGCTAAAAATACCTTTCCTGCTCAGCAACACAGATGAGTGGTCAAATAAACAAGGTAGTTGTCATTTTCTCTGAAAAGGTCCCTTTTGAGAATCAAAAAGTAATTTCAGGGCAAGCAAGTTTTACAAGGGAGGGTAAAACGCCATGTTTGCTGAAAAATTCACTGTTGCTGGCAGTGGTGTCTTGCAGGAGACACCGCAAGTGGACTCAGTGGTGACAATTGTGTGTGGATAAAAATGGGCCTGTGTGATTACAGGAAGGGAAGTGAGGAATGGTGCTGAGATCCTGAAGTAACTCAGCCCCAAAGCCACCACTTTTCCTTCCTAGCTGAGCTCCTAATGGTTCACCAGGAGGCAGGTTGGAGAGTGTTAATTCCAGAAAGACCTGGAGCTGGGCAAGCTTGTGCATTGTTAGTATTCAGGCTGGGGGTGTTTAGTAGGCAGGGTGAGATCTGGCTGTGTCCTTTTACACTGAAGGAGATGAAATTCTAAGTATTTCCAGCTGGAAACCTTTTACAGTGGGAAAAGAAGGAGGAACACTACCCTTTTCCCATAAAGAAACCCTTTTTCAACCAAGCAATTTTGGAAATAGGCGGGTGTATTATAAATCCCCACAATGCTACTTCTCTGGACAAGAGCACAGAATATGCAATTTTCTCACAGAAAGTCAACAGCTTTTTGCTGCTCTCAGTTTTTCAACCCTGGTGTTTGCCTGCCCACCAGCATCAAATGAGGAACATGCCCACGTGCAGGAGAGGGCTGCAGTGCTGGTAGCAGGTTAGATATGGCTGTGCTCAGGTAAACCCTGTTCAGCTCTCCTTAAAGCTGGCCCCCAAAGTCACTGTGGGCAACTCCAAACTTGCTCTGACTTGTGCTGCCTGTTTGTGGTGTGAGTGCCCACGAGGATGAGCAGGATGTGAGGGCGCCTTGGGCCATGCCTGGAGTGAATGGAGTGTGGTGGTGATGGGACCTGTCACTGCAGAGTCCCCCTGTGAGCATCTCCCTCCCAGGGGGGTTTAAACAGACCATGGGAGGATTGTACTGCTCAGTTTATCCCTGGGAGCACTGGGATTATGGTATTCCCAAGTGTCTTTGCTCCTGCAGGGTGTAGTGGAGAGGAATGTGCTCCTCTGGGACGCCCTTGCTACAGAGTGATCCCAGGGAGACAGACCGACAGAGTGTTAAAAATAAAATTAAAGGAAGACTGCAAATGACAGAAAAGTTGAAGACAGGACTTTCAGAGAGCACAGTTTGTCAGGAAGACAGCTGCTTTTTATAGCATGCCTGGCATGGCTGATGGCAGAGACATTTGACATTTCTCTCTGATTGAGTGGCAGGTGGGGAGAAGGCAGCCAGAGACAGTGTAAGCAAATGACTTGGGAAGCAGAATTAGGAAGGGGCAGCATTTGGGGAAAGTTGTGCAGGTTTGGCTGGACCCCCTGGCTGATTCACAGTACTTGAAGGGCAGGATCCAAAAGTCCCTTGACATCACTATTCCATTCCTACATATAAGGAAAAAAACCAGAAACTCAAGGCTCCAGGAAAATGAGTTTCCTTCCACAAGGGTCTGCTTTCCTCGGGCTGTCAGAACTGCCTGTGTCCAGCTCTCCTTCCACAATGAGGCAGAGCAGGATTTGGTCCTTGGGGATGACAAATGCAGGGACAAGGGGGCAGTAGTCATTTCTGGGGTCCCCATCTTTTCCATTGAAAAAAGGTATTTCTGCTGTTGGAGAGAAAATGGGATGATATATGAGGCAAATGATAATTAAGGCTGTCATTCTTTCTCCTTGGCTTAGGAGAACCCAGATCTGGCTCAAGAGTTTGAGCAACTGGAAAATTGTTGAAATGGAAGTGGGAATTAGGGTCTTATTTTCTCCATTTGGGTACCAGCAGGGTACCCACATCCTGCGAATCCTCCCAATTCTCAAGGTGCCTTTGGAATTGCAGAGGGCTGGGTATTTTTCCTACATCTAGAAGGGACTCACTCCCTGCAGGACAGCTTTTATTGTGACACTGAATGAACCCCCTTTGATTGCTACCCCCGAGCTCTTCATACATCACACTAGAGCCCTGCCAAGCACCTACAACAGGATAATACACAATGCTGTTTATCTCTGGGTGTTTGGATGCTTTCACCGTGTTTCCCACCCAGCTCTGATCTCTGATTCATAGGAAAAAATGTTGGTCACTGTGAACTGGGGACCCCCACAAAAAACTGAGAGTACCTCTCTTATCAGCTACTGCTTATCACACGGACCTACTGATATATTTGTTCCAGACTTCCCTGAGCTCCATAATTTAATTTACTATATTTATGAGGTCTTCCTTATCTCCAAATACATTTTCCTCTTATTTATTGTTCAGGAGACGCTTGGCAGAAGAAGTTAAGTACCTCAGTAATTTACAGTCATCATTAATTTCATGACTGCCAATTTATTACTGTTTACACCTTCTGTACAAGCAGGCAAAGGATTCGATACAGTAAATGAATTTATCCCCAAACATTTGTCAGGCTGTCTTTGTTAGAGTGAGTCTTTCTCTGTCAGTGCAAGGATAAACTATGGGATGGGAGAGGACAGGGTGAGCACGTCTTAGACAATTATCTAGGATCAAAGACATGAGGAATTCCATCAGGAAAACCTTTTTTAACCTGTGTATGCCTGAAGATTTTTGTCTGTAACATCAAGACAGAGAATGCAAATTGCACTGAATGCTGTCTTTGGAAAAGAGAGAGATTTGAGAAAAGAAATGTTATTTGCTTGAGTATTTTCTTTTATATAAATAGGAAAAAATAAATTTTTATATATTTCTTATTTTTGTTGCTTTGAACTGAAAAATTTTGAACTGTGGACCAGACCCAACATGGCTGAGGAGGAATTTTGTTTCAAACTCTGTTTGACTAAGGTGCTATGGCATTTCATGCAAGCTGTGATTTGAATATTCATCATCTCCCATAGGCAAAACTTCTCCCACCAGGTTTGTGGCATAGCTGCTTTTTCTTTTTCTCATCCATCTCAAATTCAAAGTGTTGAAAAAGTCCTACTGCAGGCCAGCTGTCTGGAGGCTTATGTGTAATTGTACTCCTGCTTCCAGCAGAGAGAAATCTGTGTAGTGCTAGGAATGATGTGTTGATGTTGAGTTTATACCTTGTCACAGGCTTAGTATGTATCTATTGGAAAATGCATCTACTTTCCTTATGCTTTTCTTTCCTTCTGAGAAGTGGGAAAAATAACTCTGGGCAGAAATTTCTTCCTGAATAATTTTTGGGGGTGGGGGCAGATAGGCAGGATTTTGGTTTTATTATGATTTTCCACCCAACATATCATTTTAAATGAATTCAGCCCCCAAAATATTTTGAATATTGTGCCTCAGGGAGATTGGAGTTTACTGCTAAACCTTCTGTAATATATCATGATCTCTCTTCTTATTGAAGGAGGGTTGAACATTTGGGAAATCTCAGATAGTGAAGTGTTAAGGGAGGCTTAGTCTTGCTGGTGAGTCCAGCTTTCAGGTGAGAATGGGATGGCAGGCAGCAAAATACACCCCTGAGACCTTCATGACAATCTTCCTTCAGTAAAAAATATTTTAGGAGTGCTTCTAGTATAAAATAAATTTTAAAAAGCTCTATGTGGGAGAGAAACTAGTGTTAATTAAAAATTATTCTTGATGAAAGCATCACTTTTCTAATAATAGAATTGTTCAGGCTGGAAAAGCCCTCTAAGATCACTGTTAGCCCAGCACCTCCACCTTGTTTACCACTTACCCTTGTTCCCAAGTGCCACATCCAGACAGCTTCTAAATCCCTCCAAGGATGGGGACTGACCCAGCAGGCCTCTGCCAGGGCTGGGCAGCCCACAAAAAATTATGTGAAGAATTTTTTCCTGATTTTTAATATAATCTTCCCCTGAAGCAGCTGGAGACCATTTCCCTCCTCCTGTCCCTGTTCCCTGGGAGCACAGCCCGGCCCCCCGGCTGTCCCCTCCTGTCAGGAGCTGTGCAGAGCCACAAGGGCCCCCCTGAGCCTCCTTTGCTCCAGGCTCAGCCCCTGCCCAGCTCCCTCAGCCTCTCCTGGGGCTCCAGCCCCTTCCCAGCTCCGTTCCCTGCTCTGGACACACCAGTGCAAAGACACATGCAGAGGAAACACATCTATAAAACGCTTGACATTACTACTTTGCTTAACATTTTCTTTTCTCTGTTCATTGTATTTTGAATCCTGTAAGGATCTTGGTTTTCATTTTTGCATCTATTGTCCTATTAATGTCTTACTTTGATAAATAGTAATACAACTCCTACTGATATTAATAATAATGCTCCTTTGTCTGAGATGGACCTGAGAGCAGATTTTACCCACAGCAGGAAGGCCATGAATGGACATTTTGGTTGTTCTCCCTCCTGGGTCCCCCAGAGCTCCTGGAAAGGGTGAGAGTGCCCTGTGTGTGCAACATGAAGGAAGCCAGATGGGTGACAATGAGGAAGAGATTCCCAGGACAATAGATAGCTTCAGGAACATTGCAAAGCCCTAAAGCCTTTCCTGAGATCCTCCAGTTTCTAACAAAAATTATTGGCTTTCTGCAGGAATTACTGGGTGAAAACCCACACTTGCCATGATGTTAATGTAGGGACAGATGCTCCCAAGGGTTCTTTACAACTAAAGAATCCAAAATCCACTTAATACAGCTGTGCTTAGCCCAATGTTTACTCATAATAAAACATCATTAGAGAGACCTAGCCTTGCATTAGTGTTGGCTTTGTTCTGATGAAATCTGGCTGTACAAAGAGTATTGGGAGAGCTGCTCTGGCAGGAACACCCACCCCTGAGTGCTGCCAAAACGTGCTCTGCTTTACAGGCAAGGTCCTGCCCATGCCTGGGGAGCACTGAGGTGATGAATAAATTCACGACTTGCCGGAGAAACAGCTTATACTTTTTCTTTTTGCTCCACTGTGCAGAAAAGCCAGCTGGAGGCTGCAGCCAGTGAGGAAATCTGGGGTCATTCCTTGCTCTGGGCAGCGTGTCAGGCGGCCGTGGTGTGTGCTTGTAAGAGAGGTAACAGAGCATCCTGCATGGATGCTCCTGTGCAGGTAGCAGGGTTAGTTCAACACAGCAGAAATCCACTGTTCCCACCTCAGCTGCTCTGGCCCTGCTAGCCTTCATTGTTTTTGCTACCTCTCTCAAAGCTTTTGTTGTTTTAGTTTTTTTTTTTTTTCGTCACTCATGGAAAAGAAAAAATAAAGAAAATCTCTCATTATCTCTGATAATGATCATCTCCGTATCATTATCATCTTTTATGTTGGCAGAGGTCTGTTTATATTTGTGTTAACTACTTTTGTAATTTAGCTTAGGCCTGTTAAAAATAATTAATATTTTAAATGTAGACATGCTCACATAGGACATGACTCACCTTCTGTGGGAATTAATGAAACTCTGTGATTTAGACAGGTCATCTGAGAAAAAAAAAAAGGGAGGAGACTGAAGTGCCCACATCCTTTAAAGATTATTTCAATTGGAATGGGTCAAAATAAATATTGCAAATTGCACATCTTAGACTCCAACGAAAGTAAGCACCTCCCTGCAGGACAGAAAGCAGAAGCTATTTAGCATTATCAATAACTAAACGTGGGGAAGGAGGAAGGCAGAGAATGTTTGTGGCAGATTTCAGCAGGTGGGATGGTTTCTTGCATGCAAGACTGTGGGAAGAGCATGCTGCTCTGAGATCTGTGTCCAAGTAGTCAGAAGAGAATCAATGGGGCTGGAAAAGACTTCCAAAATCTTCAAGTCCAGCCTTTGACTGATCCCCACCTTGTCAACCAGACCAGAGCACTGAGTGCCATGTCCAGTCATTTCTTGGGCACCTCCAAGGGTGGTGACTCCACCATCTCCCTGGGCATCCCCTTCCAATGCCTGACAACCTTTCCAGTGAAGAGATTCTGCCTTATGTCCAACCTGAACCACCCCTGGTGTAGCTCGAGGCTGTTCCCCTCAGTCCTTAATTGCCTGTGAGAAGAGGCTGATTGTATCTTTATCCCAAAGCACACATGGGGAAGGATTAAAACCTGAGTATTGATTGCATACAGGAGAAAAAGGGATCACATTTTTTGGAGAGGAGTGAAAGAGAAAGTTGTTGGAGTTGCATAACCCATGATAAAATATTGAAGCAATTTTAAAGAGATTTTGGAATACTTTTAAGTGTGCCTTAATTACTGTGTGTTCTGCTTTGCATTCTTTACATTATATTTGGACAATTTTTGGAGGTGCTGAGGAGCAGCAGCATCCATGGCTTTGAGCTTGAGCTGAGAGATCCCAATATTGGGACAACCCCAGGGCAAAGTGTGGCTGAACTGGGGGCATTTCCAGGAAAGGGCTCTTGAGCACCTTCACTAACAGACACCTGCAGCATGTCACAAAGTGACCATCCTCAGCTCACTCCCATCCTGAATCAACTACAAATGTGGCCAAGGTGGCCAAGATCACAGGGATGTAGTAATAAATGCTGCTCACTTTACTTGAGGAGGTTGTCCAAAGCAAGAAGAGTGCTATACCCAGCGTGTGGTTCAGCCACTGCCATCACAAGGAGCCCATCAAGTTAAACTCTTAGGGATAATGCTGGCGCTTCTTGGGTTGCCTCCAGTTTGCACCTAGACTTTTCCTGCTAAACCTCTATGCATGTCTCACATCAGCTGGTGTTTTCCTGTCCACAAATCATGGTGAGATTACGTGTTAGAGATTATATCACCTAACATCCTCCAGCCGGTACCATCACCGTCAACTCTTACATGGCTAATGTTAGATATTTTATGCAATGGAGAACTTCCCTTCACCCCTGCCCATGGATGATATTTCTTCCTTCCATGAAGAATGATGGCAAACATTTCTGACAATAATTAATTTTCCGTTAATTATTTTCTATTTCTGTGCAGTGTGTTCTTTTTATTCTAGCTCCCTTACAAATTTGGCATTGAGACCCCTTCACCCTTTCCATCGATTCAAGTACAAGGTTCCATTCTTCATTAGGGCTATTTTAAAATCTGCAAAGAACTGTTTTCCAGATGTGGATATGCACAGACAGTAATTGCACTTCATGATCACTTCCAGCTGCCCTAAATGCCTGCCAACAAATTCCCATAAGGAGTGCATGTTTTGTGCTGCAAATCAGGGAGAACATTGTAAAATGATAATGTGTTGCACACTGCAGTACCTACAAGAGTTATGGACTTTATAACTGAACTAATTGGAATTAGGCTTTACTGTAAAGGTCAAGAAAGTTGCAAAGAAGTACAATCTTAGTAAATTAATCTGTTGCGTTGTTTTTGAGTACTATTGAGCACCTGTTTGTTTGATAATTTTTTTTTTATTTTGGTGAATTATATAGTTGAATACTTTGTGGATGCCTTATAAGCTTGCATAACATGGATAAGGCTATCTTGTATTTTGAATTGGACATGTAATTAGATACCACATATTCTTGTACCAAATAAAACATTTGCCTCCTGGAACTGTTCTGGTGTGACCAGAACTTATAGCTCTGGATCACATGTTCTGCTGGTGTTAATAGCCTCAGTTTCATTGATACCAGTAGAGATATGTACACACTGCTAGAGCTGAACTCAGTACTGTATTTTTGTTATTTCAACAATTTCGTTTTTAAATAGGTGTTTATATAGTTCCATAGCAGTTTTCTCCCTTTTTACTTGCACAGCCTTATGATTCTTGGCTGAGACACGGTTTAGTGAAAGAAGACCAGCAGAAGACATCACTTATAACCTCAGAGTGAATAATAACATCCTAACCAGCAGAGCAAGTGCTTTAGCAGTCTTAAAAAAAGAAGTCTAGCGGAAGGTGTTCCTGCCCATGGCAGGTTGGAATGAGATGGTCTTTAAGGTCCCTTCCAACCTAAACCATTCTGGGTTTCTATTAAAGCAAATAGTCATTCTTGAGCCAGTGATCTTCAATTTTTTCTGCCTTACTTTTTAATTTTTTATTTTGGCTTTTTTTTTTTTTTCTTTTTTTTCTTTGTGAAGATGTGGATAGCAATTTTTCAAAGTTCTGACAGCAGGTTTTCTTCCCCTTGGTCAGCTTTTCTCTTGCCATCCCCTTAGGTGTAGTTCCCTCATCCTGGAGATCACATGTGGATAACCACTGCATGTCTCATGAATGTTTATCTCATAACTGCTTTCTACAAATACATTAAAGCCTTACTAGAGATGTGTTTAAGCTGCAGTTCTTTTCTGGGAAGTAACTCACTGGCAATTTTCTGTGGTCTGGATTCCAGGGCTCGGGCCTCCCAGTAACCAGGAACATTATGGCTCAGGGTGCTTTCAGTGTGAGGTAGATGCAATATTTGTGTAGGCAGTCCCTGTGATTGCTCCTGATGAATACATGTCTGAATACTTTGCTAGCTGAATGAAATGCCTTAGTAAAAAAAATATATAGCTTAAGTGTCAGAACTACAATTAAGAGAAAAGGAGGTGAAAATTAGACTTCTGAATCCTTATTTCACCCAACCACCCACAAAAGAAAAGAAAAGAAAAGAAAAGAAAAGAAAAGAAAAGAAAAGAAAAGAAAAGAAAAGAAAAGAAAAGAAAAGAAAAGAAAAGAAAAGAAAAGAAAAGAAGTGGTAAACTTTGTAGACCTGGTGAGCATATGGCAAACCTTGTCCATGCAGGAATTAGTGGGTGCAGACAAAACTGAAAATTGAAAAATTAGGAAATATGAATTCTCTTGAGTTTCCTCAGTGTGGTACTTAAAGCAGCTTAAGGAAAGGATATCATGCTATAAAGTTAATAAAAATCCATCAACCACATAGGGATCAAGTTTGTCAGAGTTCAAAGAGCATCTGGAAGATGCTCTTAGAAATGTGTTTCTGTTTTGGTAGTCCTGCAAGGAGTTGTACTTGATGACCTTATGGTTCCCATACAGCTTGAGATGCTCTGAATCTATGATTGTATTGTTTATTTTAGAACATGACAAGCAAAGGAGAGGAGATGATTTTGAAGTAGGCTGTAGCAGGGTTAGATACTGTAGAAAAGTCTACAATGAGTCTCCCTCTACTTCAATTCCCCTGCTGCAAGCAATGTCTTCCCCTCATCCGTGTGCTCACCTTGTTCCTATTACAAAGTCAAAAAGCCCCTTTTTGAACACTCAGCCCCTTGGGTTTTCTTGGAAACTTCTCAAGCAACTGAATCAGCCCCAGGAGTGGGTGACTCCTGTCCTGCCAGCTCAGTGCAACATTTGATTGCCTGATGCACCTCACAGAAATATCCCCTACAAAGACTGAGGCACCTGTGGGACAATCCTGATTACGTTTTCTCCCACTCTCATTAGACCATGCAACACCCCACAGCACTGGCACTTGTTCTCCTGAACAAGAACAGACCATGGGGCTGCAAGTGTCACTCTCAGCCTCCTGAAGTGCAGGGGGAGTAGAATCCTTCCTATGGAGTCACCAGAATTTTGAGCACTTTTTGCACAAAATACACATACAGGCCCACCTAAAGGCATTATCTTCACTCTGACAAAGCATCTCTTGTTGTCCTCTTAATTTACTGAAGCTTTTAGTGATCTTCAATATATTGTATAGCAGCAAGATGCTGATTTTCCCTTTACCAAATGTGAGATCTTCATAATAGAAGATTATGAAGATTATGCTACCTGTTGGGTACAAAATACCCCTTCAAACGCACAAACAAATCTAAAAGGTGGTTGTCTCCATCTGAGCCATTCATCTTTGATTCATTTTCCCCCAGAGTCAATGGTGTGAGCTTCTGAATCATCAGATTTAAAATTAGAAGCATTGTACTTTGGAGTACTTCCAGTGAGTAGGGTGACCAGCCAGGATGACTTTTACGTTTGAGACCACCTACATCACAAGATAAGTTTCATCAATAGGAAAAAAGTGGTTAGAGTCCACCAGAAGCTTCTTCAGTGCTCCAAGGATTGGTGCCTAGGAGCAGGCAACTGGAACAATTTGATGTTTGATGTTAAAGTGGCTCCTCCAGTTATAAACTGACTGGTGTGACATCTCTGACAGCCTCAGCCAGCGGTGGTCATGGCTGGATGCCTGATTTGGAGCCCAGGGTGGTGAGCAGGCTCTCAAGTGACCATTTGTTGGATTGTATGGAGAGCCCTGTGCCTCCTCGAGGCACTCTGAGCCTGACAATGCAGCTGCAGCAATCCTGTCTCACTGTAGGTGGAAATCTCTGGCCAGAGCAGCCCTGTAGGCAGCACTTGTCACTTTCTAGACAAAAGAAAGTTCTTTGCTTACCGTGGTATTTGTCTTGGTAGGTGGGAAAGCACTTGTAGCTGGGCACGGGGAAAGGAATAATAACCTTTTTGTTAAGAAGTTTTGTTATAACTGTGCCTGGTGTGTGCTCTGGGGTAAAAATTCTCCAAAAACATTATTTTATTGTGCCTCCATGAACAATCCTTCATTCACAACCCTCCCACACCCAGGCATTCACACATGACCAAGGTTCATAGCTGAAGATACTGACGCACAATTCATCAATGGCTCTTTTCAGCAGTGAGCCTCTCTGATGATGGATTTTTTTACTCTGCTCTCCAGCTGACCCAGCACCTCAGCTATCCCAGAGTCTAGCCCAGAATCTCTTGGTTTTCTCATCTCCCTTCTGTTTAAACATATCTATTTCTTAAAGTTAAGACTTATTGAAATTTCAGGAGGAAAGAACTCCTGCCAAGAAATACAGTTTTGTCAAACCTAATTTTTGGCAAGAGAAGGTCAGGTCTACATCCATGCATACACAAAACTTTGCTGGTGAGAAATTCAACAGAGCAAAACCATCTTGAGTGTTCATTTCAAAACAAGGTGAAATACTGTGTTACAGTACAACCTAAAATACCATTTTTTTAAATTCTTGGTAAATGTCCCCCACATTTTTATAAATCATTATTTTAGTTTGAGATGTCAACCTGAGATAATTTTCCTTTTGGGTTTTCTTGGAAACTTCTCAAGCAAGGGAATTTTTTTAAAGCCTACAATTCAGGACGTTTTTCTTTTCGGGAAAAATGTTTTTTCACTTGCTCTACTTCTTGTTTTCAGATTTGGTCTCAGGATTTTCCATATTATCCTTATACAGAGCTGCTCTTCACTACAGAGGATTTCCCTGTATCTCATATTCAATGTAACTAATAACTACAAGGGGAATATTTTATTTTACACTCGGCTAAAAGCAGCAAGCTAAATGATTTCATTCTGGTTATGCAGAAGGCTGACATGGAAAAAAAAGCAAGAAATTTTGTGTCTTGGATGGCCTCAAGGGATGGAGATTTATTACTGGCTCAAGCACTCTTGCTGCAAAGTGCAGGGCATCTATCTGAGTGGAAGGACCACTTTAAAGCCTGGCTTTTATGAGGTTGATCTTCAAAGTGTGCTGCACCATCACAGTAATTCCTCTGCTGCTTTCCCACCTGCCCTGCCTGCACTTTTCTGATCATGCCCCACAGATCTGCTCGTCTCAGCACTGCTGCACAAGCCTTGCCAGGCTGCAGGGCTGTGCCAGGCTCGCTGCCTCTGTCCTTTGCAACTCCACACTGCTTTAAAAAGCAGCTCTTACCCTTTGTAACCAGCCTGAAACACCTGAAAGGCTTTTAGTTTTAAAAGGGAGTTTAGACAATAGTTTCTTTGGTCTTTCTTGATAAACTACCCCCAGGCTTAGGTAGAAAAACATCAGGGGTCCTCTGTTTTTTTTGACCTTTCTCCCAAAATAATCAATATGTGCAGGTTGTGAAGTGTATTGAATGATGTGGCAGTAGAGAGGATGTTTCATATACTCAGACCTCTTTTCCCAGCTGGAAAACCAAAACCAGGAGAGGCCTAGGGATCCCCTCAGAAGATTTCTGCAGGGCCCTGTGTTGCAGCAGTCTTCCACATCAAGGTATGTGAGGCTAATGCCCAAAATAACACCTCTCAAGCCATGATGAGAATCGTACAGAAAGCACTTACCACTCTTAAGCCAAAATCAATAGCAAATTTTTTTTTCCTTGGCTCAAAAGGACAAAACTATTTGTTTCGCCATCACACCAGCAGGCCATTCCCTGAGATGAGCTGCTTCCATCAAAGGCAGCTGCGCCTGCAGAAACAGAATTAACTTCACTAGCCTCTAATCACAGAAGGATTAGGTAATTCTATCTGTTCAAAGTGGATAAACAGTTTCAATTGCCTACCATGATAAGTGGGTCTGTTTTAAATTTAGAAACGTTTCATAGCCTTTGGATTGTGTCTTTCTTGTGACCTTGAAAGCAGCAAAATCCCTTCTGAGGCCCTGCCCAAGTTTTGATTCTGCCTTATGGAATGATACTGAGAAGTTGCTGGGAGGTTGGACATTTTTGCCAAGTGCTATGTCTCGATTAATGTAAAAACCTATCTGTAAAGTCAGTTGGGCTGCACTTTTGCATATTACTCCCTCTGGATCATGGTCTTCTCATGCACTCTGATGCCATCCCATGTTATTGCCAGAGGGGTTATGGCTGAGTCTGAGGCTCCAGCAGGGATCTGCAGAACAGAAAGTGGGATGGGGGCAGAAAGGAGAGTGGTAGAGATAAGGAGCATGAGGCTGGGGACACCATGGAAGATGTGGCTGGAAGCAGATTTTCATGAACAGAACTTAATGTGTCACATTGCTCTAGCAAGGGAAGTATACAATTTAATCATGAGCAAAAAAAAATACTAAAAAAAAAAAAAGAATACTACGGAATCTATCGCTTTGTCCTGAAATGGGTGTTCAATTCCCCCACTGCTGTGCATTAAAATGTGTACATATGTTTATTATTTCCCTTCCTTCCTTCCTTCCTTCCTTCCTTCCTTCCTTCCTTCCTTCCTTCCTTCCTTCCTTCCTTCCTTCCTTCCTTCCTTCCTTCCTTCCTTCCTTCCTTCCTTCCTTCCTTCCTTCCTTCCTTCCTTCCTTCCTTCCTTCCTTCCTTCCTTCCTTCCTTCCTTCCTTCCTTCCTTCCTTCCTTCCTTCCTTCCTTCCTTCCTTCCTTCCTTCCTTCCTTCCTTCCTTCCTTCCTTCCTTCCTTCCTTCCTTCCTTCCTTCCTTCCTTCCTTCCTTCCTTCCTTCCTTCCTTCCTTCCTTCCTTCCTTCCTTCCTTCCTTCCCTCCCTCCCTCCCTCCCTCCCTCCCTTCCTCATTTTCTCTCTTCTGCCTTCACCTGACACATCTTTGTTTCCTTGTCTGCTCTCCAAATCCCGTTCCCATTTCAACAGGAATCTTCCTCTGCACCAATCATGCCAACACGTTACTTTTTAACATCCAATCCTCATATCCTTCTCTTTACCATGTCTCTCCAAGAAATTGTAAATTATCCTGAATATATTGCTGATATTACAGGTCCCAGTATGTTGGCTGTTGTGCAACTGTGTCTAAGAAATGGCCTTCACCAAGGGGAGAAATAAGAAAAATAAAGCATGAGAGGAACCGATGTTATTACATTCCTGGTTGAGATAAGGAGCTAAGATACTTCCTGGCTCAGGAAGCAGCTTATATCTCAGGAAGTGGGTGAGTGCTTGTTTAAGTTCTGTTAGAGTCTGTGGACCCTGAGGATGTATGTAAAAAACTTTTAAACTACTGCCTTCTCCAACAGCACTGTGAATTATCTCAGGTAACAGAAGGGCAATGTGGCTGAGTTGGGAAATCAGTCCATGTTTCTAGTGACCTTGTCAAGTTTATCTAAGACCACTTTTGGTTCAGCTTTTCTCTCTCCCTTTCCTTTTATTTTAACAAACTCGGTAAACTACTATCTGTAGGTGTTAAGATACCTTTGAACATTTCTCTGTTATTATAACTACTTTTTTTCTTTGTTTAAATACAGTATTTTGAGATTTAAAAGGGAGCAAAAAGTGCAGTCAAGAATAACATCTGCAATCACAAAAACTGCACAGATTTCCATAGTAAAAAAATTTATGACTCAGACAATGGGTTTCAATTTTAAAATATAAATTATAATCCCACTGGGGATAATTTTTACAGTGCAAAAATACTCTTTGACACTGCCGTGGGTTTTTATTAAAGAGTTTATAAAAGGTAATCTTAAATAAATACAGCTGGTTCAAGCTACAAGCAGGACTGGATTGTAGATGACAAAATTATTCAGATAGATGGATAGTCCCAAAGATCCCTTCTTGACAGAGTTTGTAATCTTGATAATAGGGGAATTACACACAGGAGTACCAAAAAGAAACTGTGACTGGGGCAAGGGAAAAAGATGTGGGACACATCAAAGAGTCAGTGAAACAATCAGATGACACCAGATTCAGTGGTGTTATTGACACTCAACCCTCTTTTTTTTTTTTTTTTTTTTTTCCTTTTTTTTCCCCAGAGATGTTGTGGATTCCCCCATCCCTGAAAGTGTCCAAGGCCAGGCTGGACAGGGCTTGGAGCCACCTGGGATAGTGGAAGGTATCCCTGCCCATGGCAGGGGCTGGAATTGGCTGAAATTTGAGGTCCCTCCCACCCCAAACCATCCTGGGATTCTGTGATTCTGCGACGCATGTGAGGGATGGAATGCCATCCAGAGGGACCTGCAAATGCTTGAGAAGTGGGGCCATGGAAACATCAGGGTGTTTAACAAGGCCAGGGGCTGGGGCAGGGCAGTCCCAGAGGTCCCTCCAGGCTGGGGAGGAGCAGAGGGAGCAGCCCTGAGGAGAAGGACTTGAGGGTGCTGGTGGGTGAGAAGCTGAACATCACCTGGAAACGGGAAAAATGGGGACAAACTTTTTTAGCAAGCTTGCGATAGAACAAGTGATAATGGCTTTATACTGAAAGGGGGCAGATTTAGACTAGATATGGGGAAAAATTTATCTATGCTGAGGGTGGTGAGGGCCTGGCACTGGTTGCCCAGAGAAGTGGTGACTGCCCTAACCTTGACAATATTCAAGGCCAGATTGGATGGAGTTTGAAGCAACCTGGACTAGTGAAAGGTGTCACTGTTCATGGCAGGGTGGGTGATCTGTTAAGCCCCTTGCAATCCAAACCACACTCTGATATTATGTTCATTGCATGTTAGGGTTTGCTACAAGCTGATGCTAAAGGAGCTGTCCATTGTGTGTTGCAACTATGGCTCAAACATCTGCTTGAGGGTGGTGCAGCATATTTGTAATATTTGTAACCTTTTTGTTGTTGTTGTCAGTGGTTATTGATGTTATGATGCTTGTTTTCTGCAGAAAAAAAAATTGTAATTTTTTTTCCCCCAACAATATATAGGACCCCAGAAACACTGACATGTTTTCAAGACATTATTTTCTGTTTCCTTACACTCTTATTTTCCTCCACTATTTACTATTTCACACTGCAGCTGGGCCAGAGGTTGTCCTGACACAGGTTTCACCATGAAGTGAGAAAAAGGGAATGAGAAAAATGTACATGAACAAAATATGTTGGCTTTTCCAAGAGAATGGGAACAGGACAAAACTCTGTTATAGCTTGCTTTTTTCTTTTTTTTTTGGCTTTGTAATTTTTCTTAAAAATTCATACTTTCTACAAAACCAGTACAAAAGACTAAATCTTCTTGGACTTCCCTGTCTAAATTAGCTCTCTGCCTCAAAGTTTTGTCTGCTCTGTGACAAATTTGTGGCAAAACCAGTTCTTTTCCAGTCACCTGTTCACACTTACTAGCTCAATTATTATTCCCTCTTGCAAGTGGAAAATTCATTAATGTCTTTTCCAACAGCATTTCATTGTTGTTTCAATAGAAATATTTTTTCCTTTTCTTTTGTAATCAGCAAATGTACCAACTATTCTCGAAAATAACAGAGAATATTACAAAGAGTGAAATAAAATGCTGCATTCATTACTTAGGTTCTCACACCTTTTTCTGAAGCTCATGATCACTGGTGAAGAGAAACAATGCCTTGGGAAAAGCTGTGTGTCAAGATAAAAGTGTCCATTTAAAGTTTGATTTCCAGGCACTAAATTGCTAAAGTGAGTTTCTTAGGAACCACATAAAGACTTCCACATACAGCAACTACTTAGCAAACGAGAGAACAGCAAGAGTCAGAATATGAAGTGTTTGTCATCTAGTCCAAAAGCAGAAAGAAGGCAAAATTAACTTTTTTTTTTTTTTTCCCTAAAGTATACTTTGCCAGTGTTAGTCATATTGTGTTAAAACTTTGCCTTTCTCTAATTCTGGTAGTGGCAAAATCTGAAAGCATTTTCCTGACAGCAATCCCAGCAAACTACTATACTAGTCTACAGAGATAAAAGCATGCCTGGGACACAGCTCGTGCATCTCTATCCTGTGCCAGGTAAGGTTTTTTCCCCCTTCCTGCCCCTATAGATGCTGTGGATACTCCATCAAGGAAGACCACTCTTCATGTGGAATTCTCCCCAGACTTCAGTGGTTTGAAAAGCAAACTTTCACTATTTTTTTTCCCAAAGAGTTGCAAGTCAGACAGAGAGCCCAGGAGACACTTCTCCATTACCTTGCATGACTCTGTACCACATGCATGCTTCCTCACCTGAAATACATCCTCACATTCGAAATAGGAGGTGAAAAATTCTTCTTTTACCTTGCTTTTTTTTTTCCCCCTGATTCTCTGAGAGATAGGTCTAAGTGGAGTCCCTGCTTTACAGAAATAATCCCCCTTTAAGCACCCACACCAACCCACAAGTGCAACAACTGTGGTGCCCTTTCCCAAGGGGCCAGCGTTCACACTCTACAGATGAATTATTTATTATCTTGCTCCTCTCCCCCACCCTGTGCTGCTGCACTGTATTTCACACACCAAGCTCAGCACAAACCCCACCACAGCCTCAGAGTGTATCAAGGCTCAGAGAGGAGCTCTGAATTTCCTGATACTAAAGGGCCCATTTCGTGTTATTTATGACCTCGCTGGTGTTGGAGCAGAGACCTATAAATCGTAGGCACAGGCGCACTAATTCTAGCAACAGCAAGTTTTAGTCACATGTAATTAAAACATCCCAAAGTCTTTCAGCCGTAATGTATTTCCAAATGACACCACTGGGACAGGGGGAAATGGGAAATGAAGGAATCAGCAGTATTTCAAAGCCATGGCCATTGTTAGCTTTTGGGGCTCTGTGCAGCGCTGGCAGTGCTGTCAAATCCACAGGTTTCCTGATGCTGTTTTCTATCACATACTTTAAGGATGATGTAATTGATTTCCAGAAACAGCAGAGGCATTCAGATTGCTGGGGTACCATCAGGAACATCAGGAGGAACCTGATGTCCACACTGAAAAATAATACCAGCAAATTCTGTGATGGCTATCAACAAATTATGTGATGGTATCTCTGCCTGAATTAGATACACTAGAGAGGAGAAGATACTTTTAATTTTTCCTCCCTTAACATGAGCAAAAACTGGAACCTGAGACTTCTATGAGGTTTAAGAAGTCTATCGTCTTCTGGTTTTATTGTGACTTCCTTTCAAGCTTAGGATTAGCTTTTTATTGTTCAGGCCAACAGGGGAAGGGTGATGCAACCTGAGGACAGCAGAATTTCAAATGCAAGGGATTTGTTACACCTAGCCCAGGATTAACCTAAGAAATTCAAGCTGCCATTGTCACCAAGAAGTTGGAAAAACCCCCCAAAAGCACAACAGGGCTCTTCAGTAATGCATGGCTCATGGCCATCAGCAGAACAGACTGGAGTCAAGAGTGACAGCAATCTGCATTGTGTCCAATGTTACTTGCTCTCCCCACCAGACAGCAGAGGTTTGATCTTCAAATGTGTGGTGGCAATATTTGCAGCTGGATTGAAGGCCATACTCTCAATTTGGACACAACCCCCATGAATTCAAAGCATACAGGGTACAGCCCTAGCTGGGTGATCTGGGTGATCTGTGGTGTTTTCTCTCTTAGACAGGATGTTAAACTATCATTTTGTGGGGCAAAAAGCCAGCCCACAACTACCTGTGACTGGAAAGCCTCCTCCATGGGCAGACAACCCCATCCCAGTGCCCAAAAGCCAAGGGCTGCCTCACTGGAGCTTAGACTGATCTGGTGTGACACCTCCCACTCTCTTTTCCAGCCTGGATCCTCAGGCAAGGGATGGTGCTGGCTCTAGATCACAGGAGCGAGTGACCAGCCAAGCTGGGCTGCTCCCAGCACAACTTTGGAGCAGGCCCTGGAGCAGAGCAGTGCTGGCTTGTTTGCAGCTGGGAACTCGTGCTGGGAGAGGCAAACAGGACCACGAATCCAGCCCTGTGCAGATCCTACCCCTGCCAATCCATCAGTCATGTTGTTTTTTGAGGGATAGGTTGCTCTGTTTGCATCAAATTTTCTGCTGTTGCCTTATTTTAGTGAGTGTAGCAGAGGGAATAAGTTAAGAAAATATTAGTAATGACAAGGAGGATGAAAGGAAAATATTATTTTTGTGGCCAAAGTCCCAGGCCTGCAAATTTCTACCCTGGCTTGTTTCCTACTTTCCAATTTTTGTTATTATTGTGTTCTTTTTCTCAACCATTCCCCGCATTTCTTATCAGCAAATAATGAGCAGTGGCTGACACATACTGTTGGAAATTATCTCTTGAAGGAAGCTAAAGTAAATGCAGAGCTAATAATTGTATATTTACACTGAGTTTGTCCTCTGAATTGAACTCTGGTGGTGGAAAGGGAAAATGTTTCTGTGGCAGGTGCTATCTTGCTCTGTACAGACCATCCAAATCACACTCCCACTGGGTCAGATCCATGGTCTATTCAGAGCTTTGGAGGCCAAACAAAAGGGGAAAATGGAGCCAAGCTGCTCTGTTGAAGGGAGCATCCCATGGCATGAGCTGGGAGCAAGGAGTGTACAAGTGGAATAGTGCATTGAGTCAAGTTAGAGGGACATAAAATGCAGAAAGGCAGGGAAAGAGAAAGTGAAGAGAGCACTTTGGGTATTCTTGCAGTTTTGAGAAAAAGATGATCAAAATTTAGATACCTGAAGAGAAAGGAGGTCTTATTACTCTTATTTAAAATTGAGAAGAGGCCATGGTTGAGTTGGGATAAGAGTAAAAAGAGGTGAAAAGGGCTTTTATATTTTAGTGCTTTTATATCTTTATGATTCAAAACCCTACACAGGCCTCTCTGCCTCTCAAACTTCTTGGAAAAATTTGCGTTTTTTGTGTGAGATGACACTGAGATGTCTTTGAGAGAAAATGGGGAGGATGAGGGCTGAGATGAGGGAGAACAAGATGTTCTACATTCTTGAAATCAGTGGTTTTGGCTGGGCTGCAAGTAAAAGTTTAGTGATCCTTATGGGTACAATTCATTTTCCTAAATTCCTACAGAACTGAGGTTTTCCTGAGTTCCAGTGCTATCCCCCTTGCTGGGCAGAAAATGACATCAGTATATTTCAGCTATGCTACTTTTTCATCAGACACTGCTCTCATCTCAGCTATCTGCAGTCAGGGACTTCAGGCATTTTTCAGTCTATGATGTCTTTGTGTGTGCTATCTGTGACAAATTCATCTGAAAATTTTGGGATCACCCAAGCCTTAGGTCATTAATATCAGGAGACAGATCAGAGCTCTTTTTAGACTTCAGTTCCTTTGTTTCTCCCATGTATTCAAGTGCCTGTTTACAGAAATACTGACAAGGTCTTCTCATCAGTCAGCGCTTTGTGCTCTGGTGTTGATACTGGTGAAGCATCACAGTCACAGTTCTCACTCTGGAACCCACTGTTATGCTGTGCCAGCTTACAAAAACTGGTAAGAGCAGCTGGGGATCCAACGAGTAGGATTTCTGTGGCCTCAGCTTAGCCGTGCACAATGGAGACGTTTTGATGTTTGTTCAGTGGCTTGGCTCCTTTTATAGGTGATAGAGAAGCATCATCTGATTAATTGTATTCATGTTGGACAGCTATCCCTCATGCTCTGTGTACTTTTCTGGAGATCACAAACAGCCATCACAGGATGATTTCTGTTGGGGGTGATCTTAAAGGGCATCTCATTCCACCCCCTGCCATGGGCAGGGACACCTTCCACTGTCCCAGGCTGCTCCAAGCCCCATCCAGCCTGGCCTTGGGCACTGCCAGGGATCCAGGGGCAGCCACAGCTGCTCTGGGCACCCTGGGCCAGGGCCTGCCCACCCTCCCAGCCAGCAATTCCTAATTGCCAAGAGCCCAAAATCTGTGCCTGCCCTCTGGCAGTGGGAGCCATTGCCTGGCTGCTGTCCCTGCAGGCCTTGTCCCCAGTCCCTGGGCAGCTCTGCTGGAGCCCCTGGAGGCCCTGGCAGGGGCTCTGAGGTGTCCCTGGAGCCTTCTCTTGTGCAGCTGAGCAGCCCCAGCTGTGCCAGGCTGGCTCCAGAGCAGAGGGGCTCCAGCCCTGGCAGCAGCTCCGTGGCCTCCCATGCACGAGTCGTTCTTCCTACCCACCACAAAAGGAGCTCAAGTGGTTTAGAATAACCCCACACTTGACACAGTTAAAATCAGGGTGTCGTAAAAAAAAAAAAATTATGGATTCAGGAATTATTTCCATTCTCTTTCCAAAGTACAGGGAATCAGACCAGATAGAGACAAATTCAAATTTTGTTGTTTTTATATGCCGGAATGTTTTTGGCAGCAGCTGAACTTTCAAGATCTTTTAAATATCATTTTCATTGCTAAGTCATTGAATTTTCTCAGTGGGAGAAATGAGAAACTTGCTTGTTTCTTGACTACCAATTTCACTGGAAGGCAAGAATTCTGTTTCATAAGAAAGATCAAATTTTAGATATTTTTGGAAATACTACATCAGAATGAATTGGATGGATTTCCAAATTTGTCATAATAGTAACTGGCGTAAAAGAGAGCCCTGAGAAGCTAACAGATCCTTAGCCTATAAATTTGGGCAGCTCATGTTCACATCCATGCACTAATTCAATTAGACTTCGATTAAAGTCATTGAGAGAAACACTGGTGCAGAAGCCTTCACCCAGCAGATTCATTTTACAGACACACGCACACACAAAGAGAACATCAAAAAACCCAAAACAATTAACCAAAGTGAAAATGCAAGACATGAAACCCAGTAGTGAAAAAAAAAAATTACTAATTCTGCTTTGTGACTTCAGCTAGTTTCAGAGTAACTGTTGAGGGTCTGGAAAGTAACTTCTTGTTGTTATGCAAAAGCGAGTTGAGAACCTGATTCCCAGTATTTTTTTTAACCCACAAATTTTACCAAAAAAGAAGATGTGTAGCTGGAAGGAAGGGCCAAATAGGCATAATTTAATTTTTGAGGCTGAACCTATCTTTATTTAAGACCTACACTCATATATACCTGCCTGTCATTTGGATGCAGAATTAATATTAAACATTAAGTATTAAGCAAATCTTTGCTCCCACACCTACAGCCAATTGCTGATCATAAGATTTTCCTTGTTTTTCTTTGCTGAGAACACGTGTGCCCCACTCCAGGAAGCATCACCCTGGGGATGTGCTGATGGGGGCACCTCAGTGCTCCATTTCTCAGTGTCCTTGCTGTATGGCCTGCAAATCAGGGTGGCAGATGTCTGCTGCTGAGTGCTTGGCTTTTTATTTTTTTTTTTCCACTCCTTGTGCTTCATCACTTGGTATTTTTAGTTGCTAAATGTTGCAGAGACAGCTTTTTCAATTAGAAAAGTGACAAACTCTGCAAAACGAATTCCAGCACTTGGAGAACATCAGTATCAATCCCCAGTACTTGCTCACTGACTTTGCAGGATGGACTTGGTGTTTTTTTTTTCGCCTTGAACTGAATGCTTTGATCTATTTGTCTCCAAAATAAATAAACAAAATAAAACACCAACTAAGAAGGTTCCCATTTAATGATGCTTAGGGGAAGGGCTGTTTCCAAATCCATTCCTTTGCCTCAGTTAGGGTGTGGTGGTAGGAGAGTTAAGAGACTTTGCTGCAGATAGAGAAATTTATTAAAGGCTACCAGTGCTTCTATAAACTGTTGTGTGGTTAGGGAGTCAAAAGTGCCCAGTTATGACACACATCTACCACTGCTTACAAAATCCTGTGTGCCTCATGCACATTTACCCAACATCTAGGAATCAGACAGATCATCAGCTTTGGTCCTTCTCTAACATTATACAAATTGTCCAGTATTTGCCTTAATTTAGTAAATCAGAGCTAGCAATGCCTATAGGACAGAACTGATAACAGAAACCTGTGATGAAAATAAATTTCCTCACTTCCAGGTAGTGTTTAAATGCTAATGGAAAAGTGTGATAAGAGTTTAGGCTACTTGCATTTCTTCTTAATATGTATTTAAGTTTTACTTTGCTTTTCTCTTTAGAACGTGCAAGAACTTAATCAATCTCAGGCAAATCAAGGCAGTGGCAGCATAGAATTATAATACTTGGGAATTATTTTCTATTTTTATGTTGGTGGGTTTCAGAGTCACTTTATCCCTTAAGAGAAGCTTAGGAGATAACTAGAGGAGTCACCTGTTAATAATCAATCTATTTCACCCTATAAGTCACCTGGTCAGAAACAGATTAGACAAATTTGGGTCAGGAATTAATAAAAGGTCAAATTTGCAACCGCAAAGGCAGGAACACATTACATGAAGCTACAGTGTCTTCATCCCTGAACAGAATTAGAGGAAAATACTATAACTCAAATAGAGGTTGCAGTGCTATTATTAAAAAGGGAGCCATATAATGCTCCCTTCTAGGCCTAAGCTCTATATTTATTACTTTTTACTGGTTATGAGCTTGGTATTGTGTCGCTGTAGCATTAGAGAGGGCTGTGGGAACCTGCTCCTAGAGGAGGCACCAGCTGACAACCAAGAATCAGAGGGCAATCATTACTTGGGAACCTAAAACAATTAACACCATCAAAAACCTGAGCTACCTATTCCAAAAGTGCAAATGAGTTTGGGTCACCTTTTAACGGCGTGAAGACAGGAGAATCTTTAGGGTGACCTAATCAAGACCAGGATGTTTTAGCACCTTTGTCCTGAGCCCACCAAATGCACATTTGCTACAGGGTTTGCTTGCTTCAGTGTGTTGGCTTTAAGACAGATTCTGAGAGAGCACAAGAAAGTGGACTCAGGACATCAGGGCTCTGTCCTGATGGTTTGTTTTGAGCTGCCTCTGAAAGCTGTAAAATTCCCTGCTGCAGAAAGGCCCATATTTCAGGGCTAGGTGTTCCAAAAAAAAATTGGGATTTGGATTCAGTGACAGACAAGAAGAAAAACAAAACAACACACTCAACTCAGCCCAGCTCAATTCACCTTAACAGCTCAATTTAACTCAGCCCAAACAATTTCACAATGCCCCTGTGAAACAAATAAACCACTGAGCTCCATACTTCTCCACAAGGTAGGAGACACTGATGATCAGTTGCAGCTGGAGGCCAGTGCATCTTTGAATCCAACTACCCAAAACTGCTTTAGCGAAGTCAAGGGGTGACCTGGGGGATCACTCACACTTCCGATGTCTTGTCAGGAGTTGTGAAGTTCCTCAGGCCAACTTCCAGCACTGCCAGATTGTCTGAATAATGCCTGGTGCCACAAGAGATCAGTGATAAGAGGGAGAAAGGTGTGTCAGAGGGGAACATGCAAGCCCAGACCAGCTTGACCTTGAAGGACTAAATAATAAGGAATAAATCCATGAGGTCAGCAGGGTCTTTATACACTTGGACAAAATGGGAAGGCAAACTTTGGAAATTTTAAGTTTTGCCCTCAAAAAAATGAATACTTGGGTTCACTGCCTCCTCATCATGCCTTCTTCAGTGGTCCTGTGATGGATAATCTGAATTAGCTGCAGGAGCCCAGGGAAACTGCCCTCCCTCTGAAATCAAGGGAGTTGGACTGCCCTTAGGACAGAGAATAGAAGAGAACGAGTGTTAATGAGTTTTAAAAGGACTCATTATTAAGATAAATGCACCTTGACACATCCTATGAGTGTCTCAGTTCCTTTCCCAGACAAAGGAAAACAGTTTGAGCTGCCAAAGCCTTGTCTTTATCTAAGCAGAGGGGAGAGGGATCAAACCCCAGTGGTCTCATGGCACAGCAGCTTTGCTGAGGCACTGTTGTGCTGCTGGCCTTCTGTGGAGGGCTTCTGTCCTGAAATACTGCCCAAATGCATGAATGCAATTATTGGGTTAAAGCTGGCTGATCAGACAATTCCTATGTACAATCCTGTGATGATACCTGCACACCTGCTGGTGTCTCCTTGGGCAGGAGCCTGTCCCAGCATCGCTGTCTGCTCTGCTGTGTCACAGTCCCTGCTCCTGCCAGACAGCAAATCAAGAGCCCCAGATGAACACAACGAGAGAAAAATAAAATCTCCTGTCTACACTTTGGGGTAACATTTAATGCAGCTTTACAAGATTCTGGGATTTTTTTTTTTTTTAATAAACAGGTTCTTTTTTTCTCAGTAGTAAAGATACCCAACTCTCTACCATTCCAGGTGGATTAATGGCAATACCTGCGGTAGGTTAAGGGAAATTGTTCAAGGTAATGATTGTTCAAGGTAATGATAATCTCAGTTTTGAAATAATTTTTTGATTAGGGAGGTACCTCCAGATTTTCTTTGCCTCACTCCCCAGAGAAGTCTGTCTGTCTGTCTGTCTGTCTGTCTGCTTTTCAGGGCTCTGCAATTCAAGCGTGTCTTTGCCTGGTTGGAAGGTCACCTGTCTCACAACCTGACATAATGTCACAGGAGCTCTGGTAAAGAAAGAATTAGTTGTTCAGGGGTCTTAAATTGAGCCAAAGTTTGAGTAATGCTCAAAACTTGGCATATGCCAGGAGATGCCAAGCAGGGAGTGCTTCTATTTCACCTTTTAGAAGACCAGCCTAATTTGCAGCAGAAAGGACAAAAGTATATTCTGAAAACCAGGTGCCATTCAAGTATTTTGTTGAGAAGGCAATATAAGAAAACAGTGACTATCATTTGAAGTCTTGGACTCTAAAAGTGGGGACTATGGAGCTGTAAGGAAGCAGTAAAAGCTTTCCCTTTAGCCCTCTGAATACTGCTTTTAATTAAAGTTCAGATCTTTACATTGTAGAAACTCCAGTGTTATGGGCTTTCTAAGAGAAATAAACTCAGTGGTTAGGTGAATATCAATATAAAGTGATCCTTAATGAACCCAAAGTTTATTCTATAAAATATATGCTAGATTTAGTTCTTGCACACTGGTAAATGTAAATAAAACCCCTTTGAGATACAAATAGCCATAAGCTGAATCTGAGTGAACCCAAGTTTTATTTTCACACTGTGGGACAACCTTTGACAACATTACCAAGAGAAGAACCTGACCTAAAAAACTGGAAATAAAGATGGAATTGTGCTCAGTTGTCATTTGGAACAAAGCACTTTTCAGCAGTGAAAGGGCAGCCTGTGTGAGGGAAACTTGTCTGTTAAGCTGAAAAAGTTCTTAGAAGAGGGTACATCTGTCCCAGTATTGTCTTTTGAAAACAGCCAGATGACTGATGTAGATTAGCCATCTAATTTTTATAGACAAGTAAAGATAGGTGAGTATGCCAAAATAAATCATTGCAGCTCTGACCTGCCGAGTCTGTCTCTAGATATGATTCAACTGCAGCTGGAAAACTGCATTTGATGAACATCTCTGTATTGGCAGCAAGTTGTTGAGGAGCAGAATTGCTTAATTTTAGCTGCCTTCTTCTGATCAGAAGGCTGTAGGCATGGATTTATAGGGAGAATTAAAATAATCATATTTACATGTATACAATGGAGAAGGCAATTAAGAGGAGTTAGGAAAAGCCAAACTTCAAGAGATGTTAACACTGAAAGAGAACAACAATTACTTGGCATGATACCCAGGGTAAAGCTAGCAGCAAGATAATTCAATCAAGACAGAGAAAAAGTGAAATTTGGACAGACTTTACAGGAAAGACTTTCTCAGAGAAAGGCTTATGGGGATATGGAATAATTTGAAATCCCTGAAAAAAAAAAAAAAAGATTTTAAACCAGGCAAAACAGAACTTCAACAAATATTCTGATGAAAACTCTCACAAGAGCAGGAAAATTGCCTGGACTGTCTGACTGGTTTCTTCTCTAAATTCTGTAAGTTTGATTTCTGCTTCCTGATGTGCAATGGCTTCAACAGGGTAAATCCCTTATGACAGTAACTATGATATTGTGGTTAATTTGGCAAGGCTGATATTACTTTTCTGCAGTAAATGTCCCACACTACGGCAGACACCCCCAGATCAGCTGTGCCCACAAACACCCCTGCCCTGGCTGCCACTGCAAGAACAGCCCAGCAGGACTCAGCATTCCCTCCAGACCTTGCTCTGGCTGAGGTTATAGTGGCACCCTGAATTTATTCATGTGGGCTTTGCAGGAGATACTCTTTTTGCTTGTTCAAATGTTTTTTAGCGCCTGGTGACGAGGCACAAAAGGTGTTGATGGGTTGTCCCCTTGCTGAGTGCTTGGCCCCTGAAGAGCCATTCCTGTTGTGCTAGGAGGCTTTTGGGTGCCTGAAAGCAGTTGTGATGGCAGAGTCTCTGTTGGAAAATTGGGAAAGATATTCCCAAGTAATGAGACAATTAAGCCAGAGAGATATTCAGGTGTAATGTAATTCTTAACAAGATTTTTGATGCGGCAGTTGCATTGCAAATGGTGGACTTTATCGTATCCCCCAATTAATATTAGGTGGAAATAGAAATATGGAGTTCTGAGGGAGACTCCAAACAGTTTATGAATCTGTGTCCATTTCAAGAAATTATTTCATCCAAAAAAAGACACAGTTTTTGAAAACATTCACACTAAAGTGCTCTTACATATGAAATACTTCAACACAGGAAATGCCAAAGCAATCCCTGTCAGTATTTTTTTAAGAAATATTTTGACTTTTGTTTCAAAATATTTTTTTTAATTTAAAAATTGACTGCAGTGAACAGGAAGAAAAATATTAAATAAAAAAAAAAAATCCCAAAATAGTTTCAGGACACAAGGAGAGATTTATTTTTGGAGTGAACAAATTCCTTCAAGTTGACCCCAAATGAAGTGCGTTATTATTCTTTCTTTTGCCTAGCTGGAAATCCTGAACGTACTTTCTAGTAGACCTGCCCAGGATTTTCTCTTGGATTTCTTTTAGGCCACTGAACAGAAAAAAATAGAGGGAAAAAAAAAATTGTGTCTCTGCTATGGAATGTATTTCAGGGAGCAGTCTTGCCCTGGTTGGAGATGACACTGCATCTTTCTTATCTCTATGACTAACTTCCAGACACCCAAATTGCCTCCTAACATATGGAAGATGTATGGGCAGGATTTTTTGTACAAGCCAGACTGCAGCAGATGGGTGAAATATACAGCACTCTGTCTTTGATTTAACAAAAATAATCTGCTTCACATTCGTGGAGACTGCAGGGTTTTCCCATAAAGTTTCTACTCAGGCTGACTTCTCTAAGGGCTCTGCTAAAATTTCAAATAATTTGTAACTTGATTATGCTAATTTTTTCTCCAGTCAGAGAGAATATTGTGTATTTGATGCCCATTTCCTCTCCCTCGACCAGCTCTATGATATTTTGTGCCTTCTCAGAAGAGAATTAGAGTCTTAAAGCAAGAGAAATGCTTCAGCTCCTCAGGTTTCTGGTGGAACAACCACAAAGGGAGTCTGGAGAACACCCCAGGCTGGTTCACAGAGGACTCTCACCCACACAGAGAGGAGGTGTCAATGCTGCACCTTCTGCACATGGACAATCAGCTGTTTGCCCCAGCGATGGCTCCCAATGAGCTCCAGCTCTCAGGATGATAACTCAATTCAATTTCTTACCCAGCAATGACCTGGCCCATGCAGGGGGGTGCGTGTCCTCTGATGTGATGCTCACAGGAACATTTGGGGTGGCAGCCACACTATAGCAACAACTCTAATCTTCTGTCGCTCAGGACATGATATTTCCTGAGTTTCACTACTCACAGGCATGAGAGGCACTGAGAGGCCCACAAGCCATGTCTCTCTGAAGAGGTAGATGGTTCTGACTCCCAAAATTCAGTTACAAATGTCTCTAAGATGTGTATAAGCCCAAGGGCAATGAAGCTCTTTCAAGCTCAAATTCCATGCGGTCACTCCTAATTCTAATTTCATGGCACAATTTTTCCTCTCTGTTGTCACAACCGAGCGGAGAGACAAGCTACTGATCGAGATGGGTAGGAAAGAAAGGAAAAAAAAGTAAAATAAAAGAAGGTGGCAGTCAAATCTATCCGCCTGTGCTGGGAAGTGGAATCCATCCAAGGACTGCATGATGAAGGGATGCTTTCCTCACACCTCAAATAAGGAGATGAGAGACACGAGGAGAAGAACAAGGCTGACCCTGCCTCTGCTCACTCCTGCTGGTGCTGGCACTGTTGCAGAGCCAACCCATTTCACTAAATGAGCCTTGTCCTCCGTGGTGCCCTTTGTGTTTTAGAGGTCTGCTCCCTCCAACACCAGAAAACTCTCATTTTTCAGGCTCCTTGGTGCAGCCCCACATGAGCAAGGAGTAAGTACAGAGCAAGGACAGGCAGCCTCAGCACTGCATTTAAGGAGTCAGAGCAGTCTCTTGCTAAACGCACTGTTTTTTGGGGTTTTTTTTCCTTCTTTTTGTAATTATTCTTTGTTTAATTTTCCATGCTAGGCTGTGCAGCAGGAGCAGGCAGATGGACTGCAGCCCTGCTCTGTACACCAGGTGGCCTCAGTGGTATGTGCTTCAGCCCTGATCATCTCAAGGTGCAGCCACCACTCCACGAGGATGCCCTTTTTGTTTGCAGTGATCTGAGCACGCTTTGCAGTGCAGTGAAACAGAGCCAAGCATCGTGCAACAGGAGAAAATGTAGGAGATAAAACACGCGCATGGATGGGATTGATATCAGAAGGCATCTGTTAAACACACATTATGTTGGTGTGAAACAGCTTTGCAGACAATGAGTGTTGTAGCTACCTGGAGGGACAGAGAGTTGTTATCCTCTTCTGTCAGAATAAAGTTCTTAAAAAATAAAAGCCTCAGCCACAGGCAAGCATTTCGCTTGTTGCCACATAGTGATTTATTCATTAAAGAGGAGATGGAGGAACCCACAGGTAACTGATAAACCTGCTTCATGGGGAACTGCAAGAGGGTCTCAGTGAGAGGCTGATTGTTCCCATGGAGGGAAGCTACTGGTGGAATCTCTAATCTCACTGAACTGATGTAATACGTACACAAAGCAGGAATACACTGATTAAATCTGCTGGCCACATGAAGTTAGAGGATGCTATTAGTGCAATGGAAAATTGTGAGTCACAGAAACTTGGCAAGGCTCAGTCATACAAAATGTAGGTTGTCCACCCGTGGTGGCAGTCATCTGACTAAAAGCAAATTTCTGTGGAGGAGTTACTCACCATGAATTCTCTTTACTGTTAACAGTGACAAAAGCACTTTAAACATGCTATCTGTGTCTTTCTAAAATAGATACCTAAGGTACATTTAAAGGACTTTGCACTAAGTGTAGCCATCATTCACTCTTGATGGTAAAGACTCCATAAGGAGTCTGGGTCAGCTGCAGATGCATGAACTGTGCTCATCTAGATGCTGCAAGATTAATCACATTTGGCTTTGGAGGAGAATAATAAATTCTCAGCAAGATGAGAGGGGCTAGAGGAAAGGCAGCTTGATCTCCTCAGGCATGGAGACCTCTGATTTTCAAATTGGAAAACAAGGAAACAAATAAAAAAGTTGAAAATAAACTGTGATCCTGGAGTGTTCAGTGAATGTCTTTCCTGTACTAAAGGCCCTGCTATGAGACAGAAATGAATAAATGAATTTCCACCAGGACCAAGTGCAAAGGGTGTCTGTGGTGATGACCAGGCAGTGACCATCACTTCAGAAAGGGCTGAGGTAGTTTGGCCCGTGGCAAGGCAAGGCAAAGCAAGGCAAGGCAAGGCAAGGCAAGGCAAGGCAAGGCTGTAGGGTTTTCCAGGTGCTGTCCAAAATTTCTAATTTCAGATTAGCCTTTAGCTTGTAAACCACCTCTGTCTTTCCTCAATATTACTGAAGATACCATGTTTTTATTCCTTTTTTTGGGCTGTTCCTCACATACCATGCTGCCTGCATGGCTTCTCTCCTTGCCATGCCTACAGTGACCTGGTCAAGCACTGTCCCAGACTCTAAGCTTTCCTATTCCCTGTGGGTTTTACCAAAGATTGCTAAAATAACTTCTCTGACTGCATGGGGATTAACTGGGCCAAATCGGGGCCAGGGGTCAGTGCCACATCCTACAGCTTGACTTTCCCCCTCCTTTTTTCCCTTCCCTCTTTAGCCTTTCAAAAATAGGAGAGGAACTGGAACGCTGAGAAATCAGAGGAGCCATCAGGATTGCAACTGCTTGCCAGAATGGAGGGATACATGACTGGAGAGACAGAAAAATCACAGAGAGATCTGAGAGAGGGAGGGAATGAGGAATTAAAATGATCAACACCTAGAATTAAACCATCAGTCAGCAGAGATTAATTGCAATGGGAAGCAAGGCAGGGCTCTGCAATACGTGACGTATTCTATTTCAGCAGTGGGAAAACTCTCCTTTCAGGAACTAGTCAGTGGCCAAATAACTCAGGTTGCTCAGAGAAGCTGTGGCTGCCCCATCCCTGGAAGTGTTTAAGACCAGATTGGACGAGGCTTGGAGCAGCCTGGGATAGTGGAAGGTGTCCCTGCTCAAGGCAGAGGGTTTGGAGTGGGATGGACTTTACTTCCAACCCAGAGCATTCCACGATTTTGTGATTCTAGTTGGTTAAAACAGGTGAAATATTTGAAACTCTGTGTCCCTTGGTTTTGTAAAGGAAAACCACAATCCTTCCTTCTACTTGAACCCTTTGCATGTTTTCCAAAGGGTGACATGGCAGAGATGCCCTGCCTGCCTCGGGGCATCCCTCACTCATCCTCACCTGTCGCAGAGGGCCACCAAAGAGCAAGGGGCTGGCTTCCAACAGCACAGGGCTCAAGGAGGTTCTGGCAAAAGATGAAGTAATTAGAAGAAGGCAGTGGGCAGTAGGAAAGGAGGGAGGTGTGGTTTGGAGGTGGCAGAGTGTGAGGCACGTAGGGCACATAGGTGAGTTAAATTTCAGACATGCAGCTCAAAGAGTTAGACCAGAGACCGCAGCAAAAGCCTGGTAAGGACATGGTGAAATCAGATACTGGGCAGTGGGGAGAAACGTTTTTCATTATTGTAAACTATTTTTCTCCTCCTACACAGCTTAATTGATCTCTGGAACCCACTATGGTAAAGTATTACTGGGCATGCAATTTTGCAGGAGGAAAATATAGTTGGGAATACTCTGAGTTATCTCACAGAGGATAGATGCATAATGGAAGCAGAATATAACATAAACTCTCATACTACAGGGTATACAATCATTACTGCTGACAGGTTTATATAGCAAAATTAGTCCATAATTGCTCAAAGGGAATTCTTGTGCCTTCCTCTGAGGAACTCTTGGAGGAAGAATCTGGATTAAAAGCATTGCTAATTGTATCCAGCACAACTCTTCCTATATCTTAGCAAATCTTTTCCATTTCTGACTCATATGATATGGAAAAAAAATTCATATCTCCTGCAGGTTACATAAATTTCAATAAGAACAGAAGTTTAATTTCTGTGAATGGGATTCCTGGGAAAAGCAGTGAGATCCAAACAAAAGCAGTGCATGAGCTGCTTTGCAGGGCCATTGTACCTGCAGGCATCTGATGGAAGTGCAGCTGTGCATAGCCAGTGAACATCTCCCATTAAATCAGTGCCTTAATTGCAGAGCCCCCTGAGACTTTTTTACAGGGTCCTCTGAGATCCCTTCCACTGAGGTCCATTTGTCTTTGTAGCATGTGTCCAGATGTATAGAAGATAGAATTACTTTTTCCTTTTTTTTTTTTAATTTTTTTAAAATTTTTTCTTTCTTTCAATTTTAGTTGAAAATATAGAATTAAAGACTATAAATCCCAGCATGAAAATTAATGTTTAGGGAACTGAGTTAGAGGCAGACACAAGGTTCATAGGGCACCCAGTTTCCCTGGGGGTGTGCTGTTAAGTGACCCCTGGGTGCCTGGGTTTTTGGGTGCCTGGGTTTTTGGGTGCCTCAGTTGGTCCACATTCACAGCAAAGATGAAGGAAAGCACAGCCTGGTTAGCTTGTGGGATTTCTATGGTTTAAGGAAAGAAAGTAGGCTCTTGAGACCTCAGCTGGTGTCTTGGACGGGAGATCCTGAGTTCTGTGGCTGTGCCAGCTAATAGAGTGAAATGTCTGAAGAGGAAAAGAATAATTATTCTTCAGGATGGTAGGAACATATGATGGAATTCCCCATCCTCTGATAAACATATCTACAAGCAAGTGATCAAACTGAAGTACTTTTGGTTCATAAGCAGCTAATCTGCAAAGAAATCTCTCCCTTGTTCCTCCCATTGCTTTCACAACGTTATTTTAATTTCTATCTAGATTTGTTTGCTTGTTAGTCTGTGGCCTCCCCCTAAGGATGTAACTGCAGATGGATGAATTATTTTATTTTATTAAATATTATTCTTGGCTTTTTGGAGATGTTTTTTGTTTTGCTTTAATGATTATTCCTTCTGGTGTTATTTCAGTTTTCAATTACAACTTGTGTTGTGTATGTGTCTGGTACACTACCATTTTGTAAATGGATGTATGCACTTATTGTTAATTGATTCCCCAAATAAACCCAAATGCTTGCATTGAAATAATGTATTATATTTCTTGCATGCCACTGAGCTGGATGCTTTCCAGTTTGGCATCTACTGCTGCTCCAGAGATGGACATTTTTCTCTCCCTCCCATTACCCCTGGAGTGAACAGAGATGATGTTATGTCAGTTTTCTCTGCAGACCTCACATCCTTGGCCGATGTCTCTGGAAAAAGGTGGCCAAAGGTGTATTTGTGCATCTAGGCAGACAGTTGTTTTAAAAATACCCCAACACAACACTGAACTCTCAGCAACCCACACAGGCTGCAGTGAGGGTTTGCTCCCTGAAGTTAGGCCATGATGAAGGGCATTTTTCAAAACCAGCCCCTGTTGGCCTGTATCTGCTCCTACCAAAACCACAGTCTGATTGAGAGTTATAGCAGAAATGAGAATTAATCCAAAATGGTCCTTTAGCCAGTTTTTGCAATCCAACTTCTTTTTTTTTTTTTTTTTGTGCTTTAGCTAGAAAACACAGCTGAAGTCCCTGATGGTGGGACCATGCACCTCAGCAGGTTTCAGCAGGTCATCTAGTCCTTTTTTATGCCAGAAAAGAAAGATAATCGCCTTTCGACTGTGATTCATCCCACATATTACAAACATCTATCTTAGGAGTAGATGAATCATTTCCTGGAGGTGCTTCTTTCTCTCTCTCTCTGCCTTCTCTCCATTCAGGAAACCTAGAAGAAAGCTTAAGAGAGACTATAAATTGTAGATAGCTAAAAGGGGGGAGATGAATCCCACTGTGCACCGAAAATCAATGACAGTTGATTCATTGAATTCTAACTTTCAAATGCTGTCAGCATTTCTGTTTTGACAGTTTGGAATTTTATACTGCCCAACTACTTCCTGCCATTTTTTACGAACCCCACCACCCCGCTCAAAAAAAAAAAAAAAAAAAAAAAAAAAAAAAAAAAAATTAAAAAAAACTTAAACAGGCTCATTGAGGTGGTATGGAAATCTGTGATGGAAATTGGTAGGACAGTCACAGGCAACTTAATGTTGTTTTAGACAGTGAGGGGTTCCATACTGGGTCTTCTGCTGCCAGAATGAGTAAAGTTTTCCATGAGACATAGAAGCTCTTGTGCTGTTGGAGCCAGTGCAGAGGAGGCCACGGAGCTGCTGCCAGGGCTGGAGCCCCTCTGCTCTGGAGCCAGCCTGGCACAGCTGGGGCTGCTCAGCTGCACAAGAGAAGGCTCCAGGGACACCTCAGAGCCCCTGCCAGGGCCTCCAGGGGCTCCAGCAGAGCTGCACAGGGACTGGGGACAAGGCCTGCAGGGACAGCAGCCAGGCAATGGCTCCCAGTGCCAGAGGGCAGGCACAGATTTTGGGCTCTTGGCAATGAGGAATTGCTGGCTGGGAGGGTGGGCAGGCCCTGGCCCAGGGTGCCCAGAGCAGCTGTGGCTGCCCCTGGATCCCTGGGAATGTCCAGGGCCAGGCTGGATGGGGCTTGGAGCAGCTTGGGACAATGGAAGATGTCCCTGCCCATGACATAGGGGGATGGAATGGGATGATTTTTAAGGTCCTTTCCAGGCCAAATCTATAAGGGAGGATTCCTCTCTGCTGGTCCTGAGAGGACCACTGAAATGGAAGCCTACAGGTGGACAGAGCCACTGGTAAAATACCTTCACATTAAAGGAAGCAGTAGCTGGGAAGGAAATAGATCAAACCATCCAAGACCTGAGTGTCCAGGGCACACCTGTGCTGAGAAGCTCGAGCTGGCTCTCACCATGGGGTGCATCTCACCATGCAGAGCCAACACTTGAGGTCCTGGAGCACAGCTGGGCCCTGGCCTGGGCTGAGCAGCCTGCTAATTACCCTGGCCTTTCAGCAGGATTAATTATCACTGAGCTGATAAAGCACAATTGCTTTTGACTGCCACACTGGCTTGTTTGGGACCTCTGGGTGGTGGTGTGCTATATATTGCATTCAGGGCCACAGGCATCGAGGAAAATGTTTTGATGGTGATTGTATAATAATGAGTGCTGGTGTCAATGGCTAAAGAACTGGAAGGGAAAAATATGAAAAGCAAAGTAGAAACTTGCTGAAAAGAAACTCCTCATCTCTGTGAAATCCTTCCTGGTTTAGCAACAGTGTTTTTAACCTGTAGAGTATAAAAATGTTCCCAAGGAAGCTGGGAACCCCCAGAATGATTTAAAAGCTGTTAATCCTTCATATCAAAGTATAGCACAACATCCAAAGATTATTGAGCCTTAATATAAAGGGCTACTCAGTATTACCTGGTTATCTACTGACAAAGCTGAAACCAGCATCTTGTCATCCTCTGACAGAGCATAGCAATGTTTTAGAATTGGAGACACATAAACAATAAAAACCAGAGGATCCTACAAGGAACTGACAAAGGAGGTAATTTATCTTACTCCAGTATTGATCATTCCTCAGCCACAAAATGCAATACAGAAATGTCAAGCATTCTGGTGTTGCTCAGTGTGACCAAGTTTTCTGATGTGATCATCTGGGGGGAGCAGGTGCCCTTCTCAATGATGCTTTCTCTAAAGGTGGGAGCCCAGCCATCCATTACCCTCCAACCCTGTCTCCAAAAGAAATTTAGGAGACATCATTCCCAAAAATTGCAGCTAGGGGTTTAACACATGACAAATGAAAGATAAAAAAAATCTCTTCCTAATTCCCATGCATGTATGTTAGTGACACTAATTATATCACATGATAAGATTAACCTAATTTGAGTTGTGCTTTTCCCTTTTCCCTTTTTCGGTGGCTGACGTTTTGAAACATAAAGTTAATCAAAAACCAAGAAAAACTGGAAAGCCTTCTTGAGACTATTTTCACAGGGAGGGTACTTCTGTGCTTAGGTGATTTGAGTTCTCATAGACCTGAAGGTGGGTGAGTCCAGTATTTTCATCACAGCATCCTTAAAGGTTTTGAGTTGGAAGGGACCTTAAAAATCATGAAAATCCACAGTCTGGAGACCCCCTGCCACAGTCAGGGACACCTTCCACTATCCCAGGTGGCTCCAAGCCCTGTCCAACCTGGCCTTGGACACTTCCAATGATCCAGGGGCAGCCACAGCTTCTCTGGGAATGCTGTGCCAGAGCCTCCCCACCCTCACAAGGGCTAATTCCTCCCCAGCACCCCATCTAACCCAGACTTTTCTCAGAGTGAAGCCATTCCCCTTTGTCCTGCACACTGTCTGCCCATGGGAAAAGCCATTCTCCCAGCGACCATTTCACAGAAACTCTGGGGTGTGCTGACCACAGTGGGGTGTAGGCAGCCATCCTGCTCCTCTTTCCTTGCTCCTGACTGCCTTGAATGAGGCCAAACTCACCAAAATATTCCCTGCCCTAAAGCCAGGACATGTCCCAGCAGTGCTGCTTGGATGATGTATCCACTGTCTAAGAGGCTGGCAGCTGGGGGACCTTAACAGATCCCCCAGGATTTATTCTAATGTCCTAATCTGACATCAATATAAGTAACCTGGTGCAAAAAACCACTGATGCGGAGCTCTACTTAATTTATTATTTGGCAGACATAAGCATTTGCTATATGCCAGTTGCAAGGGCATTTTTGCAGCCAGACTTTTTGCATCCTTTTCCTTTTGAATACTTGTAAAGGTCATATTGGTCTTGGCTACTCATTTATTTCCTTTCTCTCATTGAATTTTTAACAATGACAGGCGTTCATCCAAAGCTCTGGGCTCCTCTACACTGCATTAAAATTCACAATGTCATTTGCTTTCAGTAAATATATTCAAATGAGCTGCCTTCAAAACCATAAATGACTCACCATACAATCAATCATAATTGCATGAATTTCTCCTCTACATGTTGTCCTTTAGTGCCCAGAAGAAACACATGATGTAACTGTTACCAGAAACTGGTTGTGGAAAAGAAATTTGATGTGATCATTTTTATTCTCTAAGGAAAACTTGGTAAGTTAAACACAGGACCAGTTTTGGCTGGAAAATGAGACAGATACATGTAAATTTTATATTACCACTCAGAGCTCTGAGTTCCTCTACTTAAGAAAACTTATCTTTCTAATCAATTATTAAGTTTCAAAATGGAACATGTGCTTCTCTCTTACTTTCCCATAAACCTCCCTGACAATTTTAAACATACATATTCACATGCAGAATGTCTGCTTGTTAAAACAGTTCATGGTCAAAGCTTCCAGGCGGTTAAAAATGATCAAGGCATCCTCTTACAGGATATATAGCATTATGCCAGGGAAATAAGTGCCTAAATAAAAATAATCCAAAATATTTTTAAATTTAATCTATTTTTTTCCTCACAATTCTATGCAGCAAAAAAAAAAATAATTAAAAGGAAATAATAATCTAATTAGTCCTTATAGATAAGAACTACTGCCTTTCCCTGTACTCCTGATAAGGTCAGGAACAGGTTTATCACTAAATCACAGAGTTAGAAGAGATCTGTTAGGACATTCATTTCTCTTTGTAAGTGTAGAATTGTTCCTTCCAACATCCTTTCTGAGGATCTATCTGGTCAAACATGTCTCAAAACAGCAAGGCTTCAGTCACTTCCCTTGAGAGATGAATTTGTTACCTGCCAGATCTCAGTGTGAGGGACTGAGTTCCAAACCAAATTTTACTTTTCATGTTGCTAGAGAGTGACTCTGTCTCAGCCACGACTGCCTTAAACCCCGTGCCCTTTATCGTGTGATAAACCCATCCTGTGTTCACACAGCTTTGAACCCAGAGTTCAGATCCTGGTTTACTTACTTGCCTCTTTCCCTCAAGGCTGATTTAAGTTTCTGTCAGCATTATTTAACCTTCTGGTGCTTGACAGATATGTTCTATGGAATGGTTAAATTCCCAATTGTCAACAGTGTTCCTCTACAGCAGACCTTACCAGAAATGAGCAACAAATACGGTTAGAAGTGAAGAAATATGGGGAGATTGTATCTGATCTGATTGTATCTCAGCTGTAGATATCCCTAAGGATAAAATAAACAAGTACAATGAATATCAGCTTCCCCTCCCCGCCTGTCTCATGCATTACTTGTCTTCTTTGGGTCCCATCCAAAGACCTCTGAACCAAACAGAAAACTTTCACTGACTTCAATAAGATTTGGGTCAACCCCTGGAGGGCTGTGATTTTGTCTTCCCAAAATGTGTGGCCATGGTTCAGTGCGATGCTCCAGCACAGCTGCCCCCAGCTCTGGAGGTGTCTCAGGGCTTTTGCTGGGGTTTTTCATATATTAAATAAGAATGTGCTTAACCAGGCTGTTGATTCTTCACATTTAATACCGAGTGGGCCCCATGGAATGCCAAACATCATCATTTTAATATTATGTATTTTATCTGTATCAGATGTATTGAAGATGCATTTTATATGGCAGTAATTCAAAACACAAAGCCAATTACTCTGCTGGTATCATCCTGTGTATTTACACTGCTCAAAAATGTGTCTTGTGGCTTTACAACAGCTTGCTAATACAAGCTTCTTTCACTAACCTGTCTAAGAACATCAAACAAAAGCAAAATCAAATAGAAATATAAACTTCATAGCCTGTGATATATGTGGATTATATCCAGTGAAAACATTTTTGATAGAACAATTTTATGTTTAAAATGAAGGCTGATTGAAGCTGGAATATTTTGTAGGAACACAACTATTTCAATGACATTTTTTATGGGAAAAATGTCTCAGCAAATTGCTTTGATTTTCTTATTTGTGTCACTAACGTAGAAATTATTTGTTTTGAGAAAAGAAAAAATGCGTTTTCGAATTTACCATACTGTTTTGTCTTGACATATAGCAATTACTGAATTCATCATGTAGTTTAATATAGTGTATTATATTCAATATTTCATTACAGTGCTTTTCAAAATTGCAACGAGGCATTTCTACTTTTCCAAAGTAGTACATCAATAATTCTTCATGAGACTTTCAAAATTTCTGTTCCCTGAAAATCTCTCTTTAATTTTTTCCAATTTTCTACTCTAGTTCAATATACAAACATAATTTTAGCATGTTCACAAAAGCTTGGATTTCTGGGCACTTGTAGTACTCAACTCAATCATAGGTATTTTCAGATTGAAGCTTCTACAGATAAATCCAACTGCAGTCAAATTTGTGTGCACGAGGTCCAGATTCTCAGATACACCCTATTGCAATCCGAGCTAGATCTTTCCTTCCTCATGTATATCCTCATCACTGGTTCTGAAACGGCAGTTTCTGTCACAGAATCATAGAATGGTTTGGGATGGAAGGGGTCTTAAAGTCCATTCAGTGCCACCCCTGCCATGTGCAGGGAGACCTTCCACTGTCCCAGGCTGCTCCAAGCCCCATCCAGCCTGGCCTTGGGCACTGCCAGGGATCCAGGGGCAGCCACAGCTGCTCTGGGCACCCTGGGCCAGGGCCTGCCCACCCTCCCAGCCAGCAATTCCTCATTGCCAAGAGCCCAAAATCTGTGCCTGCCCTCTGGCAGTGGGAGCCATTGCCTGGCTGCTGTCCCTGCAGGCCTTGTCCCCAGTCCCTGTGCAGCTCTGCTGGAGCCCCTGGAGGCCCTGGCAGGGGCTCTGAGGTGTCCCTGGAGCCTTCTCTTGTGCAGCTGAGCAGCCCCAGCTGTGCCAGGCTGGCTCCATGGGAAACCTCACTATGAAAACCAGATCAGTTTCAGAAAAAAATACGCCAAGTCAGCAAGATTACATTCTGCACTTAGATGTGGAAAACCATAGCAAGCTACAGGCCAAGGAGAATCCAGCTACCTGGGGCTCCTGGCTGGGGGGCAGCTGCTCCCTGTCCTACCCCACTTGCCCACCTCAGAACGTGGTGGTTGTTGAAGCACATTGGAAACCCTGCTCTGGGATTCCACGCTGCAGTGCATGGTAGTGAGCCACACATGGCCACGTTTTGTTTATGACAGATGGCTCTTCCCAAAAATATGATGTGCAAGATTGTGCTGACTTGGACAGTTCTGCATAAACTGAGGGGGATTGACAGGGTGTAATATACATTTTCTGTTTACTAAAAGTCTAGAAGAGAATGGGCCAAGCCCAGCAAAGAACAGCCTGTTTCAAAGATATTATGGCTGGAAAATGTTGTTTCTCACAGAGATCATCTCTCTATAATAAGCTTCAATGTGATCCTATGTGGTGGGGGGGGGAAAGAACTATGCAGATTAAGAAAGGAGTCAATCACATGATTTTTATTTGTATGCTATCATGGAGATGTCTGTGAGAGGAAGAGAGAACTTCTGCTTGTCTCCACAGCTCTGCACAAAGCCAGCCTAGCTGGGAACAAGCTACCTCACGGCCTAGGAACTGCTCGTGGGAACCATGTGGAATTCCAAGGCAAGAAGGAGGATTTCTCAGTGATGAACAGGCACCCTCAGAGAGGCTGTGTTGATGGACAATTTGCAGCAGTCAGCTGGGAATTGGACCAAACAAAGCACACATGAAACCTTGCTGGAGTGGCAGCCTGGGAGGGCCATGCTGAAATTCCCAGCTGGGGCTCTGTAGCTCACACGTGGGACTTGCTCTACCTCTGTTGGTCTTTTCCTTACTCTTTGCTGGATGTGTGCTGAGAGGAGAATGCATGCATAATATGGGGTTAGCCAAAAAAAAAAAAAACCTTTCCCAAATCCTAAGGATTATAATTCATCATGGGATAATATTGGGGTGGTTCTGATGTCCCTCAACAGCAGAGATTAGTGTAGGTCTGGTGGGGTTAATGCAGCAGAACTGATTTGTGCCAGCTGAAGATCAACTCCCATTTTAAATGTTTTACTGGAAAAGGAGAAATTAATTGTTTTGCTCCAGATTTTTCCAGGTGTTGGAGACTGGAACCTGCTACTGAAACAGGATCTCTCATCCCCTTCAGCTTTTCAGATTACACAGCAGACAGACAGACAGAGCATAGAGGGCATTTTTGTTGCAGCTTCTATTTTTGTCACTTCCTCTGAACTGTGTAAAAACCTCCCATGACTAAAATGTCTTTCTTTTGCATGGGGGAATTGTGTCTTTTGGGATGATATAACTGAGTTGCGTGGGAAGCGTTTTTTTTCCTAGGCTAAGAAACTGATATTAAAAAAAAAAGAAAAAAATAGTGTTACATTCCAAACTGAGATCTTTGGGAAAGTCCGTGGGAAATAGGAGAGATCTATCCTCAAAAGAGCAGATTAATTCACTCCCAGGTTAAAATGGGGGACTTCTCAGCATTTCAAAGCCTATGGTTTTAGGTACTTGGAAGGAGCCTCCATTTCTGTAGCTGTCACATTGATTGGAACTCCTTCAGAGAAAAGAATTTAAACCATATGTGCCTCTCTGAACAATTTAATTTCTATCAAAGCTAACGTTTGATGATGACAAAACATTTTGCTCCAAAAATTCCTCTGATGATAAGAATTCACTAAGCAAAGTTTACATAACCTTTCTGGAGACCTTGACAGAAAAGCCACGTCTTGAAAGCAGCTGAAATCTGACTGCTTGAAGATGACTTTCCCTCTGCAATCAGTACAGCCGAGTTCTGCACAGAAAAACACTTCCAAAGTTTCTCACTGGCCTCACCAGGTTTTTCTCTCAGACTGTATAATCCCATGATTACATGGTGATGTTGATTCAATGTGACATGGTGTGTCAGTGGAGTTTCTAACCACTTATTTTGTACCACTGAAGGGAAAACCCGGCAGCCTGGATGCTTAAACTGAAGCAGAATTAAGAAAAAGACGGAAATCTCATAATCATTATTGAAGTCTACTTGCAGGTAACTGGCAGCTTTTCCTGAAAGTTTCAGCTGGTGATTTTGTTCACAAAACGCTTGGCAGCCTGCCAGGCCACTCCATAGTTATCTCTGCCAGGCTGTTCAGTAGCTACCTGTATTTAGCAATAATTCAGGAGGATGCTTGACTGGTTGGCAAAAACTCCCCCCTGTACCTGCCTTGAGTGTGGCCACACAGATGAAACCCTGGAGCTTGTTCTTACATAACCTTGGGCATCCCCTCAGCTGCCCTGTTGGCTTTTCCTTGCTGCTCTCAGAAGTGGTGGCTTTTCTGATCATGAGTGTTTGGGGTGGGTAAAATGGTTCTTGCAGGCAATAATAAGGTCATGGTTATGGGCTTGTCAAAAAGGGCATTGCGTCCCCACAACCTGAAGTTGCAAAACTTTGCTGCAGGTTTTACCCTGCAATCAAGAAAATACATTTTTTTCTCCCTTTCTTTGAAAAGGAATGCAGTTTAGCTGGAATCCTATTAGGAGAATTAAAAAAAAAAAATTCACTTCAGATAACATTACCAGTAAAGCTCTCTCCCTATTTTGTTCTGAGAAGAAAGGTTAAATCATTATAAGGCACAACAAAAGATCAGGGGAGGTATTGAATGTTGACAACAGTGTTGAACGACAGATGAACATCTCCAAGCACTCTCTGGTCACAGAGGGAGTGCTGAATCCAGCATGAAGAATGGCTTTTGAGAAATGTCAACTGGTAAGAACACAGTATGGTGTATGAGGGAGCACTGAAAAAAGGGGAAAAAACCAGCTGAGATGGGATACCAGATCCAGTTTGGAAAATTTGCTGTAATAACTATCTAAAAATTGTAAACAGACTTGATTTTAAACTCCTTTGCAAGTAACATAAGCCTGGTCTTGTCAAATTTCATGGTTTTCCTCCAGATCATGTGGATTTTTTTGGGAGTAGACCTCAGTGTTTCTCAAGAGGCATTGGGTACCTTGGCTCTGCACCGTGAAGGTATATGGGAGAGTTGGCATGAACTGGCTCCTCCCAGAGGTGAAAGAATTCCTGGTGAATGAGTATTTTAGTATTTGAAGTGGTTCTATCTTTGGAAAAGCCAATGGAAGTTGAGCATCTCCAACTTTGAAACCATAACCTTTATTATTTGCTTATTTCCTAAAAGTGCTGCAGTGCAAACAGATCTAGCAAGATAACACTTATATTATTATCAGTGTTTGGCCCTAGCAGTTGTGAACTATCTTGTGTGGTCAACAAGCCTATATTTATAAGGTCATTTAAATAAGTGGCAATAAAATCTCATCTTCAAACTTATCTAAACTTCTGAAAAAAAATTCAAAACAAAATTACTGTATGAGGAAATGACATCCTGATTTAGAACGCTTGAGATGTAGCAGTCTGAGCTGTGATTTTTAGAAGTGTTAACTGTGCATGATTTTCAGATGAAATCAAGAGGAACAGGAGGGTGTTGTTTAGCCACAGTTTCACACCTTCATCTCTGGTGAATGCTCATTTTGCTGGTCTAGTCTACACCGGTCTTAAAAGACAGCTGCTGCTCCCTGACAGCTCTTTGGAGTGTAAAGTGATGCTCGTTTTAGTCTTCACCTTGCACTGGTCAGAGGAATCAAACTCACCTTCAAGCTATAATGACCTGGGAGCACCCTGAAGGTGAGTTGTGCTCATAATGCCCATGCCAGTGCCCTTTTGCTGAGATTTAAAACATCTCTCCACTTGCAGAGAGTCCCAGAGTATCCTGAGTTGGATGGGAACCACAATGAGCATTAATGTCCAGCTCCTGGCCCTGCACAGACACCCCAACAACCCCACCCTGGGCATCCCCGAGAGCATTGTCCACACTTTCCTGGAGCTCTGGCAGCCTCAGGGCTGTGCCCATTCCCTGGGGAGCCTGGGCAGTGCCCAGCACCCTCTGGGGAAGAGCCTTTCCCTGACATCCAACATAAACCTCCCTGACCCAGCAGTTCCCTTGGATCCTGTCACTGGTCATGAGAGGCAAGAGCACAGCACAGGCTCAGTGCATTGGTGTGGGTGAGTTACCCCACCTGAGGCGAGTCAAAGGTGATCATCTGCTGCAGTCGTTTGCAACAAATCCTTGTACCCAAGGCGCAGGCAGCTCTGTAGCTCCCAGCTCCCTTTGTTGACAGGACGTGTAACACTTGTGAAGCAGAATTCAGCTGACCTGCTTTAGGTGCCTTCTGCAGATCAGATGAATCATGACCCAAAAAGTGCCGCTTCTAGAGAACAAGCTCAGATGTGTCTGTACTATTGATGTCTGAAGCTAGGCAGAATGAGTCCGTTCTAGTGGGATCTGAGGTATAATACTGTGAGTCTGAGCCCATGCCACGTGATGGTTAGATAAAAATAGTGAAATATTAGAGCAATGGTCAAAGGCAAAGCAAGCAGGATCAGTCTTGGCTCAGGTATTAACAAACCTACAGAACCTGTGTGACCAGCTGACTCCTTCCAAACAGCTCAAAATTCAGCCAAGAGCTGTGAAGGATTCATCACCAAACCAGTGAAGGGTTGGACATCTGAAGATGCTCTGGAGAAGGGCAGTCTTTGTAGGCCACCAGGCTGCTAATCCCCAAAATCTAGTGAATTGACATACTATTAGTATGTTTTGTTAACCTGTCATGGAACACTATTAGTTTAACTGTAAGAGTGAGTGATGGAAAAACACATGTAGTAAAATTTCGACTTTGTCCTTCAGCTCCTGCAATATACCTGTCTTAAGCCTTTAGAAGACTGTGAAAAGCAGGGCCCCTGCATATGTAAATGTGGGTTTTCTTTTCCCAGAAAATTAATGCCATTTACCTTGGATTAACTTGGAAAGAAGCAGGACAGTGTTTATTGGGTAAGGCATGTTAATACCTTCACAAATAGTGACCCCTTGCAAATTGTGGATACAGTCACATATACAAATCCAGTTAAAAAGATAAACAAGGACAGAGAAAGCATCCATTTGTCAAGAATGTATTCCTAAAGAGATGAGGGACCACAGCTGAAGAAGGGCTCTAGGTCTGTTTTAACTCTGCTTTTTCTCTCTATTTTGCTGGAGCTGGCATGTGGCACATAAAAGATAAATCTTGTAAAAGATAAAGATTCATCTTTATCTTCACATCCCTATAAATGTCTTTTTCCAGTCCAGGTGTGAGTTTATTTTTCAATTACAATCCTATATCACCACTTCCAAATGTAACCCTGAAAAAAAAATTTTTGCTCATAACAAAAGGCAACGTTAGAAGAAAAATTGAAAAATTGAGGAGATTAGACAAAAAAACCCCAAAAACATTTAAAGAAGTTGGTCAGATGTTTGTGGAGTCTTGAACCTAAAAGGGAAATACAACATCCAGCAAGCGACGTTTCCCTGCTGCTGAAAGTCTTTTTCAGCAGTGTAATAATTTCCTCTGGTTTCAGCCCCAGACTGAAGAAGTGCATGCTCTAGTTACCTCAGAAAGTCTTTTTTTTCTGGGAACATTTTAATAAGGACTGCAGTACATTTAACCTGTCTTGCCTTGCTTGAACTTTGAACCCCTGCATGCTGTGGAGCTGTCGCTGAAAAGCCTGTCCCAAATGGGCAAAAGCTTTTCACTCCTGCCTCTCCTGTCTCTCAGAATGGATCTGAAATAAGATGTCTCCAGGTCAACACCTGCAGGTCCCTGGGGGAGGAAGATCACCACACTCAGACCAGTCCTGAGCAGACTGCTGGGAGGAAGGGGACCAGGAACAGATGCTGATCCTCTTCTGTGGGTTTGGCTTTTTGTTTCGTTTGGTTTTATTGTTTGGATTTTTTTGGGTTTTTTGGGGTGGTTTTTTGTTTGTTTGTTTTTGTTTGTTTGTTTTTGTTTGTTTGTTTTTTGTTTTGGTTTTTTTTTTTTTTTTTTTTTGTGATTTTCTGGGAGACCTGTCTGAAAACAGAGTCCAGCTCAAACAGCATCTTTGGGGGATTTCTCAGTTTTGTTAAGAGTGCTTTGAAAAGCATAACTTTGTGTATTGCTCTTCTGCTTCAGTTTGTGTTTATTGCTTTTCCAGCCAAACTGAAGAATTTAGTTCTCTGCCTAGCTCAAGTGCTCTCCACAAGATTGAGGAGCAGAAGAGAAATGAAAAGGAGAATTAAAGAGTAAGAAAAAATTTTACTCCTAGAGGAGAAGTTTCCATGGAGAGTCTCATGGTGTGTCTGTATCCTGGTGAGCACAGACAGACTGAAGCTCCCTTTCAAGAGCAGCCCCAGACTGAAATATGTTTTAATTCAGAGGAGTACAGCATCTTGCTTGGGTCTGGGAGACCATTGGGTCACACTAGGCCATAGCTAATCCTGAGCCATCAAGCCTGTTGTAAATGCATCTGAAATTCCAATCAAATGAGGAGCCTGATTTAGGATCTTAGCTGGGAATCCTAACTTTCCTGCCTCAGGTGTAGGGTCCCAGTCCTGTGTGTGCATGATGGCAAGCTATCCCTCTGGGTCTTTTTTTGGTCTTCTTGTTGCAGAGTGGGACTGCTACAGATTCATCTGTAATCATGGTGAAATCACATCTATTCAACTGAGTTTTCCCCTAAAATCTGTGGAGACAGATCCTAGGAAAAAAAAATCAAACTTCATTTCTGCAAGAAGCAGAGGTCTGAAGCTCATTATTTTCCCACACCTTGAGCATCATCTTCACAGAAAAACATACAGCAGGTAAATTTTAAGGAAACTGCACTCTGGAGTGCTGTCTTTTTGAGCACAGCTCATAAATATTACAGTGGAAATGGGAGATTTGACACTTGAGACACAGTCTTTGTTTGACATTGCCATGTTTTGGTGGATGTTTGGCCTGTTGGAGAGAACAGAGCCCACGGTCTTGTTAGGAGCTTGATTAACAGCCAGCTTTAATGCATGACCAGGCTGCCATGTACCATGGCAATCATCCCATGCCTCTCTACTGACTACATGACCCCAGCAATAAAAGCACTGCTAAGTGCTGTGAGCAGCTAAAATAGAAATAACCCAGAAATGCAAAAGCTGAGAGAGTGGCACAGGGTTTTTTCCACCCTTTTGCTAATGAATCTTCACCAAGCTGCTTGCCAGAAGTTTTTGAGCAGGTTTGAAACCTGCTGACTCAGAATCTGAATCGTGGCAAGGCCTAAAAATCATGGTGGGGCTGGAAAATCAGAGTGAATATCATCTCCTCAAGTTTTAGGTTGCTTTGATAATTTTTTTTTGTGGTTGTTTCCTTGGACATGTGGCATTATGCAGTGAAAATCAGTTACTTGGGTACCAGGAGACTGGTTTGGAGCAAACCAGAAATACATGAGTGTGTGGAGCAGAGGCTGGTGCTTGCCCTGGGCTGCCCTTTACAAACTCATGGTCAGTGTCATGGAGCCAGGACTCACTCCTGATCACAGGGTATCCTGAGCTGGAAGGGATTCTCCAGGACTATTGGGTCCAAACACTGGTACAGGACCACCCTCAAGGATCCCACCATGTGCCTGAGTGTGTTGTACAAATGTTTCTTAAACTCAGCCAGGTTTGGTGCTGTGACCATTCCCTGGGTACCTGTTCAGTGCCCAGCCACCCTCTTGGAGAAGAACCCTTTCCCAATATCCAATTTAAACCTCGCCTGACACAACTTTGACCATTCCCTTCAGCCCTGTTCCTGGTCAAGGAGGGCAGAGATCAGTGCTTGTCCTCTGGTGTCCCTTGAGAAGAAGTTGCAGACCCCAGTGAGGTCTGAGCACAGCCTCCTTTTGTCTCAGCTGAATGAGCCAAGCGCCCTCAGCCACTCCTTGTATGCCAAGGAGAATACAAGAGTAATGAAAAAACCCACATCAAATATTTTTTCCTGTCCATGTTGCACATCCTTTGTGTATAACCTGAACTGAGTTGCTTGCCCTGGGTTCTGCTTTCTATTGGGAACCACCATAATCCTGTTAATTTTCAATGCAGTTCAGATAAAGTGCACGTTGACCCAGGCTTAACTTTGTAATGGCACGTATAAACTCCTCTGATGATGCATAAAATGCCCAGGAAACCTTTAAAGACTTGAGAGTTTAGTAGTCTGGGCTTTCTGCTGTGCTGAGAGATGGTCTCTCCTGTGGCACACGTGTGGGCAGGGGTTCAGCACTGAGTCAGAGGGAAGAGATCCAGCAGCTGAATCACCAGTGCCAGCATCTGACATCCACCTACCTGCCAGGTTTATCCAGGCTCAGCTTGGGAGCTCTGCTGGGCACAAACCCCACCGCAGCAGATGTGCTGGATCTAACCCTGCTCAAGCTCCTCCCCTTGCCCCCAGGAAAATGACTTTAATGATTAAAATACTGGAATGATGCTGAAACCCTCAATATGCTCCAGGAACAGTAGTTTCCTCCTCAGTTCCCATGCACAGCTGAGAATGGAGCCCTTTGAGCTTTTGTTTGTGTGTTAGAGCAGGATGGGCTGTGATATTCCTCTCTGGAGACACTTTCACTTAGAGTTACAGATTGTGGAGAGATGCTGCTCTGCAGACTGACTGTGAAAGCTTGTTTTCCTTACCCCACAGCCATAAATGCATTCCATAAATTGCAATTAAAGATGCAATTGGGGACTCCAGCTAAATGAGTGGCACTCCTCCAAACATGTTGGCTTTTACTTTAAGACAGGACAGAGGTGTTCTGTATTTTGGCAGTGCCTGTAAGCCTCCTTGTGCCAAGGTGGACCCACTGAAGCTGCAGACATGTTGCCTTCAACAAAGCTGTAATGGCTTAGCATAGCAAACTGTCTTGTATTTCTTAAGAGCCCTGCTCAATATCCATTAAATCAGGCTTGAGAGACAGGGTGTTAGTGTTAGTCACCAGCAGTTAACACAGACCTAGATTATGTTTGCATTGGGGTGCAAATTTAAAATTGAAATTTTGCTGATAACTTGCAATATGCAGCTTATATTTGCAGGGTTCATAGTTGGATCGGTTTAAGAAATAAGGGGAATTTTCCTGTTCCACATTTCAGAATGATTGTGGGGAAGGGAGTCTAAGGACAGTCTGCCTTTCACTCCTCATTTAACATTGTCTGATGCAGCTCATGTTGTCTTGATTATGCAACAGCAAAAGCCCCACGTGATTTCCCAAATCCTCCTTAAATTGGCAATGTCTCAGTCCTGTAACTCTCCTTGTGCAGCCAAAAAAACCCAAAACCAAACCATTTTCAAAACTTCAGTGGCATGTCACCAGTTCAACCAAGGTTTCTGAGTTTGCTGAGTCTGAAATGACAGCTCTGTCCTGGAACCCTAGGCATTCATTTCAATAAGTGCTATCAGATTGGCACTGAAAAGTCAAAAGTTGGTGGAGAAAGGACAGGCACATTGCATTAGAATATCTATATATTATGCAGAGTGTTTTTGCTTTTAATGGTGATATCAGGAAATGTTTCTGTTTCAGAGTCTACATGGAAAAATTTGTCTAAAAATGTAGAGGAAATCTCATAAAAAATCCTGCTTCCACATTAAAAGTTGCATCTATTTTCCCAGCTAAGCTATTTCTGAGGGATACAAGAAGAGACAGATGATGTAAGGAAAGAGGAACTTGTTTTAAAAAGTGACATCCACTAATGCACAAACCTGTTTGTGTGTTATTAGTGCTGAAAAGAACTTCTACCCCTGAGATGTAAATTTGTTTATAAAAAATGAGGACAGGCAAGCAGATCCATATGTATCCAAGCCAGATAACTTATTTTCAATTAAAAAAAATAATCAACATTTTTATGGATTGTAAAGCTCTGGACTTCCAGTTTTCCCCCATTTTGCCAAACTCAAGCCCACCTTGTTGCTGTGCCCAATGTGAACAAAAGCAGGGATTTGCTGGTTACACACAGGCTCAATCCATCCAGGATCTACAACCAAACTCTTTACCAGAATGCTTTCTCAGGTAATATAATTTCTTTTTTTTCCTTGGAGCTGTTTTGACCGGTGCTCAGCTAGGCAGAAATATCACCTTGGATTTGAAAAATCCCTCCCCTGGTTGAGCTCACAGTGCTGTGTGTGTCCTGTGCCAGTCCCGTCAGTGATCTGGCTCCTGGGCTGTGGGCTCTGCTGCTCTGGTGGGGCTCTGTGTGCTCGCTGCAGGTGAGGACCTGACCCTTCCAACAGCTGCTGCCATTATGCACTGAAATAACAGCACAGCCTTTACATTGCTTTGTTTGCACATTTTTTGCTATTAAAGTATAAAATCCCCCACCCAGCTGTGTTTATCTTTTGTTTTTTTTTTTTTAATGTTTCCTTTTCTTCAGTTTTTCCTCAAAGTTTTTGCCACCTCCTTTATTTTTTTTTCCCCATTTCATTGGTCTGTATGAAGAAATTCTGCTTTCTCTTGTCATTTTCTTTCTCTCTCCTGTTTTTTTCTTCTTTCCCTCCCTTTTTCTGCTCACTGTGAACCTCCTCAGGCCTATCAACACCACCGATGCAAAGGATGCTCCATGAAAAAATAGACATTAAGAGCTTGATAAGCAGCAAGTGGATGTAACTTGCTGGCCAATACTTTACTCAGTATCTAGCTGCCAGGTGAACTTGCTGTAAAAAGTTCTTCCCACCTACAGGATTCTCCTCCTCCTGGCAGGAGGATGCTCACTGCTGCTTGGGTTGTAATATGGGTTAAAAGCACAATATTTGATTTATGGGGCTAGGCACCCAAAAAAGCCCATGAGCGGCGCCATGGACGTGTACATGGGGACAGTCCAAGGTTGGTTTGGTTTGGGTTTTTTGTGTGCATGAAATCATTGCCTCAGGCTGGGTGAAGCCAGCTCATGGAGAATATCCAGCTTGGGGTGAGACTGTGGTTTGTGTCTTTCTTCCACAGTCCACTTTCACCAATTGTACCTGAATTGAAGCCTTTTCCAAGTAAAAGCTGCTTACAGGCCCTGAGCTACCTGCAAAGCTTGGAACCTGGGCTGGGGAGGAGGGTAAGAGGACAAAGCAGCTGCTTTTGAGGTTTTTCTTTTGGTGCTTCTCAAGTAGATAAATTTCACAAACTGTCTCCTTCTTGATCCAACGGCTACAGTTCCCAGTGGATGTTATGGAATTGGGCAGGGTTTTTTGGGCACTTCATGGCATTGTTTCCCATAGCAGAGGATTTATGGAACAGCACTGAGCACTCAGAGAAGAGCAAACTCCTCTTCTGCAGAAAGCCTAACGATGGAACAGGAGTGCCTACAGAACCATAGAATCACAGAGTGGCTTGAGGTGGAAGGGATTTTAAAGATCATCTGGTTCCACACCCCTGCCCTGGGCAGGGACACCTTCCACCATCCCAGGTGGCTCCAAGCCCCATCCAGCCTGGCCTTGGACACTGCCAGGGATCCAGGGGCAGCCACAGCTGCTCTGGGCACCCTGGGCCAGGGCCTGCCCACCCTCACAACCAAGAATTTAACCCCAAAAATCTCATCCTACTCTGCCATCTGTCAGAGTGAAGCCATTCCCCTGGTATAAAATACACAGGACCTGTGCTTTCTGTTTCTGCTTTCAGGAGCCGGAATAGACTGAACGTCTAATGAAGGTTGTACTTTTAAGAACCATAGATTTTTGTATGTGCATTTTGGTTACCTTTACTAAGTCACATGTTTTCCCACAGACTGAAATATCATCAGCTACTGGCAGAAAGCTTTTCTGAAGGATCAGCAAAGTTCAAAGCAGAAAAATGGATGCTTCCCCAAACCCAAAGGTTTTGTTTAGAACACGCCATTGTTAAAAAATAAACGGGGAGCCCTCACAGGTTTGAAAGACACATAAAGTCTTACAGTCTGCATTGTTGTAAAGTAGGATGTGAGACTAACGGGATTGAGGTTGGAAACCTCAGGTATTCACCCAATATTTTGGGCAAAGTCTGATCTCTCTGCTGTGCTACTGCTGCTCAAACGAGCTGCTTTGAAGCAGTGGGTGCATTTCATGGGCTGCAATTGCAGCTCCTTTGCTCTGTGGTTGTGCCCAGAGTCACCTGTGCTGTTTTCAGGGCTGCCCACTCTGTGATGTGCTGGTTAGGGAGGTGTGCTGCAGTCATAAACTCACTGGGGTGCTCCAGCCTTGGGCATCACCAGAGCAGCACAGCACCAGGTCAGAACTGACGTGTCCCAAACATTCCTCCTGCCCAATGTCAAGTCCCTCCACTGAGCAGGATTTTCTTAAGGACAAAATTCAAACACAGAAAAAACACAGGAAAATATTTTAGGAGAGAAATGGGGCGTATACACTGTAGAAAGAAGAAAGAAAAAGACTGAGAGGACATTGAAAAATTGACTGCCTCAAAAGGTGAACCCTATTTTAAGGTACCCTAATATTTCCAAAATTTCAATATAAGAAAATTGAAGCAGAGTACAGTTGGCATGAAAGAAGCAATGTTGATACTATTTTAGAGCATGACTTTGTGCATGCAATAGCCTCCAGCATGACACAAAGGGCACAAAAAAAAATGGAAAAGTAGAATAAATACTAGATGAGAAATTTATGACTCAGATGATTAATGAGGGGTGACAAAAGCATCTTTCTTTTTGGAGATGCATTAAGACAGCAACCAAATGTTGTTATTGGAGCTAACTGGGACAGTGGGTAGAGCTGGGAGATAACAGTGGCCTGTGCTGTGCCTCCCGAGTAGCTGAGCAGGGATTTTCAATAGACAGTGCTGTCACCCTGACACCTTCCCCAGACAATAAATATCCTGCAGACCCACAGCCCTGGTTAGTGGAGCCAGATGCCAGAGTCTCTGGGTGAAGTGTGTGGTCTGCACTGTGAAGTGGGTCAGACTCTTGGTCTCCTCTGACCTTAAAACTCATAAATCATGGCCAGAAATGAACGCTCCCCGCGTAAACCACAGTCCAGAACTATGAGAATTGTTGGATCATAGAATCCCAGAATGGTTTGGGCTGGAAAGGATATTCAAGATCATCCATTTCCAAACTTATCCCATGACTAGGGACACCTTCCACTGTCCCAGGTTGCTCCAAGCCCTGTCCAACCTGGCCTTGGACATTTCCAGGGATCCTGGGGCAGCCACAGCTGCTCTGGGCCTCAGCATCCTCACAGCCAAGAACTCACAATATCTAATATAAATCTACACTCTTCAACTTAATGCCACTCTCCTTTGTCTTGTAACTCCAGGCCCTTGTCCAAAGTCCCTCTCCAGCTCTCCTGGAGCCCCTTTGGGCACTGAAAGGAGCTGTAAGGTCTCCTCAGATCCTTCTCTTTCCCAAGTGACCATCCACGGCTCCCCAAGCCTGGCTACAGAGCAGGTGAGATCCAGCCCTTGGAGCACCAAGGACAAAGACAGTTATTAGCCAAAATAGACCTGGAAGGCTGCATAGGAACTCAAGCTGCCTCCTTTCAAAATGTTTTGGCACAAGGATTTAGCATGCAGCCTGCCCAGGAGCTCCTGGTGCTGTCTCCGTGCAGATGCAGCTCCTCCTGTCACAGAGCAGAGGGCCTAGAGCCTGGGAAAAGGAGAGGTGCTCCAAGCAGGATTTTTAAGGGCCCAAATCCAGAACTGTGATGCTGATTCAGCTGTTATTTAGCCCCACAAGCAGTTATGTTTCAAGGGCACCTCAGGTTTTTATGGTTAATTTTTCCAGATGCCTGAACCTTTTTCTCGCTCCCAATAAATTTCCAGAAATCAACAATGACTTTGGTTTTTCTCCCCTGAGAGTCATGAGCCAATGGGTTTTCTCAAATTACCTCCTAGGCTGGTTGTTTTTTTTTTGACTTTTGCCACACCAGAAGGGAGACCCTTCATTCAAACAGCAGAACTCCTGCACAAAGGGGATATCCACACCCACCCTTTTCCCTCCATGAGGGTGTCAAATCCCTGTTTCTGGCCTCTCAGGAAGCTGCTGTAACCACTACTCTGTAAAGTGGTGTACAAAAGAATTCAAGATTCATGGTCACACTGAGTGAGGTTGGTTCATTTCGCTTCCAGCAGTGCAAGAGCAGTGCTGGATCTGCTATCAAGGGTAGAAGAAACCGGAATTTTAAAAGAAAACCACTAAAAATGGCCAAGCAGAAGTGGAAGATTTAGGTAGGTATTGTGTTACTGCTCATACAAACAGTTTAGTCAATGTTGGAATGCAACAGGTTAGTGTTGGATCTCATCTCTATTCAAATCACCGTAAGTGGTATTTTGTCTTCTGAAACAGATTTTAGTTTTAAAAACCATAGAAAACCACAAAAAGACACCAAATCAAAGACCCTGTTTAAAGTAAGCATCATTAAAATGCAATATTTGCTGTTTAAGTTTGTCAGTGAGAGTAAGCTGATATCTAGCTTTTTTGCTCTAAATATAGTATTTCTTTTCCTGTTGAATCAAAATATGGCTTTTTTGTTCAAATAACCATTTATTTGTACAATAAACCAAATCACAGTGTCAGCATGAGCATCTCAAAATCCTTTTTAATGAATGGCTGCTGTTTTCATAAGTCTTTCCCCAGCCCTGACCAGATCCCAGAAACTGCCCCAGAAGCCAATGGGAACTTTTTCTTTAATATTCAAGGTCTTGAATCAGATGTCTCAGGGGAAAGAAAACAAAAAAAGAAAAAAAATAAAATAGGAAAAAAAGTATCTGGACGAACTGAAGTATTTAAAAAGTGATTTTTCTTCTGGATTTGTGCCCTGTTTTCCTTTGACCTCTTTGGAATGACCTCAGATTTCTGAACTCTTTCTCTCCCCCAGGTGTTGCCAAGAGGATGAATCTCCATGTACATCCCCAGTTCCTGTCCTTGTGGGCACACTAATCCTTCCCCTTAGTCTCAATTAGCAAGGAGCAGCACTTGTGGCTCTGAGAAATTTGTGTTCTGATCAGTGACCAGTAATTTAATGGAGAAAGGCCAGGTTGTGGTTAAAACTGAGCAATAAGCTTCTGGTTTTCATGAAAAACTCAGGAATTTAATATCTTTGAGGCCTCTGCCCATCTGTTGAAGTTGATCTGTGGGTTTACAGGTTATTGAAAAAGAATGTCAGGTAGCTGGACAAGCACAAAGTATGATCACACCAGTCCTGTTTCCTTGGCTAAACACCACCATGGATAACTTCTGAAAAAAGCAAATTCAATGTACCTGGATTAATCTTATCTCTAGCAGTGATTTAGAAGCAATATATAGAATAACACACAGGGAGAGTTCTGTGCTGGTGATGCACATCTAGAAACTTTTCCAGCATTACTAACTTCTGAACTTCTGATTTTGATAGCATCCTCCTCCACACAGCTGCAAATTCAAGTCAGCTAAAGAGATAAGCAGCTTATCTATTTTAAAGTTATTTTTCTTTCCTCTTTCCTGCAGGTACTTCATCAGATCAAAAGCTCAAGGCAAAAGGACATTCCTGGGAGAGATTCACCAAGTGGGGGGAGGAAAGAGCAAAATGCAAACACGGCTGATCCTCAATGAATTGGAGCTTCCCCCAAAGGCTGTCACAAACAGGGACACGCACATCCAGCTTTGCTTCTTGGGATTCTTCTTCCTTATGCATCATATGCTAATTATCACACCAGTCTGCCTGCAACATTTGATTTGGCATTTTTCCTGCTTCTTGCTTGTAAATTTACATCAGAGAAGAGATAGAGTGAAATTATTAATGGAAATGTATCCACAGGTGTCTTTCCAAAGGAAGGGAGCAGGACTAGTGTGTGAAACAGATCCTGCTTTCAGATTTCCTTTTAACACATTTCCATTTAGTTCTGAACCCCACTAATTTGCATAGGCAAGAGGATAAAAGCACCAACAAACATCTTAGCTAGTTCTGAGCTTCCCCCCACAGACAGAATTATATATCTGCTGTTCCTTTCTCTGTGTGGTTCCCTGAGGAACAGGCAGCACGGTGTTCGCTCGCCGCTCTTGGTTCTTTATGGTGGCTTCCCAAAAAGAGGATTCCCCAATGAACCAAGACACAGCAGGTGGGATTTCTTTGAGAAAAAACTCTCTAGTGCTGAGATGCTTTAGAGAAAATGGGACTAAATCAGCAGTAGAAGAATGTAGTGAATTAGTGGTGAACACAGTGGAGCTGGGTTAAAGTTTGGGCTCTACAATCTTAGCATCCTTTTCCTTAATGACACAGCCTTAATGACTCTGTGATTCTGTGAATTGTGGCCTTGCACTGTTTGATGTTTGGGCTGAGTTTTGTGTGATGGAGGCCCCCACATCACGACCACTGCATGCTGGAGCAATGAGGAGAAGGCAGGAGGAGATATCAACAATGCCACCAACAGCTGAGAGGAAACAAAGGCGTTATCACAGAATACCCCAAGTTGGAAGGGACCCACAAGGATCATCAAGTCCAGCTCACAGCCCTGCACAAACACCCCAAAAATCCCACCCTGTGCCTGAGACCATTGTCCAAATGTTTCTGGAGCTCCGGCAGCGCTGGGGCTGTGACCATTCCCTGGAGAGCCTGCTCAGTGCCCCACCACCCTCAGGGTGAGGAACCTTTTCCTGATATCCAACCTTAAGGATTTCCCCCTTGGTTTGTATGTAGGTGCCTGTCTTATCCTGCATCTAAAGAAAATTAGTTGTTCAATAAATGGGAGACCCCCTACAGCTTTAAGATGGACATAGAAGGTGGATGTGTGCATGAGAAGGTCAGCTCAAAGCTGAGATGCTGCTGGGGAAAAAGGTGCAATTTCTTCTCACTGAGTTAGGAGGCACCTTTTCATCAGGCAGTGGCAACACACAGGACAACACCTAAATAAATAAAAATATTTTTATTTTTTATTTAGTAAATATAGCAGCAGGGGTGGGTGGTTATTAGGTGATCATTGCTCTTCAGGTGTTGACATGTGAGCTCACCAGCCTGTCTAAAGTGCCCTGCTTTTGAAAGCTCAGTGTTCATAGTTGGAAACAGAGATTTTTTTGGTCTGTCAATATTTTTTTGAAATTTTGTCCTTAGCCCAATGTACAGACAGTCATTCAGTGCTCCATTAGGTACTTTCTCCAATTTTATGTTTGTAAGGTTATTTTTTACTTTCTGACCAAAAGATTTTCTTTTTTTTTTCAATCTGCCACAATTTGCTACTTATGACTATCCAAAAGTTTTCTTAAAAAATATTTTTTATTAAAGAAGCAAATTCACTGAACTTCATGCCTATAAAAGAATCAAGGAGTAAAAAGAAAAACAAACCTTTCAGAAACAGAAAATGTCAACTGCTACTGCAAATATTCTTTCTTTCTTTCTTTCTTTCTTTCTTTCTTTCTTTCTTTCTTTCTTTCTTTCTTTCTTTCTTTCTTTCTTTCTTTCTTTCTTTCTTTCTTTCTTTCTTTCTTTCTTTCTTTCTTTCTTTCTTTCTTTCTTTCCTTCTTTCTTTCTTTCTTTCTTTCTTTCTTTCCTTCTTTCTTTCCTTCTTTCCTTCTTTCTTTCTCTCTCTTAGCTGAGTATTTCCCCTTAGCACTTTATTCTGCTTTTCAGCTACAGCACCAAAAAATAGGGAATCCTTGGGGTTTTTTTGTGTTTTGTTGGTGTTTTCTTTTTTCCCCTGCTCAAAAAAGCCCCACAATAACCTGATCAAATCTTGCAGTGGACCCATGGCTTCAAAAAAACCCAACTCTAATACAATTTACATGAGTCCTATAGCACCCAACAATTGCTCCTAACAATTCCTATAGCACCCATTCCTATAGCACCTATTGCTCCTATAGCACCCAAATGCTCCTAACAATTCAATGAACTTCTGCATTTTACTGAAATCCTTTTGAACCATATTGGGTACAGCAGAGCTGTTGGTGAAACAGGAGCTGTATAATTACAACACCCTCATCCTTGAAGATGCCGGCAGATGTGGGGAAGGGTTCTCCATTTGTGTCATTGAAACACCATTGCAAATTACCTCTGAGTTAACTACATTTAGACAGAAGTGCAGGGAAAAAAAAAATCTTCCTTGATAATGACAAGACAAAAATATCCATAAAAAGGAAATAAAGATGACATGCTTCTTTTTTCCATGACATACATTTTTTACATGGCTTAGGGGCTTTGCTTCCTGAGAGTTTACGTCGTCGTCAGCTGTCAGGGCCCTTCCATGCATGATTTATGTGTGCATAATAAAGACATCGTGGTTGAGGGACTGATCTGTGATTTCCAACAGCTTTGAAACTAACCGCAATAAAATATACAGCGCATGAATAATATAGGGTTTAGTTAAAAAAGAGATCAAATTTTGAAAAATGGGAAGCATATTTATTTTCAGTTGCTTCATCCGCTCTTTCATTTTTTTTTTTTTATTTTTTCCCCCTAGGTCGAGTTGAATGACAGCTTTTAAGAGAGGCAGGCCTAAGATTTCCAATCTCTGGAATCTTTTAAGGGATTGTTTAAGTCATCTCAGTTCGGATTTAGGACAGGCTGTGAAGGTGCTGGGGCTTGAATTTGAACCAGCCCTTCCCAAAGTGTCGTTGGACTTCCCACAGGGGTTTTTCAGCAAGGCTGGTGCTCTGCTAACCCACCTGCTGTGCTTTTTGCAGGAGGGCCAGGAGGCCACCAGCAGGGATGAGCAGAGCCCTGGTGGTAGCTCTCAGGCCACCACTGGTGAGTTGTGCTGAAATCATCTCACACAGCTCATTAGCCCGTGTGCTTCCCTGCCTGGCTCAGCCAACAGGGCTCGTTTGGAGAGGTGGCAATCCCCGTGCTGTTGTTGGGTGTTTGCAGCACAGGGCAAATGCACTGGGCAGAGAACACCTCCCTGCCCAAGATCTCTCTGACTGGTGGCTGGACGAAAGGAACCTTTTCATTTTCTGTGACAAAACCCAGGTGCAGAGATTCAGTAATTTGGAGGGAATTCCATAGGAAAAGACTGTCCCTAGTTCCCACAGTCTTGTCCATCCCCATGACATTATCCATTTTATAATGATAGAACTTCATCAGGTATCTAGGGAAATTTTACTGCTTCTATGTTGCAGTCACATTTCAAAATTTGCCTCTGTTCAGGCTAATGACTTGAAATGGAGGATTAGATCGTGCTTAATGACGACAAGAACATGACAAAGGTGCAAAAACCCTTCAGGAGTTGTCTCCAAATGTACATTAAAGTTCTCATTTGGCTCTGCAAGTGGTGAAGGCGGACAGAGGTTCTTCATAGCCTCAGAACCTATTTTAATTACCCCCTCCCTGGGTAATTACTAACAGGGGAGGAGAGGACTGCCTGAGAGCGTGAATGCTAATGGGTTCCCCTGAGAGCGTGAGTCCAGAACATCAAGGAACGTGTGATGGGCTAACAGCCTCTCCAGCAAGTTGCTGCTGGCTTGGAGGTGGGATGCTGCACTTGAGATGCCAGTGATATTCCTGGATGACTTGAGGACTAAACCACATCTTTATAAAAGCAAAGCTGTTCCCGTACTAAAATATTAAATGGGAAGGGAGACCGTGTCGCTAAAACTTGGGCTTTTGACACAGTCAAGTGCTGTCAGAGCAAATAAGGGGAGGAAGGTGGAAAGAGGGTCTGAAGGATGTGAGAGCTGTGTCGTCACCACTGGTTAGGGTGTTGCTTTTTAATAAGAGCTGTACAAGTGATCTGTTAAATAGAGGGAGGCCTCATGATGAACCAGAGAAGGGAAATCAGCTCATACTTGTGCCATGTCAAGGCTGTAAAAAAAAAAAAAATAGGAGCCCAGACACTTGTGGGACTAAATGTGAATCCATACCACAAAAACAGTCAGGTCCTGAGGTGTTATCTTAGGTCTAGCACATTGGGTATCAGATCATTATTATTAAGGTTATTATTCAAAATCATGCACCACCCTGTTAGGTGGTCTCAGGGTCAGACAAAATTCACCTTTGAATGAGCTGTGATGAGCAGGCACTGATATTAAAAATAATGTCTTTACTGCTTTATTTGTTTGAGAAACCTTTGAAAGCCAGTTCTGCTGTGCTAGGAGGGAATTTTACACATAACTGCCAGGGCAGAGGATGGAATCAGAAGTAATTCTTCCACTTTCTCAGGTGTTTTCTCCTGAGGTCCTCCTGCCATCAGAAAGCAGTGTGAGAAAAAGTCTTTGCATGGAGATAGCATTGGAATATGAAAACATTATTTCTTTGGTAGCCAGTTTGATCTGAAAATAACGAAAATGGTATTTTACATTTGTTGTTTTTGCCACATTTTATGTATTGCATTCACTAGGCTCTTTTCTTCAAACTTTCCCAACTCACTAGTTAGAGTGAGAGCTGGCTGGTTCACCCCAGCTAAACCCAACCCTTGAGCCACCTGGTGAGGCTGCTCCCATTATTGCCATTCAGCCTGAATCCCACTGATGGACCCTTTGGAAAGCCCCATGGAGCCAGAGTAAAGCTCAAGGCAGTGTTTGGGAGCCTGCTTGTCCCTGGCCACTGCACAGGAACATTGGGTTATTCAAAGGTACACAGAGGCATGATGTGATCACAAGTGGGCCCGTGGACTGCCCCAAGTTGGTGTCTAGAAATGCTTATCACCATATGGGCCACATATTTTTCTCCTCTGCATTTCACACGGAGAGGGTGGTTTGGGTTCTCTCCCGTAATCAGGCTGTTGGGGGTGTCTGTAATACAGTTATTTCTAGTGAGAGATTTGAGAGAATGCTTTGACAGGCTGCCTGGAGGAGGACTGATAAGGCCAAATGCCCTTTATGAACAAATAAAACCTGATGCATTATTTTCTAGAAGCTATTTATGTATGGGCTCTTTGGATGTTGGTATAGAGGGAGACCAAATTACCTCTGGAACCATCCCTGGCATCTTGGCTAGTTAGTGCCCTGGGGTTAATGAATTTGCACTCATCACCAAATTCCCTGGGTTTTTGGGTTTTAAGTTCACAAAGCTGAGGTACTGCCGTGGTGGAGACATGACTCTGGTTGATGACAGGGTACAAGACACGTGAGGGTCCCTTCCAGCTCTGGATACAGTGTGAGCCTGTGAAGTGCTGGAGTCTGGCACTGTGTACGTGTCTGTGTGCACACAGGGGGGTGGCAGCGCTGAGGGCTCGTGCTCTGAGCTGGATCAGGCTGTCGTGGTCCCCCCACAAGTGGCACAATACTGATTTGGGCAATTCTGCCTCCCCTGTGCTGCTGCTCTCCATAACAAAGGCACGGCGCTGCTGCCTTCTCCCCCTCTGCCTTCTGCAGCTGTCACCACCACATGCCAAGAGTTCAACATTAGGAGTGTTTTGAGCTAAAAAGTCCTGCTCAGATGATCATGCTTATATCAACTGAAAGGCTTTCAAAGCATTCCAGCTTAGCCAAAATATGTGGTACACACCATGAGTCCAATCATCCCCCTTATAGTCATCTACAAAGTTACTTTTTTCAAACCAAGCTTTTCCAATATAATTTTCTTCCATTCTTGTTTCAGCTCACTAAGCATTAACCACCATGACCTACTGCATAAACCCAAACCATATTAAACAGCTTAGGTTTATAGCTAAATCCTAACACCCTATTTGGGGAATGGCTACAGTGCTTAGCTGTTTCTATAGTTCTGTGGTTTGGGGCTTTTTTTGGACAAAGTCAAATCTTTACTTGACTGAAACATTTTGAATGTGTTTAACACCACACTGCTAAAGCAAAACACATAGAAGGAACCAATCCATTTGTTTAAGAACAGTACAAATATTAAAACAAACATAAACCCCAAACCCATCTGCAATATGGGTCCAAAATGTGTAAAAGGAACTGACAAGTTTTTATGAACTAGTTTATCTATCTGTGTGTATTTATGTCAGAACATAGGAAATGGCCTCCACCTTTCAATTTACTTGTGGGTCAACATAATAATGTGCTTTCCCATGGATAGGAACCCACTGCTCCTAGCAGAGCTGCCAGCAAGCTGATGTAGTAAAGAACATTTCTGAATATCATTGTTTTATTTTGGAAAGTGAGTGTGGGGGGGAAGCCTCATAGGGTGATATAAACAAAAGGGTAAAGAGCAGGTCTGAAAATTCAGACAAATCATCATCAGCCAGGGAGGTTCTGAGCAGTGTCTCCACAGAGCTATACCTGTGCCTGGGGCTATGGGGTGTTTTCATCAGTAACCCAGGATTAGGTTTAAAGTCACTGCTGATAGAATTTGCAGCTGATGAAGATTGGTAGAAGTATAAATAACTGCCGGGTCCACGGAAGGGAGATCACTGGTGAGGTTCAGCTTATTTGGGCAAAACATGTTTTAGCAGAGCCAAAGGCGCTGCAGTCCATGCAGGAATGCAGAATGCAGATTCTGTTACTGTCAAACAGTTATGAAATTTCATACATGGGAAAGGGACAACCTTCCTGCAGGCAAGGAATGTGAGGGATGCCTATATGGGACAGGTCATGGTGGGTGAGTAACTCAACCTGAGCTCCATGCCTTGCTGAGACTCTCAGCATTCCTAATTTTTCCAGGGCATGTAGAGATCTCTGAATGGAGAGAGGGGGTTGGTGTGATAGCAGGAGGAATACCCCAGCAGAGGTGGCTGCCTCTGGTCTGAGGGGTGACTTCCAGCCCCCCATCAGGAGTACTGCTCTGCTGTGTAAAGCCTGTTGTGTCCTGGACAAAAACTGGGAAATGAGAGTTAGGAAGTTCAAGCCAAGGTAATTATGCCTTCACAGCAACACGTTGTGGAAGTATTTTAATTAAAATCTTGACTAAATGATACAGTCAGTGAGCTAGGAACATGATATAAATATGATGTTTTGAATTCCTGAATGGGTGGATATGAATGATGTTTCTTGGAAGATGCAGATGATGCAGTGCACAAAGAAATAGGTGATGCTGGGTGCTGAGCCTGTTTGGAGCTTTTACCTGAGATCCAGATCCAAATTGTCAGCAAAGATCTCAGAGCAGACAGGAACCTCTCTCTGACCATGAGTTCAGGGCAAGAGGACTCCACTAAGAGCTGAATATTATTCTGTATCTGGATAAGTCAAAGAAAGCTACCTATCTCATTGGTTATCCCACTCTGCATGGTAATGCAAGATCCTGATTGATTCCATTTTTTTGACACGTCCAACGTCTAAGTTTTGCCCATCACTTTTTCTCTTACTGGCTTTAGTCAGCTAAACTTACCTGAAGGCCCAGCCCCCACTAATACAGGAAAAAATGTCTCTACTCCTATGGCTATTAGTCTGCAGACGTAATGTGCATCTACATCCATAGATATATAATGTTTACATGTTCTAAGTGCTTCAAGAACACTGTAAATACTGTTCTTCAGGCCTTTCAATGTTAAAAGTCATGGTTCTTTCTCATGTGCATATTCCCCCTTCAATAGAATGTTATTGCAGCCCTACACCTGTGTGCAAATTCAGCGTGATTCAAATGGTAATTCCACATGCATTCCAGTTTGCTTCGTATTAAGAATGTAAAAAAAAAAAAAAAAAGTATAATTAAAAACAAAAGGAGAAATCTCAGAAAAACACAAGGGCAGAAGAATAAAATCCCAAGGATGAGACACCTTTCAGACTCAAACAGACAAGGAGAAGATGGAGAGGTAAATTTGACTACTGGGGAAATATTTGTGTGGAGAGAAGAACCCATTTAGAAGAGGGTTCTTTCATACCCTCAGAGAAGGACCAGGGTGATTTAGAATGAGGAAGATTACAAGCCAGAACAAAATGCTTGGGAAAGCAGCATGCTCTCTATTTCATCCTTCCTTTAAATCAAGGCTGGATCTCTCTCTCTCTCTTGGAGGAGAATTTTCACAGGACATCAGTTACTGGAATCAATCTCAGGAAGAGTTGAGTGAAACTTAATAAGCTGTGACATAGGTGTTCTAAGCAAGATGATCCCTTCAGCCCTAAAGTTCTCACATCCTAGGGATGAGGAAGAGCAGAGCCCTACACAGCAATGGGAACAGCACCAGGGAGTAAATAAAGGAGGGGCAGAGCAATGATGTCCGAGCAGCCAGCATGAACAGTGCCTTATCATTCACTTTTTACACCTAGATGTCAGCTGGATGTTAACTGGATGCTTTGGGACCATGAGGGTGGCATAAAGCCTTTGTAGGTGCACATAAACATCACTGCTTTGCCAGGCTCCTTTCATGATCTCTCCTTTCCATACTTGCAGCTCCGGAATGTGCTCTGTCCACAGAGAAATTACATTAAGCAAGGACAAGATTCTGTGCAGGTGTACTGGGATTCCCTTTTAGCTCAGCTGGTATCTTGTTTTTGCCAACCAGGATATGGCATTTCAGGAGTGGAAGCTATTTTACCAAGCATTCTCTCAGCTCATGGTTTACTGCAAATATTGATGGTTTATGCTGTGGAGGTTTTATTGCTGAATTTTTTTGCTGGGCTGTTACTCGAGTTCAGTAATGAATGCCAGCATGCTTATTTATTTATTTATTTATTTATTTATTTATTTATTTGCCTACTTACCTATTTTAAGCAGAGCTAACAAGTTTCACAAGAATTGTGTGTCACAGGGAGGTGTCTTGGCTAATTTGAAGAAGCAAATTGCAAGAGCAGGAAACCTCAGCATGGGAATTAAATTTTATAAGAGAGACACAAAGTGCAGTATGTTCTCATTATGGTGGAGGAACTCTACTGAGACAAAGAACTGCTGCACTGGGGAATGATCAAATCCCACCCAATCCCTGGCAAAAAATCTTACTCGTTCCAAAGAAGGGAAATCCTTCCTCATCTGCAGCTGACTGGGAGTATCACATATCCCTGAAATGAATGGTGCAATCACTAAACACAGGATGCTTCCCTTACACTTTAAAATATACGCAGATGGCTTTTCTGATCCAGATCTTCCTCTGGAAACTAAAGCTTGTGATGCGACCTATCAAAATTGTCAGTAATCAGGAGAGTGATATCCCCTGCCAGCCTACTAGAGAAGTTTTTAGAAAAAGCATATCCTTCTTTGACCTGAATATTGATGAATCTTATTTTTGCTGAGTTATTTTCCTATCTGACAGTGAGTGCTTCATTTTTGCTCATGCTTATTTCTCATTGGAATAACTTTCCTACCTCCTTAGGTGTGAGAGGGTTAATGTTTAAATGAATGCTGGATGTCCTGCAAAATAAAGTCTTATTTGAAATGCTAAATTATCTTTGTCAACGTGGAACCTCTCTGAACTTCATAATTAAAAAGGGAGGAAAAGAAAGCAGAAGAGACCAGAGAAATGCCAATCTCCAGGGGTTTTTAAAATTCTTCATTGCAAAGGACCATGTATTCCTGCACTGGAGCAATTTTTTGGTAAGAGAAAACACTGTTGATATTTTTCTGAGAAAATTTGACATTTTTCCTTGTGAGATGAAGGTCAAACACTGTGCAGGCAACATTCCTTCTCCACCCATCACCAGACACTGAGCTCCCAGACACATCTCTGCTCCCAGAACTGGTTCCTCAGAGCTCAAACCTGGAGACCAAACCCTGCTACAGCTCCAATGCTCCCGCTCTTCCTGGACATGGAGCTTTGTGTAACCCAAACCTTACATCCCTGCTGCATGATTTCCCTGTCAGTGATTTCTCGCACACTAAAAGGGCTGAGGATGACAGCACCACCTCCTAAAACATGTCATATTGTCCTTCTTGACCCACACTGCATGTTCCCTGCTTGCACAAGTAAGCATTTGTCCTGGTTTGCCAAAGCAGGAGCAGAAGCCTCCAGTGTTGTCCTTCTGACATTGACCAATGCTAGATAACCAGATGGTTAAAAAAAATAAATCTTTACCAACCTTGGAGGCACTGATGTGGTACGGTACCAGCTGACACCAGCTGTTGATTACCTAAACCTTGCAATTTTTATTTTCCTTAATGTACATCAGCTGCAGAGCTTGCTGTCACAGAACATTTACAACTGTCTAATCTCTGTATTCTCCTTCAAATCAGAAATTTGTCTCAATAACAATCTATGATTTAGCAAATAAATTACATCACACATTAGGATATTTGTGTTGATCCTTTAAAATGCAGTCACAGAAGCCCTCGGAGGGCTACATAATGTGTAGATGAACAAATTCACTTAGAGGTATCATTCCTGTACACATATTTGTGAGAGATCTTTTATTTACTCAGCTAAATCAGGAAAAATAATCATGCATTGTAATTTTTTATCTTTAGAAGCTGTATAATATATGCCAAATCAAACATGTAACTTATCCCTCTTTAATAGCATTCTTTGTGCCATATAACTGAACAGCAGCTGCTTTGTCAAGTGACCAAGAAATTAGACTTTGGCAAAACAGGGGTTTTCATCAGCATATGACCTTAAGATAACATTTACATTTCAGGAGATGCTGTTCCAGTCAGAACAGAACTGCAGGGCAAATTCACATCTCTGAATACTCATGGAGGCATCTGACAGAAAAGCTAATAAACGCGCGAGATTAGTACAGTTTTATTTTCCATAAATCTGGGACATGTTCAGCAATGTCAAATGGGTTCTTGTGCCTTTATACGAATAAATAAACCCAAGCTTACTCTGAAGCTCAGAAGTGAGGTGGAATTCATTTAGCTCATTACCATTTAAATGATAGATGGACAGGGTAAACTCTTTTCTTTTGGGGCAGGGGATGGACAATGAGGAGAGGAAAGCAGTGGTATTACATAAATTTGGGCTCCCAGGCTTGGATGATTGGACTCAGATGTTTCCAAGGAAATTATTTGCTCCAAAAGGGCTCTTTGGTTACTTACAGGTATAGCAATCATATTTAAAATGTTTTTACTCACAGGCAGGCTCCTATATCTTCAGTCACATAGGATTTACTGGAGGGTTTATCCTTGGGCTGCTCTGTTGAGCGCAGAGAATTCAGGTGGGTGTTTTCAGAGAGTTAGGCTGCCAAGACATACAGAGGGAAAAGCAACATGTTTAGAGGAGAAATATTTTGCTTTTGCCATTCTGGCTGTAATTTATTTCCAGCTTTTGCAGTAGGTCCCGATTTGCTTCTCCTAACTTGAAGAGAAATTTGAAAGGGAGAGAAGGAACTGGTAGTTTTTTTGTTTTCTCATTTATTCCATGAGAAAAGGAGGTACCTGGGCAGCTGAGAATAAGAAGGTAAGATCTTCATGCTTAGCCTAGGATGAGTAAGAAAGAAATATATCAGTATTCTGTAAATTAACTCAGTCCCCTGTCAGCCAAATCCCATTGAAAAGAAGGAATAAAATAGTAATACATTCATTATTGTCTTATTTAAAAGAGAAAAGAAAGAGACCCCAAAACAGATGAGACAATAGGAGATTTCATGTGTGACACTTATGCTGCAAAATCACAGATGACTTGCTTTTTTTCTTGCTTTTCTTGTTAACTTGAAGCTTGATGTAAACTCTGCAGAAGTTTTCAGAGCACCCACAGGTCTCTTCTCACAGTTTCAGTCAGAGTTATGGGTAACTGTGGTGTGTACAGAGCTGTGACAATTTTCTGATGTTGGCATCACAACTTCATCAGACTCCTTTGGTGACATGAGAAGAAGGATGGAGATAATAGGAGGATAGATATAATAATAAAAGGATTTGATATAATTCATCATCCATGTTTTTCCCCAATTTTTTACATCCAAAACTTGATTTCTGCGTCAACCTCACTACTTTTTTTGTGCTTACTTCCTTCTTTCTGGCCATTTCACACCCCTCCTGCATTTCAGACCTCACCCAGGATGTAGATGAATATGGCCTGGGCTACTCAGGGAGAGCACATCCTCTCCTATTTTCTAGATTTCCCTTTAAGTGGGAAAAATGCAAATAAGAAGTTGCTTTTTTTTTTTTTTTCCTTGTCCAGGAACAACTCTTGCACCACCATAACTCATAAAAAGGAAAATACAATAGATACAACCTGCCACAGCATCTCATAATCCTGGGCATCCATTGACCCCTGCCTAGAAATATACATAATCCAAGCCCATGAGTGATGCCCTGCTCACTCACACACATATTTTGAGCCAAAACCTGGGACAACCAGCTGCACAAAGGGAGTGAAAAGGGAAATGTATCCACTCGTGTAGCTCTTTCAAAGTGACTGGTGGCACAGGGAGCCCCAGCTCTGGGACTACAAATATGGTTTTAGTCTTATTTTTTACTGTTTATGAAGAATCCAAAGCTTTCTCACTTTAGACTTGGGAGTACAAGAAAACTTAAGAAAAGGCAGAAAGGTGGAAGGGGTGAGTAGGATAGTAAAAGCAATAGGACGATCCTTAATTGCTTTATTTTGGTGGGACAGGTAGTGACAGCACGAGCTCACTGGGAGGAATTTGGGTGAAATAAAGGTTGAAGGAGTGAACACCACTGTTCATCCTGAACACCAGAGGCTGCTATATAAGCAGATTGATAGTACTGGTGGATGTCTGCCAGTCATTATGGGAAATTAAATGCAAAAAGGGCACTAAAGCAGAATCGCTGGGTCCTCCCAAGCAGCATTTTGGGTAGATTGGATGTGTCAGCAGACACTGTCCTGGGAGAGTGTTGTGTTTGACACCCAGCCCAGGAGGAGGACCAGAGCAGGAAGGGCTGTGAGGTTGGTTGGTGGTGCTTGTCGGGACGGTTCTGCAGGAAGAAATGTGACAGAGAATTGCAGAGGTGGTGGAAGTGGGTGTATTTTTCTCAGAAATAATTTTAAAAATAAAAAAATCCTGTGTTACTTTTCGTCGTCTCAGATGTGGATTGTCTGACTGAGTCACCTGCTGCAGAAGAGTGCACCCCAAAAGTCTCTGAGCTGAGTCCCTGTTTTACAACATTAAGAGAAGAACATTAAGTCCTGAGTCCCCCTTTACAACATTAAGGGAGCTCCAACAGGGTCACGTTCTGCAAAGGGCTCTAAGGGCTTTTCCCCCCCTCTTTTTTGGCCTGTAATAGCCTAAATTTTTTAACACAAACAAAATGCAGTGCCAACTGCATTCCTTTTGAAGGGCTTTAGTGGATGAGGTTGGGATTTCCACTGATGAAGGAAGATTTCTGAGATAACTTAGTTGATGTGCAAGTTTGTAAGTGGCTTGGCTTATTGTTGTTCTGATTTGCTGGCATTCCCTCTCTTACTTTTCCCCACAATTTTGGAGTCTACAGCAGGAATACTTTAAGGCACACAAATAAAATGAGATTAAAAAAGTGTTAATAATATATCCAAGGACTGGAGGGGACAGAGGGAAGATGGACAGAGGGGACTTTTTGCTTCTACAGCACCGCAGAATGAAAACATCTGTTTCCAGTTGACTCACATTCCTAAAGATGCACTAGTCCTTGATCAAACCCATCCAGTAGATCTTGCCTGAGTTGTGGGGTTTATATCAGCATTATATATCTGGCTCATGGGCAGCCTTCACCGGCCAGGTAGCTAACAGAGCTGAGGTATTTGCTTTTCTTTATTTTATTTTAAGGATCAAGGCCGCATTTGCAAACAACGAATTACATTTCTCCGGTGTTGACAATTGCAATAGTTCTCGTGGATGCCTCATTGCTCTGGGCTTGGACCTCAGCCACTGTGCTATTGCCTCTGTGCCCACCTTTCAATTGCTGCTCATCAGCCATCCATCCATCCCTCTGATTCCCTGGCAGAGCAGCCTGGAGTAAGGCAGGCACGCTGCACTTCGCCGTGCTGCAAGTCTCTTTATTTTTGTTGGCTGGGGAAAAGCTGCTGGTCTCAGTTTCTTTTAAAATATTTTGTGCTAAAGAGAGGAAAGGAAGCTGAGCTGCAGAGCCTGGGGGGCTCCATTCACTGCTAAGCTTAACTTCTTCAGGTCAGCTGCCAACAGCTACCAACACTGTGTCTTCCAGCATCTGGTGTTGGAGGGTGATTTGGTAAAGCCCTCCATCACGTGCCTCCCTGTAAGCCCATGAGCTGTCCTCCTGATGTCAGTGAGACTATTCAAATCACTCACAAGCCTCAGCTGTAAATGGAGGTGGCAAATGGAAACAAAATGAAATATGGAGGTGTTTTCCTTTTTATATGTTGTCCGCAGGAGGAATGACTTTGTTGATGCTGACAGGTCCTGCAAGCACAATATAATTCCTTAAAAGCATATATCATTGAAAACCCTCTTGTTTGGTTTCTGAGGAATGAACAAATGGGTTTTCAGGCAAAAGGTTAGAATTTGCTCTCTCATTTTTGCCATGGACCACACTCAGACTAGGATTACTCTAGGCAGCATGTGGAAGGTGTAATTGAATAGCATATTACAAGCTGAGGTCTGGCAATGTTTTTCAATTTAACTTGGGCAAAAGCACTGTTTTTTCAGGCCAGCAGAGCAGTATCTCATCACCTTTCCTTGCACCCAGCACACATCCACAGGTGGATCAAATGGAGCCTACTTCCAGGAAAGAATTCAAACTTTCATGCTGGGCAGGATCTGAAATGCCTCCACTGCTTTTCTGCCTTGTCTAGCATATTCTCTGTGTAAACCCACACTTAAACTCTGAGCATGGTGTTGGACTGTAATAGCTGGAAAGACCTTCACACAAAAGTGCAGTTTTAAGGTCAGTCATCAAATCCCAAACATTGCAGATGGTGTGCTGGTGGCTGGATGTCATTTGGACAGATCCAAATCCCCCTTTGGCTCTCAGAAACATCCTTGTTCCCTGGCACAGCAAACTGCTTCTACTGCTTAGGGTGATTAGGAGAGAAAATGTGGCAGGGCAAGGGCAAACAGGGAAGCCACCCAGGGTAGTCCAGTTGTCCTGAAGAGAGCCCTGCACACATTTGCCTCCTCCTGCCAGTCCAGGAGAGGTTCTCTCACATTTTCCTCAGGACCGGCTCTGTGTTTGCAGTGTTGGCACAGAGGGAGTGAGGAAATGGCCCACAGAGGGTGGCCAGAAATGCACAGTGTTGCTCACCTCGTGGTGGTGTGCTCACCTGCTCCTCACCACTGTAACCCTGGAGCTGTGCAAATAGAAACTGCTGCAGTGCTGATGTTGCAGGGTTTGCCTTTTTTCCTGTAAAAAAAGAGCAGCCTGTAATGGATGGATCTGGAAGCTCCTCTGACATGCAGATCTCCCTTTCTGGGGAGGATCTGGGCTCTGTATCCCAGATTCCACAGCTCTTCTGCTGGGGGTTTGGGAAGCACCCTTGGCTTTCTCATTCTGGTGAGAGTTTGTGAGCAGGGAAAGGAGAGGGGAAAGGTCTTATGAAAGACTCAAATCTGATCTGGAAATGACTGACCCATTTTTAGACCTCTGCTCTCTAAATATAGTTCTTGCCACCAGCACCTGCTCTACCAATAAAGTATCATCTGTGAGATGTCACTCACTGACATTCAGTGTCACACAGAGAAACAGGCCAAGCATTTGCCAAGCTGAGTGTTCTCTACAGGGAGGAATATAGCTACAGATCATATGACCTGGATAATATTTGACAGGATTGTGCCTCCATACATGTTTGCTCAGCACCTTGTGCACTGGAGTTTCCCCAGTTTGGAGCCACAGGACATTACTGTAACCTGAGTATTATTTATGTTGGCAACTAAGAGATAGATCATGGGTGAGGAAAGAAAAAGAAGAAATGCTGGTGAATGGATTTGGGTGTTATGTCTTTAGCATCAAACATCTTAATATTGAGACTGCACTGACCTGAACACAGTGGAGAGATTCTCTCTCAGAAGATTTATTTTCCATAAAGATCTTGATTTCCAGAGGTCACGCATATTTTTACACATTTTTGTGGCTCAGAATTTCTCTTTGCTGCATGACAGCTGCAGTTCCATGAGTGATGGAAGGATTTTCCTCCAGGAGAGGAGAGAGGCAGCAGAATTGCGCTGCCCATATCTAGAAGGTCACACAACTGCACAGAAGGGACAACTGCTTACCCCTGTAATCCACTCACCTCTTTCCATTCCCAAGTGGAAAGAGACCTTCCATCTCACCTGGGGCAGGTTTGGTATTTCAGCTAGACTTCGACCATCACCCATCCCACCTCAACTGAGATATGCCAGGGGGATGCAGCTCTGGCTCAGGGTGGCGATCCCAGGTGGATTTCCCACCTGGAAATTCCCACATGGAGATTCTGGGCTCCTGCGCTGCAGTCACTACAGGTGTTTACCAGCAGCACTGAATCTGAACCCTGCAGGAAACTCAGGGATACAAGCACATGGAGGAGGTGGTGTATCCTAACATTTGGTCGCTGAAATCATCTCCTGTCCATGTCACCACCATTTACCCCACTCGGCCACTTGCTGGACACGGGGGTATTAAGGGTACTGCTTTCCCAGCTCTCATAAGGTGAAATTGTGGTTCTTGCTCTTTTTTGAAACATCTCAGCCACTGAGTGTGGGCACACAGCCTCCTTCCTCTCTCCTTTTGCTGTCCTCCACCCCCTTACCAAGCACCTGCAGTGGCTTTCAGCACGCATTCATTGTCTGCCTTTTGATTGCTGCATATATGTTCAAATTGTTATTTCCCAGCAGATGTATCACATGAAGGTACTGAATTCCCACCCTACCCTTCCTTCCTCTCTCTCAGAGCTCTGACTCTGGTCTCACAAAAGCACCAGTTTTATTGTAACAGAGCTCAGAATTTAAGCCTCGTTCTCAGATTTGTCTGTCTTAAAACAGAAGATATTATAAATATTGGCGAAGGCAAAGCAGCAAGCATAACCTCCAAATCTCTCTTGTTCAGATCAGATGTAGCCTTCCTGCTGTAATCATTCCTCTCTCCCCCTCCTTCCCCTCCCTTCTCTCTCTTTTTGGATATGTGTTTCTCTCTGACTGTGATTCTGCAGTGGCAGAAAGGGGTCAATCTATCTGTAAAAGATGGACTCAGCCAAGCTTTTCTAGCTCTTTCCTGCTGATGGCAATTATCCGGAGGTTGGCAGCGGTCCCAGAAACCTGCAGTTCCTGCAGTCCTGCTGCTGTGAGCCTGCTCCACAAAGCCAGCATCCTAAGAGGATCACTTGGTGTGATGCCCAGGAAATGACAAACAGAAAAGGTCACACGTACTCCAAAAAGATATACTGCTCGGCAAATTTAATTGACATTGTGCAGCTTTTAAAAACGTCCCTGCAGACATTCCAGCATTTAACAGATGCAAGCAAAGAACAGAAAAATAACAGGGCTTTAGAGAAAGGGCAGAAAAAATACATTTTGCCCCCCCTGAAGAATTTTTTCATACCCCAGCAATATCCTTTCACATGGTCTATTGGATCAGGATAATTTTTTGTTACCCCTGACCTGACAAGTAAAATCGTCCATCCCATCCCCCAGCCCCCTTCCTTCCCTCACACACACACTGCTGCTTTTTAAATCATTGAGCTTTCATTTCACAGGGTAACTGTCCTTTTTTTTTCCCCTTGCATGTTAGTCTGTTAAAATATTGTACAGGGAACCAGCTCCCTGTCAAGGCCAGGGCTGTGCTGTGTGGAGGGTCACCATTCTGTCGTGTGTCATCTAGCCAGAGGAGGAAAATGCTGTCTGCATCAATGGGCTTTTGCTTTAAGAAAAAGTAACAGGAGATCTGTGGAAATTCAAGAAGGTGTCTGATATCTAATTTGCGAGAAGTGGTGGGAAAGCAGGAGTGGCCAGAGTGAATTTAGGATAAAGGAAGGTGGTCCTGGTTCAGCAGGGACTACACTCAGTAAGGATTCAGCTCTTCTCTTTTTTTTTTTTTTTTGGTTTTCTTTATTTATTTCAGCCTCCTTTTGCTAAGAACAAATTTAAAATAAATTTGACTTCATGGTTTTGCTTTCAATGCTCCCCATTTAGATGGAAAAGAGTGGGTAAAAAAAAAAAGAAAATAAGTAGTGTCACTACCGACGATGAAGCAGATGTGACACAGCAGATCTGGATGCTCATCCCATTTACATCCATGCAATTTGGGATGAAAAGTATCATCGTCCTGTGTAGTAATCACCATGATTCAGATGACCAGGATACTAAAGAAGTGAGGTTTGAGTCCGTGGGGAACTTTGTATCCTCACATATGATTCCCAGAAATTGTGTCAGATGAACTGCTATGGAGAGGAATCGTTGATGCTTCCAAAGCTTTGAGGAGCTGCTATCCATACAAAACCCCCAAACTTCCCACTTTCAGAGGTGTTGTAAAGCACATGAGTGCTTTGTGTATGAGTAAACACTTCAGGAGGTGCATGAGTAAACACTTCAGGACTGTATAAAGCAAACAGAAATATCTCTGTGGGTTTTTCTCTGGTCACTACATTTAAGAAGACTTAACTACTGTTAAGTCTAAATTGTGAGTGTGCACATGGGTAGCATCTGTGGTAGCCTGACACTTATTTGCCTGGAAATGGCCAGACTTGAGCAATCTTAAAACTTCAACATATAATCAGTGGAATAAATCTTTTCTGCAGAGCAGTATGAGCAGAGAGTTTACAGAGCATAACAACAGAACAGCAGCAGGCTGTAGAAAACTGGAAAGGGAAGAAGGACAAAGCAAATAATGTTGCTTTTGAAATGTTGCCTTTGAATAATTAAGCATAGAGCTGGAAGTGACAAAATGCCCTCTGAACAGCACCTGGCTCTACCAGTCATAGAAGGTGGGGTAACATGCACTGACTTTCTTTGTAGCAGGCAAAATAACCCCATCATTATGGTGACTGTTGGGACCAGAGCCCAAGATTTCCAGTCCACCCTGCGTAAAAGAGCAGGTCACACTAAAATACAGGGCCTTGGATAGTGACAGATCCATTTCAAGGCAGCTTTTGGTGTATGTCTACTTCAAAAGAAGATCCCATTGGGAAGAAAACATGACATTCAACTTTGTTGGCATGGAGGTGGCAAAATCCACATTCTGAAGTAAAGCTGAATATTACAGTTCAAGGAAAGGCTAAAACACAGGTGTGGGGAAATTTTTCAGGGCTTTATTTGTTCTAATTCTAAAAGGATCAGTCCATCCTTCGTCTCCTCAATGCCAGGGTAAGTGGTCAAAAGTCACTGTTATAAATTTCATGTCAGTTCCTACCCCAAACCTTGCAGAGTGGGAGATACATCAGCCCTTCCTTTGAAACATCCTTTGGTACCAGAGCAACCAAAGGTTTGCAAACCCAGAAAGGTTTTCAGTTCTGACAAAATCTCTCTTGGTCCAAATCTTCTGGCTGTCAAGAAGTGTGTGAGCTAATAAAGCTTCAGTTTACATAGCACTGTAATAAGATTTTGGTTTCCTCATGGATCAGGCAACTCCAGCCTGAGAGCCTGCTATCAGAAGTCGTTGAGTTTCCAACAGGCATTGTTTCTGATAAAGGGTTTTTGCTCTTGACAAAACCAGTGTATATCAAATGACTATACAGTGCAATATTATTGCCTGGTTTCGCAACACACTCTCCTGTTACACTGGACTTCACAGAAGCAGCGCAATAAAATTCAGCAGTTGATCTCCTCTGTACTGCAGACTTCTGTTGACACAATTATATTGGTCAGGGGAGACAAGAGGTGAGAGCTCTGGCTGTAGAGCAGCAATCAAGAAAAGCCTGATTGTAAAAAATGTCACAGAAGCCAAAACTGAGCTTTTACCATATCACTGCTTTTGCTTCAGGATGTGGGGTAGAAGATGAAAGATATATTTTCCCTCTCCAAATTACTTAAACCTTCTAGTTCTGTCTTTTTGGGGGGCAAAAATTTGTAAGGCACATTGATATTTGAAACAGAAAATGTTTTATGAGTTAAACTTAAATGTTTTATGATTTAGGTCTTCTCTTTCAAAAACCCAAAAGCTCCAATCATTTAGACCACAGGAAACTTGCCAGCTGTGGAAATATTAAGGCTTTTACTGCATGCAAGTGAGCTGTTCTGACTCCATCTGCTAAAATGGTAAATTTTTGCATAGGCTTGTTTTGACTGATACCAAATCCTGAGTACTTTGTAAGGCAGTTGCATGCAAGCCTGGTGAAAAATACTCAGCTCTTGCCAGCTCTGCAAGGTGACCAGTTCATTAGAGGAAGGTGACAGGGTGGGTCTGCATGACTTATCTGCAGAGAGACAAAATTTGTAAACTTCTGCCTTGTTTTGTCAACTAAAATTATTAAAACCAAGAAGACATTTAAGCTTTTCTGGTCATCCATGGAAAATAGGTGAAATGGCTGAAAGGAGGGTATTAAGATTTCAATGAAATAATTTTAATTTATGGACTACTAATATTCTGCATTTCAATGTTGGATTGATTTTATAAATCTTGTCATTAGATTTTCCTGTTTCCACTTATACTAAATGTTTGGAAATCTTAGTAGATTAAAACTTCAGGAAACAGAAAATTTCTATTTGAAGCCACTCCTTTCTTTGCATGGAACATTTAGAACTAGAATAACAAAAAAAATTCTAGGAATAAACCCCTGTGGTGTGTCAGTGTGAGATATCATCAGTGGGAACTCAAACATTGTGTAGTCTCAGGAGAAACAAGAGAACACAATTTAATTAAAGCTTTTTATTTTAATTGCAAAATTGTATCATTTTTTTAGTTCAATCTTTGGTAGGAAAAAACCCCATGAACTGGATTATGGCCAAGTATGATGGCTATTTCTTGTTATTACACAATAGTTTAGGAGGAAATTGTGGAATCTTGCAGTAATTTCATGGAAGGGACCTCTGGAGGTCACCTAACCCAGCCCTGCCCTAAGAACAAGACATACTGAGCTGTTCTATTTCCAACCAAAGCTGTGGAAAAACCAGGCCAGGAAGGAGGCCCTGATCAGTCAGAGGAGCAGCTCTGGTGCTCCCAATTGACAGTGAAACACTCCAGTGCCATGCACAGAGGTGCTTCCCAAACTGGGAGAACATCAGGGGAGCAGAGGGAGCTGCCAGGGACCTGCAGCTTTTGAGACAGGAGCTGATGGGTCCCAAGCCAGGAGCAGTAAAATCCAAACTTCCCTTCCCTATAAAAGAATCCTCAGCGAGCGCTGGGGACCAGGAGCACTGCCAGCTGTGCAGGATAAACACGGTGTAGCGTGGCAGGAAGGGCAAACCTACACAAAATCCTAAGGGCACAGGCACAGGCTGTCCCCACATGCCAAAAAATGAGCCTGCAGGGGAAAAAAATTGTTCTTGCTGAACAGAGAACTTTGGCAGGAAATTATTGAATAAATGGGAAGTTAATGACCTTAGGAAGAAGGTCAAACAATTCGGGAGAACTACAAAAATGTTGTGAGGTTGTATAGGGAGAAAATGAAAATGACCAAAGTCCGAATACAATTTAATCCGGCCACTATCATAAAGGACAACAAAAATATTTTTTTGCAAATATATTAGCAACAGTAGGAAGGCAAAGGAGAATCTCCAATTCTTTATTGGATGGCTTGGATGGACCAAGAGCATCCTGGCCTGTATCAGCTGTTTTGTGTCCAGCTGGCTCAGGGCAGGGCCTGTCCCTGTGCCGGCCCTGCTGAGGCACCTCCAGTGCTGGGGACAGCCCTGGGCCCTCAGGACAAGAGAGACCCTGAGGGGCTGGAGCGTGTGCAGGGCAGGGAACGGAGCTGGGAAGGGGCTGGAGCCCCAGGAGAGGCTGAGGGAGCTGGGCAGGGGCTGAGCCTGGAGCAAAGGAGGCTCAGGGGGGCCCTTGTGGCTCTGCACAGCTCCTGACAGGAGGGGACAGCCGGGGGGGTCGGGCTGTGCTCCCAGGGAACAGAGACAGGATAAAGCCTCAAGTTGTCCCTGGCAAGGTTTGAATTGGATATTAGGGAAAAATTCCTCACCAAATGGTCTGTCAAGCCCTGGCACAGCTGCCCAGTGCAGTGGTGGAGTCCCCATCCCTGGAGGGATTTCAAAGCCATGTGGATATGCTACCTGGGGACATGGGATGATGGTGGCCTTGCCAGTGTGGGGGAATGGTTGGACTCAATGTTTTTAGAGAGTTTTTCCAAGATAAATGATTCTGTGATTCTGTGATTCTATGGTATGACTTCAAGGCTGCCTTCCTGTCTATGACTTTTATTCTCCCAGTGTTCAGTACAGAATCTGAACACCTTCCATGGAGAACCAGCAACATTATTTTCATCTTTCTGAGATGAAAGTATTTTTTCCTCTTTTATATATATATATTTTATTTGAAAGATCTGATCATCATCCTCTTCTCTTGTTGCTGGCAGCACAGATGCAAGTCCAGGTGCCAGCACTATACTGCTAGTGATCACAGCTCCACATTGCAGCCTTAATAGAGAAAAAAACCCCTCAATCTACCCATTCTTTTTAATGTATATCTTGCTGCCCTTGATCTGGAAATCAGTTCTCACAGCTCAGTTATTTAAAATATGGTCATAGGCTCATTAAAGACAAGAACGGACAGGACTTTGGTTTTATGTCTTGCCTCAAAGATTTGGACATTCCAGTCTGCACAGAGCTTTGTAAAATAATTCTGGGACTTCTGTCAGGTTTGATTTATGACCACATGTGTCAGACGTAATTGTACCATCACTCTATCCATTCATTACCAGTGTTTCTCTCTGCAATGCCCTGCACCAGAGCTCCAAGGGACAGAGTGACCTGAGCTTGTTTTTCCAGTGAACAACAGGATTAGAGGTCCCCATTCCATTTTCATGTTTTGCAGATCAGTGACCACCCTAAAACTGAGGGGTATGGTCAGAGAGTACAAAGCTGCACAGAAAGGAGGTGTTGGGAGTACCCTTGTCCAAATCTGCCCCAACAAACTGAACCACAGTGCCTGCTGAGAGGGCTTGGAGCAGCCCTGCCTGTGATATGTTCTTTGTATGTAAATCCAACATACCCACAGCAACTCTGGGTTGCATTTTATGGTGCACCGATTTCACCGAGTACTGGATCTAAGATCTTTGAAAATGTTATATTTTCCAGCAACAGGCAGGTCACAGGACTCCCAATTTGGTTTCACGCAAAAAGTCTGTGTGCCCCACATTTTGTCTCCCATACTTATCAGGAAGAAGTTTATGATCAACACATCCTTTTCTGATGAAAAGTAGAGAAGATATAATTGTGGAACTACTCTACTGCTTCAGATCAGCATTGCTGTAATAACCAAACTCCTAAAACCTCTTACTCTGATGGTTTGAATTTGCAGTCAAAACGCAGTGTTGGTGGGTTTGTTTTCTTTTTTTCCTTTCTTCTACTTAGCTTTGAGATTTGATCTCTTCTCAGCTTTAGATTTCTTTGCAGTCATAAATCAAAATAACTGTCAGGCTATCATGGCATCAGGTTCATCACTGAGCAGTGACTGAAGCTCAAACACAGAATTTAATTAACATTGGACAGTATTTGTGGGATGCTTTTTTTTTTGTAGGATCAAAAATAATGGGTTTTTTTCCCTCTGAAACAATTTTTCTCCTGAGAAGTTTGTTTTTTGAAGCTAAAGGCCTAAATTGGAGCTCTAAATAGCTGAGTCCCAAACTACATTTTGTACCTTGGATGAATTTCACATAGTTTAATCCCAGGTAAGCATCATAAATGTCACAAATTTATAGAGTAGTTCAGGTGGGAATGGAACCTCTGAAGCTCACCTGTCCAATCTCTTGATCAGAGCACGTTATGCTTCAAAGTTAGATCCAGCACATCAGGGTCTGGTGCAGACAAGTCCTGAAAATCTCTGAGGAAGAACTGCACAACTGCTTCTGCGTATTTCCATGCTCAGAGTGAAAAATATTTTCTCATATCCAGTGGATATTTCCTTTGCTGCATCTGATGCCCTCTGAGGAGAGTCTAGATCTCTCATAACAAAAATCCTCTTTGGTAGTCAAAGACTGCAACCAGATTCCACTTTAGTCTTTGGACTGCCCTCACATTTCTGTTTACATGCAAAATAAAAGGTCCCCAGGAGCAGGGGGAGAAAGTTGGGTTCCTGAGGTAAGCCACTTCATTTTGGTTTTGGTTCATTTTTTTGTCATTCTGCCCACCCCCAGTCTTAAAATGCTTTTGGGCATTATGTTGAAACACCCAACCTAAATTTCCTCTTTTGAACCATCTGAATTCTTTGTTATTTCACACAAAGTGAAACAGGAGAGTCTGAGATCACTGTACAAGCAAATTCTGTGCACCTCTCCAGAGATGTGAAGCAGTCTGGATAAATGACATAGGAGTTGGGTGTCAATGATCCTTGAGGGTTCCTTCCAACTCAGGTTATTCTATGAAAAGCAAAATTTTTTTTTCTTGCAAAAAAATTCTGCCACACTCATGCCACTCACATCCTACTTGTCAGATGGGTAGACACATTTAGTCCATCCTGTGAAATCTTTCAATATTAAAGAGGTTCAGTATCTAGTTCTGGGACACACACGAATGTGAAAACCAAGAATAAACCACGAACCATGTACATTTAGACAAAAAACCCCCAACAACCATAGAAACATAAAGCCTTGGATAAATTGAAAAGCAAAAATTCAAAACCGAGGAAAGGCTGAAATTCTGGCATCAGGTTGTGCAACTCCTCACCACAAGATGTCATTGGGGCCAAGAAATCAGTGAGGTCTGCTCAAGCAACAGGACATCCAGAATGATCAAGGAATGCAGGACTTCATGTTTCAGAGTTAAGACCAATCTGTAGCTGTTATGATTTAGGATGAAATTCTCGCTGAGAACAAATTACCCAACATCTGCCTTTTACAGACTTAGTTCACATTCCTTAGAGGCATCTGACCCAGATTGTTGCTGGAGACTGGATGCTCCCTAGCTAGTCCATGTGTCTGATCCAGTCTGGCGCTTCTTACTTTGCTATGGATCTCAGCTGGTTTTTTTATTATTTTTTTTTCCTCTTTTACCAGTGCTAAAACATAACCAGAGAAAAACAATTAGCTGTTCTCCTTGCCCCTGAAGACCTGATTTTATGCACAGAATGGTGGAGAAGGCACAAAGAGAAGGCAGAACCATCCTGTACCTTGATGTTTCTGGAGCTAGAATTCTCCAGGACACGTGGCCATTGCCATTTTTCTCCTCTGTTTCAGCCATCCTGGTAGCTGTGCAGCCAACACATTCCAAAATAATGCATTTACCACCATCCTCTGTGCACACCCACACAGTCTTTCCCTGTTCTCTCGCCTAATTGCCTTGCTTCCCCTGCCTGCAGAGGAAGCCCAGCTCACAGGTTTCAAACCCCACGGAATTCTGCCATCTTGGAGAGAGTGACAAGCACCCACAGCATCATTCCTCCTCCTACTGCATCACCCACCACTCCCTCGTTTCATCTTTGTTTCTGCACAAAGCTCTGGGATACACCACAGCTCCAATGTGCATGCAGATTACTTTCACCTAACCTCCGGCACTGTGTTAATTTTAGTGCTCCCTGCTGCGGATTTAAATCACTGGGACAATTTTGATTGCCATGTAACTCCAAGTCTATGGGAATGCAGAATTGATTAAGTGGGTATACTATTTTTATATCTTAAAGATCATTGTTTCTTTAAATATCACGTGAGTTCTAAATATTTAACTGAAGATGATTGATATGTCTATTTTCCATACAGTATAAAACAGCTTAATGGAGTCATAAGATTTCTGCCGACACATTACAGGATTTGGAATCTAAGTTACTCTTAGATTACTGGCATCCATGCCTCCCACCACAAATGATCAAATATCGTGGTGGCAGCTATGACATAAATCACAGGAGTATCTCTCTCTATCTATCATTGCTATAACCAGGTTCCAGGAAAAGGAAAACACTATCTACAAGCAGATGAAATCCACAGCATTTATACCCTGAGGTTTCAGGCCCCAAAGTTTGATAGTAATAGCAATATTGCACCGCACAATAATTTGTTCTGAACCGAAAAAAAACCCACTTGTATTTTGCTTTTGAAGCACCCTTCAATGTCCACATCTCTCTCTGTCTGGTTGAGGCTGACCCTATGCTAGAAATACTCAACTGTGTTGAATCTTCCCCATCAGCTCTACTAGACAGTGATTATATCCAGGAGGGATGAAAACTTGAGACTTTCAGGTAACCTGAGGTTTTAGACACCCTTATTCTTTCAGATATTTTTTGGTGCTACATTAAGGGTGGGCTTTTCATCAGTAGGGAGGTGTTGAAGTCAGGGTATTTCTCCAAAGAGAGGGGTAGACCAGGTGACTACTCATGCAGACCAGGTTTTTTAGATTTTATCAGCAAAATTCCAGGTTGCTGCTCCTCACAGCTATTCCTAAACATCTCTTTTCTTGAACTGATAACTATTCACCTAAAATGGTTGATGAGCCTTGTCTTACATAGAAAAAAATTCACAGTGGAAAACTACAAGAAATTCCCTTAAAGAGCAAGTTTGTCTTCTCCTGCTTCTACAAACTCTACAAACACTCTACAAATATTGACATACAATCAAAAGCTCAACATTTACAAATTTAAATCCAAGTTAAGGTCTCAAATGCAGCAGTGCTGGTGAAATAGCTCTTGACTCTCCTCAGGGTTGACAGCATGAGGCTGTTCTCTACATGGAGAAGCAGAGATCAAATCTCCAAAGAGGAGCTGCCACCACTGCCTTGTTCTACTCCCACAAGCTTGATGTGTCTCCTGTTGACCCCTTTGCTCTCTGAAAAGGGCTCCTGAGGGCAGACCACATCCTTGCCCAATACCTGTGAGCCACAGCACTGCTGGGGGACCTTACTAAAGTGCTTCAAACTCTGACCAAGCTGCCAGCAAACCCTGTGGGAGGAGAGGAGTCACTCCAAAGAACATAAAGACTGTTTGAAAAGGATTCAGACATTGATTTTGACAGAGGAGAAGAGCATGTCTCTGACTCATCCTAAATTACAGGGAGTAATGTCAAGAATGGTTTTAGCCACATCGTGTACTGTATTCTGCTGGGACAGAACCACTCTGCTCATTGTGAGTTTGACACCACCTGAGTCATTAGAAGTGGTTTTCATGGATGAACCCATTTCAAGCCTCAAAATACAAAAGTTCTCTGTATGAAGTGTCTGTGACAATTCCTCCAGTAATTTCACATTTGGATTCAATAGCTGAAATGAATTATGAAATTCTCTACACTGTCACATATTAAGAAGGAACTGTGAAATGCTGATAAGACATTGAAATGAAGGCAAGGGGATTAAAAGGTCATTCTACTGCACTTTTTCATCTGGTGAAGATTTCAGACTGAGCTAATTACCATAGTACCTGAACACTTAATAGACTCTGCCAAATTTGTTAGTGATCTCAGTAATAAGCCGAGTACACAAACATCTCTGTAAGGTCTCAAAACATCTCCAACACACAGGTGAAAACAGGGCTAATGGGTCCAGTCCACAGTGGACTGGAAGATTCATGTTTAATTTCTTAAATAAGTGACCCATTGAGAATTTTCTCGTTATCTTCTCAGCTTGGCTCAGGAGGCAAAGCACACATTCAAGTGTGCACCAAGCACAGTCAGTACAGCTGGGTCTCTAGGAGCTACTGCAGAACCAGGAACAATTTATTCCATCTTTCCTAAGCTGGAGGAGTTGGGGATGGCTGATGAAAACAGATCAGCAGGGTTTGGGCTTGAGGAAGTGCTGAAATGTCTTGGTTTCTTTGTTTCCCCATTCACCTGCTTTCAATCTATAAAGAAGACATGACTACTCAGCAAATAAATAAAATTTGGTTAAAAAAACCCCCAAAAATCAACCAAACCAAAAAACTATTCATAGAGAAAAGCTGATATTTTTTTATCTTGAGTTTTGACTACTGGTACAGTGATAGCATAATATTCAGCAGCAAACAATCTAATTTATAGAAGTAGACCCTCAGAAGCTTTGAAATGTGTTGTTTTTATACCTTTATTCACCAAAAAAGATTATGATTTTACATGCTGGCTACGAACCTATAACATTATTTTATTCTAAATGAAGGGATCAGCCATTTGTGAAAGAAGGAACAACCATTTCGTGTATTTACACAAAGTTCTGTACAGATACCTGTGTTTCAATTATATCCTCACTGTGGTGCCCTGAGTATTCACTGTGGTCAGATGAGAAAATATTTGTCTTGTTTCTCGTGTTTTGACTTGAAATACCACCCTCATTTGAGGACTGTTTATGGGTTTACATGGTATTCAGGGGAAGTTTCTCAAGAAAAAATATTATGGAGGAGCTGTCTACAGACCCAGAGATCCAAAGTCACTCAGGTGATGGCACCTGTTTATTTATTATTTATGTGATGGGGTATGGAATAATAGGACTGTATGAATTGCACTGTAGGGGACAAAAAAGAAGAAATTTCAAATCAACAAATGCTCCCTTCAGTTTGTGCCATGGCACAACACTTATTTTTATGCATTTTTTTCTGCATTTGTCCCTTTATTAATCTTCATTACATTTCATATTGTGGCACCTCCAATATTCTCTGAGCTGCCCACACTGATTTATATGTTCCTCAGGATCTGATCCAAGTAGTAGGTTTTTCTTATATTTGAGAGACGTGTATTGACACAGATGTAAAATTGATATTAAATTAATCCTCTTTGTTGCAATTACAAATCTCATAGCATAAAGCTTTGGACAAGAATATTAGAAAGTGAAAGGAAATACATAAAGCCCAGCTCAGGACTTCTTCCACAGAGTGTCTGAGCCACATTTTTTTTGTTGAATTCTGTAGTATATGATCAGAGCCAGAGTGTATCTAGTGCATAGAGACAGGGCTCATGATTTTAGCCCTGGCCCCATGTTTTTGTAAGAGAGCTGGTCAAACATTTCTTTATAAAAGAGCAGATTCATGGTTTTAGCTGTTAGGTTTCCTGTGAGTGCATGACCTGTAACCTGGGCTGTTGGATAAATTATTTCAAATAAAATAGAGAATCCATTATACTTAGCAATTTTCAATGACTGAAGCCTGTGATTGGCTGAGGATCTTGATTATTTCTGTGCTGACACTACTTATTTATGAACTGTAATTTTGTTTTTTGACAATTAACTTTCCTGTATTATTCATACTGATATTCATAGTGAATTTTTTTAACCAGTACCTGCTGCTTCCACAATAAAGATTTTCACAGGGAGGAGAAAACATAACAAAATAATTCTCTCTCCCTTTTTCTTTTTCCTGTAGGATTGGAACAAAACCCCCAACATTTTTCTTTCAAAGGAAACCTGAGACTTTATGTATTCAACACATTGTGTGGAACTATTTCAGAGCTTTGGGTCACGAATGGCTTCTTTCCATTAAAAGTAATGCTGTTATTCCTGGCAATGTGAGCCTGCTCGATTTTGCTCACAAGTAGAATCTGCCCGTACATATAAATCAGTGCCTGCAGCTTCAGCAGAACAGAGGAAGAGGAGGCACAGCTCATCTCCAACTTCCAAGCTGTACTGGCAATTTTCTTTAGCACCCTACACTGATGAGATTTCCGTAGCTGTTTTAGTTCTGTTGAACTCGGGCTTGAATTGAAGGACGTGGTTTTGAGACCTGACCTTGGGGGCCTCAGAGGGGAGATTTTGTGGGGAGCAGCTCATGAATAGATGTCAGGCTGGGGTCTGGAGGGAAATGCACACCTGCCCCAGAAATGCACAGCTAGCTCTGGCTCGACCAGCCCCCTTCCCATCGTGTCTGGGAGCCCCTTCATGCCCACCTCTAATCAGGGCTTGGCATGTGGAGAGGTGAAAGTGGCCTCCACTCCTTCATTCCTCAGTGCCTTCATTCCTCAGTGCTTTTACTTTCAATTTTAAGAAGCTCCAAACACAAACTCTACCCCGTGCCAAAGCTGTCGGGGTCTGCCATGACACAAGGGATGGATCTAATCTGCTGTCTTCACCCAGGCTTGAAACACCCCTTGGCTGGGAAGGATGTGCAGCATTTGGCTTTTTGCCCAGAAAATCAGAGCCTCCAAAAGGTCATGCACACACACACACACACACACACACACACACACAAAACAACTTACAGAGGTGCCTCATGGCAAAAGGAGATGGGTAGAAAGCTTCTTTTCTGAAAGGTTAATTGACTTTAGGGAGACCTTCATCTGAGGACGGCCCCTTGTGCTGATTGCCTCTGCTCGTGATTTGGTTGGAGAGGAATGGATTTTGCACTCAAATAATCAGGCATCAAGGAGGAGTGCAACACATGGGAGAGCTGATTTATGTCACCTGGACATAACAAGTGGCAGGCAGGGCTCAGAACATCCTGTGGTGTGCTCTGGACACATCATACCCTCTGCTGATATCAGTAAGGGGTATTAAGTACTGGGCACCTTTGAAAATTAGAATCCCTTTGTAGGTTGTGAAATATGGACATGGGGGCTCTGAGTCAGGACTCACAGTCAAGATTATTCTAAATATATAGAAATCCAGTTATTACAGGTTTTCAGTAAAGTGTAGGTACCCTTGAAAATTGGAGTCCTGAAATTTACCAGGGAAATTTATGGAGGTGTGAGTATATTAACATATTAAATCACAGGTCACAATTAAATCACAATTAAGTCACAGGTTCTAAACAGATTTTAGCAGAGGTGGTCCACATGTACATATTGGTTTCTAGACACAGAGAAACTCTGAAAACTTGTCTTTCCATGCTGCCTTTTTGATGGAACTTAGTATCCCCTTTTTTATGGTACCTTTTTCATTTGAAATGGGACACATCAGCGCACTGATTTAATTTAAACAGTCACTTGTTTCCCCTGAGTTCCCTCCTTTTCCTGACAAAGCAGCAGAGAATGTTGAGAAGAGGAGTGGGTTGTGTGCAGGAGGAGAAACCCTTCAGGAGGCTCTCGCAGGTCCTGGCCTTGGCCCAGGGCTGCACTGACAGCTCTGGGATTTCCAGATCAGAGCAGGGCCTGGCTCACACAGCCTGGGAAAAGTAAGCCTGGGTAGTATCCTCACAGATGTGTGCATCAGTGCTGTTGACAAGGAGTCAGCCCTTGACTATTTCAGTCTTTTGGCTATAGGGAAAATTAACATCACAAAGAGCCAGGCTCTAAGATGAAGCACTAAAGATTCACATGCAGCTTTAAGGACCAAAGAAAAGTTGTTATTTATATCGTGGCAGTACCTGGAGATCTCAGCTGGACTCAGGGTCTTGTTTCTCTGGCTGGTCTCCACTTCCTGTCTCGTGTTTCTCACAAAATACACCTTTCCCTATTACCCAAGCACTACTGAGAATACATTTGATTGTGGCCAAAACGTATTCCTCCAGAAAGCCAATCCTGGACACCATCTAATCAGGACATATAATTTGTTTAGTTTTAAGGTTTCATCCTATCTGCAGATGGGCTAACAATTTATAAGGTCCAGTAATTATAACCCTGGATATTTCCAACAAACTTTTTTGCTTCTAAAGGGTGATAGAAGAAGAAAAGAAATGGAAAAAGCATCAGCTCGAAATTTGTCCTCCAAGGACCATATTAAAATTTATAGATTAAAAAAAATTATATCATGTATCATAATGAAGCCAAATCAGCAGTTTTGGCCTTGCTTCTCTAAGCAGAAAGGCTTTGCTGTCTGACTTCTCCTTGGCTGCCTTTCTAGGCCTGAAATTCACAGCTGCATTGAAGCGGAGCAAGTCCAATAATGCCATTTGTTTTTCACTTAAAAAAAAAAAAAAGGAAAAAGAAAAAAGAGAAAGAGGGACATATAAATGGATCATAGAAGAAGGAGGCCATTAGCAGACGTTTAGTCTGACCATGGCTAGAAGTGCAGATGGTTCAGAGGAACACAGCCAACTTGGCGTTTATATAAGCTATCTTGTATCTCCCTCTTTTTTCCCTACACTGGCACAGATTGATTAAGAGGTCAAATAAAGGCTGCTCCAGTGTGAGAGTGTGCACGATGTATGACAAAAAAATCCTGTCTCACAGTCCAGGGTTTCTAAACAACATAAAAGACAAATCAATGTATAAACTAATTCTCAGCCTGTTTAAGTCTTTTCTTCCTGAGAGCCGTATGGACTTCTCACTCTCTCTCTTGTTTTTTCTTTTCTTTTCTTATCTTTTCAAATGTCCCAGTGACAAAGTGGTAAGTGAAGACGTGGTGGAATGAGAACATAAGGAGGTAGAATAGGAAAGTCCCCTTTAATAAGGCAGGCAAAAATTACTCTACATTCAATAGACAAGAAACATTCTCCAACAAATGTCTCTTCTGAATTATAAGCAAGAAAAGAAAAAAAAAAAAAAAAGAGTGCAAAGGTCCTTTTAACTGACAGCTTCCCTTGTGGCAGTCTGCCTCCTGCACTGCCTAGCCTTTTGGTACAGGGGTCCTGCATGTACCTGCTTGACACAGAGCTGAGTCTGTAAAGGAGAATTGGAATTTGGAGATGCCTTCTGCAATAACAAAAGTAATGATCTTCATATGAATTGAGACACGTGGGGGATTTTGATGGTGTTTAAACATCTGCCTTTCAATTTCTTTTAGGATACAGGATGTCTGGACACCTAACTGGTACCCAAATCACAGATTCCTGACACAGAGACCCTCTCCAGGCACAGTGGGTGACCTGCCCAACTCCTGGCTGGAGATCATCCCCCCTGAACTTCAGAACCCTGAAGTGCTTCAGCATCTGAAAACTGGGCTAAGCCATGAGCTTTATTAAAGGCAGGAGCCCACCCCTAAGCAGATCTGAAGGCTGGGCTCTGAAGTGAGGCTCAGGTTGCAATAGCTCAAGCGGGCTAACTGAAGTCCTGCCTGCGCTTTTTAATGCTTAATTAGCCCAGGTGCCACGGGGATGGATGCATTGAAAACAGATGGAGAGGTATTCCTGAGCATCTGAAGATAAGCAGATCAGTTAGGCCAGGTTCTGTGGATCTTGTTTGAATAGTTAATCACAGGAACACAGAGATGAAGAGAACCACGTGGGTCACTGAGCTCAGGTCTGTGAAATTTTCTCATTATAATTTACAACCTGGAGAGTATCAAGAGCGTGCCAGGTGCTTCATATAGTCAAACAGTCTGACAAGCTGGTATTTATTTTGGAGCCAAAGGAGGTCTGTTTGTTTTATGAATCAAGGTTGTTATTATTTTTTATTTTGAGACTGGGAGGTTGCTAATCATTTTGTTTACACTGTACTTTGTGAGGGGATATTTTTGCTCCCCTCTGTTACTGTTGACTCTGCATCATGGCCTAGCATTTTAATTTAAGAACTGTGACTTTTAAAGCCTTATTTGTAACTACTGAGTAGCCTTTGAATGTGTTTTTGCTTTGGATTACTTAGACACAGCTACACACACACATGTAGATACTGAAAATCAGTAATAATTACAAATAGGTGTCATATATCCTTAGACCACCCTATGGTCCCAAAATTTGGGCATGGTTTAAATATTTGCATGCATATAGGATAAAAACTCCTTGAAAATCCACTCAAAAGAGAAAATTACTTATTAACCAAAGCAACTGATCATCATTTTTCCAGACATGAAAGCAGAAGACAACAGAAACACTTTTTTTAGTTGAAATTATTGATGCAGTTTAATCACTTTGAGTGTGCACTAAAGAATTAGCAGCAGCCTGATGTTAAAATTTATAACCAAAATTCTTATTTACTGAGTATGAGTTTAAATGACAAAACCACATTGTTATGTCTGCTTTAAGGAAAAGTCTGTCAGGGAGTTTGACATATTGGTACAAGTTTCCCTATAAATATCCCAGAAAAAGCAAGTGTAGATGATTTTAGAAGCATTTATTGGACTATAAAAAGTCAAGATTATGAATAGGTCAATATTTTTTGAAAGGTGTTAATATAAAACAGTGCTAAAAGATTCAGAAATGATAAGTAGATATTTTAAGCTTGCTGCTGACAGAAAGTGACATCTGATAAAGATGGAGATAAAAATATCAATAAAAGATGTTACCTACATTATACCATCCATTTATTTGTTTGAGTTGGTAACAATTAGATTATTGACTGTAAATAATTTTGTAGCCCTTGGTAAATTATTTATGGTCATGTCCTTAAAAAATGCCTTTCTTTATATGATTTTCCTTCTGATACATAAAGTGCCCAACATGTTCACTGAGCAATTTTTGTCTACTAATGAAAAACCTCTGAAATCTGGCCAAGAATAACAAATTTAAATCAGCGAAAATAACTTTGTAGCCACCAATATGATCAGATGAGCTAAACTTCTGAAAATAGAGACAGAATGGTAAAAACCAGGCTTGGTAGGATGTTTCTTGCAGCATGAATGTTTTCAGGAGTACTTACAGATAGCCAGTGTGAGACAGGAAGGATTTAAAGGTATTTGGCACAGATACTAGACTTTTCCACAACTCAGCATCACTGGAAAAGTCCAACATACCATTCAAAGCCATCTGAGGAAACCCTCAGAAGTAATTCTTGGACATACAGCTGAAAACACCAGTCCTCATGTGTAAACAGAAATGAATTTTCCAGGCAATAATTTATGGCAAGGGGCCAGAGGATGACAGTAGATAGGCAGGCATCTGCCACACATAAATACAAAAGTGAGCTGGACCTGAGCTGCTCTGCTAAGACTTCCAGCGTGTGAGGACACTTTTATCACAAGAAACAGATCCATAAGACGTCCTGAAAACTCAGAGAGTGCTGTTATCCCTCCCTCCAGGAGCAGTCCAGATCTCTGGTGGTGGGACAGGCAGCCTAATGGGCTGTTACTTAGCTTTTTCAGCAAGGCAGAAGTATCCAGCACATTAAGCCATGATGTACTACAAGCTTGTAAATGACAGATTGTTCATTACAGGGCTTCAGAGAAGTTAATAATCATGATAATGGACCACGAGTCACAAGTGTCTCCTGTATACCACTCTTTCACTTTTATAGACATGTATAAACTTAACACATCAAACTCTTGTACTGCACAGTCAAGTGGGAGAATCAATTAAGCTGGTTGAGAGGTTTTGCAGTGAAAACTGAGGGAAAAGTTTACCCAGCACATTCCCCTGCCCTTGTCAGACTTCCAGAGGGCTGGGGAAGGATGATCAGCTTCTTCACACAGAACATCTTACGAGATTTTGAAGATACAGGCACTTAACTCTGGAGCACCTATTTAACTCTTTTGTTATAAGTTGCCTGAATCTAGTAGACTAAAATGAAAACAAAAAAAGTGACACGGAAAAATTTCAGCAGGAAAAAAGCTGAGTGTTTCAGAGAACTGACTGTAAGGATTACTTACAGGGGTAGCAGAAAACAAATAAAAAGACCTGTTTTCTAAGGACAATCAGAAGGGTTGCTATCCATTGCCACATCTTCATTCTCCTTTTCTCCCACTACAGCAGAGTGAAAATCAGTCCCCATTTCTAATTATTCACAATTACTCTAATTATTACTTGAGAATCATCAGAGGAAATAAAAGGAACACTATAGGCTGCAACACCAGAAACAGTTACTAAGACTTTCTGCAGGTTTCCCTATAGATGCCACAATTTTCTTCTCAGAGGCAACCATAGAGACAGCATGGAAGTCCCTCAGGAATGCAATTATTGAGATGAATGATAGGAAAATGTCCAGTCTTGCCACAGAACCACCAAGAGTGGTTCTGTTCTTGGCATGTTCATGCTCACAAGACTGGATGGCTTCTCACACTGGTTTTCTGCATGTCATTTCCTATAAAGTTACCAAAAAACTTTTCCTTTGTTAAGAGGAGAGGACTGTGTTCCTAAATCTGTGCAGTGGAATTGATTTTAGGAAAGACTCCCTTGCTGAAGGGGTGGTCAAGCATTGGAACAGGGAAGTGATAGAATCCCCACCTCTGTAAGTATCCAAAAAAGGTTGGGGTGTGGCACCTGGAGACATGGTTTATCAGTGAATAGGGCACGGCTGGGTTAACAGCTGGACTCCATCATCTCAGGGGTCTTTTCCAAACTTAACAATTCTATCATTCTAGGATGTAAAATTCAAAATTTATTATATTTATTTGTAGGTTATCCAGAACAGCTTCTGGACCCCTTTTGAGTCACCTCCAGCTAAGGATATTCTATAATTTTTACCTAAAATACAGGTGGGCAGGACATGAGAGGGAAGTTCTATAGACACAAAATGTGACTTTCACTTAATCTAAGACAATTGATCTAGGAGTGCTTCAGGGTATTGCTAAAATTCTGTGTTATACCAGCTTATTTTTACCTTTATATTTGTTAAAGAAAATATCTTAAAGTATGAATAAGTGTGCTGTTTTAAACTCATGTGTTTTTGAGTATAAGAAAATGGTCTGTGCCATAGATGGACAGAGGCCTTTTGTCAGCAAAGAAACACTTTTTCAATCTCTTTTGCTGTTCTGTAATTTTTTGATATAGGAAAAACCTCAAATATTTAATATATTTGGAAAATTCTTCTTCCAAGTAAACCTTGGCATTTCTTGACAGAGCTCTTGGGTCCAAATTAACCCCACCAGTTTTTAAGTATTTATGTTATCTTCCTAGTTCTTCAAGCTCAGGGTTTTGTTCCTAGACTGGAGAGAGCAAGAGGAGTGCATCTAGAAACTGCATTTCAGCTGAGATCTCCTTTTAATCTGTTTCTGGATCTGGAAATATGTTTTGGGACATGGAGATGGAATACATGCAGGGCAAACCACACACACTGTGGTCTTTCATATGGCAAACACTGCCCTTTATGGCTATATTACAGAGTCAAAGTTTTTCCACCAACAATGGAAATTGGGTCTTTTATTACAAGTGAAAAACTGCAGCATTTTTTTAAAACAAAAACCCAGCCCAGAAAATAAAAAAAACTTTCCACATGAAACTTAAAACTTTTTGAGTAGCATGGATGAAAGGAAAGTAATTTTCTTTTTTCACAAAGAGTTACTCTCAAAATAATTTCTACTATTTATGCAATTCTTCTACAAGTTGGTTGTAGGTTATTGGATGAAATGCAAAATAAACTGTCTTTTTTAACACATATGTTGAATAACAATTAATATCAAAATTTCCAGCTTGACCTTCTAGACCAAATGGCCTGGAACAAATGGAGTAGTTACCAGCAGGGAGATGTCCTTGCCTTCCTAAGCCCCATGATGCTGCTTAGAGACTTTTAGACCAACTTCATCCTTGCTGGTTTTGAGCAGTTTATCCAGCAGTATCCAGTTTTAGGCTCTTCCAGAAACATGAAAGGACGGCTGGTATTGCTGATCTCCCTGTTTATCCTCCTGCTATTAAATTCATTATATTCTAATGAATTCATCTTAAACTGAAGCTGCTCAGGAGCTGTGCTGTTGTTGCTGTCAGTGTAAGTCAATGCTGCTCTCATCTGAAGGCTCTGATGTGTAAATTACTTGCTACCAGTGCTCTGACTTTATGTGTAGGCTGGGACTGTCAAATGCTGGACAGGCACACTAGCAACCTAAATTTTACTGAGTCCAGAGTTAGAAATAAAAAGATCATGCATAAATAGAGTGCAGATTGTCAGCCTAATGTAGTCTATGGTAACAAAATTCTGACTCTCCTCTTTTTATATCCAAGGAGAGCTAAATAGCAAGGAAAATACAATAAGTAATGCTAGCAATTATATCTGTTTTCCTGCAGATAATTTATGCGTTATAACAATACAGGAAGGCTACCATCCCTGCTTGTAATCACAGGCTGAGGCTATTTTATAAACAGTGAAACCACCCATTGCTGTTGTCCATCATTTATTACTCGCCTAATAAATACTTCAATTACATTTAATAAATAATGTATTCAGGCTCAGCGAAGTGATAATTCTTTAAATTAATTATTAAATTCATGCAAAAAGGTTTTATTGCAAGCACTACTAAAGGAAATTTCTGTCTTTTATCTAAAGTGATTATTCATTATGTGCAGTAAAAGGCTCCATTTGCATATTATTAGTGAGGTAACCTTTAGCCTTCCTGGCAACAATAAAGATGCATCTTGATGTTGCTGTGCATTAATGTTCTAGGTTAGCCTTCCAAACCTAAAGTGATGATAAACAATATGTAATAAAGCCTTTGTTTATGGCCTTCTACCAGCTGTTTTCTGATATCTCAAATATACTACAATGACAAAATGTCCAGTAAATGTATTACAGCAAGTTGTTAAAAGGTGTTGCCTGCAGATGGTTAGTTGATGGGAAACAGTAAAAGTGGAACCAATTAATGCCCTGGAGATCTGAGCAGTAAATTCGTCTCAAACAGACTTTTTAAAAGCCCATGGTCTCCCATGTGCTACCCTGTACTTGCTGCTGCCCTTGCCTGCTACATAGCAGAGACTCTGGGAGTTAGCCATGCACTTTGGCAGGGCTCAATTCCCCAGACAGCAGAATTTTTCCTGTCTTGAGGAACTCTCAGTACCTACACAAGGAGTTCCCAACACTATCCTCTACCTGCCCTAGCCTAGATGTCACAGTGAGGGAGAACTTGTTGTGGAGGGAAGTCTCAGTGATTTTCATTGAGAGAAACCAGAGTGGCTTCTCTTTTCACTCTTTTAATCTTTTGTTACCTCTTAAATCCCTAGAGCAAACATTCAGGAATCCTTAAAGGCAGAATGACCCAGGTTAGTGAGCCTGTAGGGCATGGTTCAGAGCTGTGGAGTTTGGCAGCTCCCGGCTGGGAAGACCCATCCTGTGGAGCTGAGCTGACAGCCTGGTGCAGGCGGAGCTGTCAGTGCCACTGATTCACAACATTCCCTGAAATCAATCCTGAAAGTCAGCCCGAGAGGCTTCAATGAGCACATCTGGCCAGGAGCTGACTGCACCAGCTGGATTCTCCAGGTCTTCATCCCTCAGCCCTTCATCCATGAATCCTTCTGAGACCTGACTGCTGGGATCTTGGATATGTATGTAGCCCAGGATCCTGTTTTTGCAGGGAAACCCTGACCTCTTCTCCCCTCTGAGATGTTTTCCTTTCAGGGATGCCATCTCACAGTGCAGAGTCCTGATCAAAGCTGATATTTCATCTGGGCACATAAACAGAGCAGGTAACACCCCCCGACCATGTCGTGATCAATGAGGGCCACAGAGCCCAATCCATCCTTGGGATAAACACACAGACATCCACCACCCCTTATGCTGTCTGATGCTGGAGTTTTCATTAGGCTGCCTGTCCCTCTGGATGATGGAAATCTAGGCAGCACATAGGCCCTCAAACAGCTTTGATTTGTGTCCTGACAGATATTGATGTAAAAAAAAAAAAATTAAAAATGGAATAATTATAACTATTAAATTATGATCATGTTACTTCCCCTACAAGTCTACAGTCTCAACCACAGTGAAATTTTTAATGCATGTTCTCCACATCCTGCTTTATTTAATCCTTTTCTTTTAAGATGCTTAAAAAAAGAGTCTCCAGAAAGACAAACTGGAAGCCAAAAATTGACCATAGGCTTCTTTTAACTATATCCCAGGTGAAAAACCTTTTATTTTCAGAGTATGTATCTTGTCTTTTATTTTTCTCCCCGCCCCACTACAAGCCAAATACAGGTTCTGTTTCAGCACTTTTACAGGTGTTTGGAAGTAAGAATCATCTTTAAAGTTCCTCCCAAAACATAACATCCTATGATTTCTGAAAAAATGATTCACATAATGCATCCCAGCTGGGAACTCATTATTTTAAAGATGATATGTATTTAGTAAATCTACATGAGTAAAGCATATACTCTTTCCCACAGGTTAACCAAGAGGCCAGATGAGATTTTTTTTTCCCACCAAATGCCTAGAGTTAAAATTCTGTTGTTTATTTTTTTGTGGTCATTAAAGAAAAGCACCTTCAAAAGGCAGTGCAACGTGTCCTGAGGTGTTTATCTGAGGCAAGCAGGATGGCTCCCATTGCAAGCTCTGTTGTGGGACCCCGGGAAATCAGAGTGAAGAGTTTGAAACTACTGAGTTTAACCAGGATGAAGCCTGCCCACCTAAACCCAAGAGAAAAACCTTAAAATTTATAGATTATTGTGCTGCAGCAGATCAGGACAAATCATGGGAAAGAATCAGGATGGTTATTAACCTGTTAATGCCCAGGACAGGGAAACACCTTGTCCTACATCAGCATTTGACCCTGTGTGAATTGCCCTGAGTTAGCTTTGTTGCAGCTCCCTTTCCTGCTCAGGAAGCAAGACCCATTTTGCTCTTTAGCCAGACTTTTTTTCCAGATAAAGATGTTGCCCAAAGAAGTTGCAGGACTCTGTTATCTCCTTTTCCAGATCTGATTCCAAATTAAAGGCATTTTCGTTTCCAAGTTACTCCTTAATTCATACAAAAATTAAAATATATATCAAGTCACTCTAGACCCTGCTGAGAGATGAGAAAGAATTCAGCATTTTATGGATCCAGGCTCCCTTCCCCCATCCTGCTAGATATTCACATCTCTAACACGGAGACCTCCGGTTCACCTTTGAATCACTTATGTTCTCTTCACCATAGCAATCAGCTCAGTCCTACATAAAGTGTAAAGTGCTGACATTTTCAAGCAGCCTAATGTTTCTTGCAGTCATCTAGCAGCCTTTCAAATGTATAATCCTAGATGCCCCTGCTTTCCTTAATCAGCTAGCAGTGAAAAAGAAAAATGGAATAAAAGGACCTCATATATCCTCTTCTCCCTCCCTCCTGCAATTTGCTGTCTGTCCAAACTAATCCCCCCCACATCCCTCCCATTGCACAGATGCAGTGAGATCTCTGAGCACAAATGTTGTAAACCTCAACACAACTTCACCAATTCACACTGAGGGAAATAAATTTAATTCACTCAGCTTCTCATCATCTTACGGCCCCTTTAGGGCTAATCATCTGTATTAACTTTCTCTGGAGTCTTCCTAATGTCTGAGTGCCGCTGACTATTTTGTACCAGAAATGCATGTGGCAAGAGAACAAATTGCCCAACAGTGGATTTCCTTTCTACAACAGTGGTTTTACTGTTTAAAATGAAAGAATCGGGTCTGGAGTGGTGTTGACTTAGGGCTTGGATGGCAGGTTATGTGGCTGACTACAACAGCTTCATGCTGGCATTTGTAGTAAATAATTCTTTCCTGAATAAAATTGTTTGGCATTTATGCAGACAGGTAAACTTTTATTTCTATTCAAGAGCCACAAATTATTTTAAGATTTGTGATTTTGAGAAGATTTATTTTAAGAAGAATGATCCCTTTCTCAGCCAACCAATTTCTGGAGTAACCAAATTTTAATAGTTAACTGTCTTTTTTTTCCTTTTTTCTTTTTTTTTTTTTCCTTTTTTATTGCAGATCTGCAGTAAGTATCGTTTTTAGTAGCTGGCCTTGAATGCTGATAAAAGCTCATGCTTGACTTCAAACCTGACTGAGATGTGCTTCTTTGAGGTGCTACACAATGTCAACACACTTTTGTTCAAGGCTGTGGATTCAAATTCTTGTTCTTCCACAGATTTAGTGTGTTCTTCTTAGTAAGGACTTTGAAGTACTGCTGACCATACATTTTTTTCTTTACAGTCTGCTTAACATTCTCCAAGGGACAGGGGTTGTTAGCATGTATTTATATCAGGATGTGAATTGCATACTACAGAAATCAGCAGAATTTATTTTCCTGCTTGTTGACTCTTCACACCTAGCTTGCCTTTCTTTCCCTTGACCTGTCATATTGCCCTTTTTGATCTAAGACCCTCAATCACCAGAGAGAGGTTGAACTCCCAGGATTAATCCTCATCCTCTGGTCTTTTCAGTTCTGCTTTTTCCTAGGTATAAAGTGCTGTTTGGACATGTTTCTCTGTGATATGTTATCACCAGTGTTAAAACTGCATGGCAAAACCAGAACTTGACACCTATCTACTTCTTTCCTCCTCCCTTTTCCTCATGGTTTCTGGTCCCTAAAGATAATATATTTCTAATGGACATTTATCTGTTCTAATTATAGACTTTTTTACCCCATCTGATTATCCACTTCTGATCTGAAATCTCCTCTGAGGCAGCCTCTCACTTTTACCTCTGAGCTTGTGTAATATCTGGGGATATGAAACTTCTATTCTGGGTTAAGTTCAGATGTGCTGAGTAACACCTTGTGGGGCATCATCAGTTTTCAAACAGACCAAGCTGAAAAAAACCCTCCTCTTCACCAGAAATCTGAGAATTCCTTTTTTTTCTGTTTTCACATGGGCACATTCCAAGGTTTTTAAGGAAGACAAAACCAAAAGCTAATTTAGGACCAATGTCGAGGTTTTCTGCAGTGCCTGCAGTAAACAAGGGTTTACTATATATCTATCTCTGTGTTGCAGTTTTGTGTGGAGATAGGAGATGGATGTAACATCCCTTTCCTTTCCAGCTACCCTGCTTTCCCACAGACCTCTTCATTCTGGAAAATCATCAGGAAAGATTGGGAACAGCCCCATCAAGGTCAGCTGCTTTCTCAGCCAGAGAGATGCAGTGTTTACTCCTCGTTTTCAAACTGCCTAATTGCCCCATTTTTTTCCTTTCCTTCCCTTTAGAGTCAATGTTTTCTTTTTAAACCAAAAATTAATTCCAGATATAAGAGATATTCCAGAAACCAGTGGTTTCTTCTAGCTGATCACATAATTCCTGTCTAAGGGTCTTGATCAGGTTTTTCCTTTCACAACAACAAAAAAATCCATTTGGGGGCTGAAGAAATTTTGAAAATATATAGACTCAGTTCTAGAAACTAGAATTTTCTTTTGAAGTCACAAAATTCCCAACCAGTTTTCACTGCAGAGTCAGATTTCCAGGGCCAGTGGGAGCTGAGCCTGGAGCACCAAACAAGATTCCCACTCTCTTCTCTCTAGAGGAAGAGTTGCAACACCGGCCAAATGTTTGGGTTTCCAGACAGCAAACTGCAAAATTGTGGCTACTGGCATCATTTGTGCCTTTCATATTTCATCCAGCAATCAATCTCCTTGTATCATCAGCTAGGAGAAGAGAGTTTGATGAAAAATCATGACTAAGGGTGTGAGTGGGAAAAGTGAGGATTGACTATTTGGCTCAGACACAGAAAATTTGTACATGTGAAGGGCATGTGGTAGTAGAGTTAGGATTTTTTCTCTTTTCACCCACTGCAGCCCTATACCTTTATCCTTTTCTTCCTGCAATCTCCAGATGATGCAAGTGCTGCTATAAATGATATTTCAGCTTTTTATAACTTCAGACACACAGATTACCTCCCCAGCATCCTTTTACTGCTGAGTGTGGGTGAAAAAAAAAAAAAAAGAAGTTTTTAAAAATGTGCTTTCCACTCATCAGGTTCAGTCTATTTCAGCAAAAGAAGTGAGTGGAAAAAGAAAGGCAACAATGATTGCACAGAAACGTTCATATTCTTTGGGTGAAGGATTATATTTTGCTAAACCTTCCAGGAAAATAAAACTCAGAAAAACAAGAATGCTTTACAGAGGTATGAGACTCTTTGTCACCAATCAATGATATTTTGGCTTGCTATAATTTCTTCATTGCCTCCCTCCATCTTCAACAGGATGTTTCATTCTGAGTAATCTTGCTTTTTTGGGCCTCTCTGCCTATCGATTTAGCTAAATTAATAGCAAATACACCAGAAAGTCTGGGTTCCAATGATATTTGTTTTTCTACTGAAATTGTGACTCATGTTTGATGGATAAGTCTAGAGTGATGAAATGAAAGGAAAGGTGAAAACAAAAATATCTGGAATAAACTTGTTTGGAGGAATTATTGAGGCTGGAACTAGAGAGAAGTCAGGAACCCTATTTTTTGTGAGCACATACTTCCAAGTTCATGCCAACAGCTGCCCTCTCTGGTGCTTTTCTATTTTGAATAACAGGAATTTGGAGATATTTACCCAGAATTTTCTTTTTAAGTTGAAGAGGTAAAAAGAGGGAAAGCAAACCATCCAGTTTCTGAATCACCACCAGAGCAGGAGCACCTGCTGGCTCCTTGTCACCATTGACTAAGAGGAGCCCACGGTGGCTGCACTCCTAATTTTGGCACTTTGGTTTAATGGCTATGGCTGTCTGGAAGGCATCCCAGATTATGTCCCCTTTTCCACCTTCTTCCATTTGTGCTTAAATGAACATAGGTCCTGCCACTGTACTAGCAGGATCACAAATTGCTTTCATGTGCTGAAAATGAGGTGTAACAGGGACATACTAAATGATCCTGTCGAGCATCATTATCATGAGGAACTCAAATAGGTGAGACATGGCTAATTATACCACCCTGTCCTCGGCCTTCAAGCTGACTAGAAATTTGTTTTGAGGCTAAGAATTTGATTGGATTTGTGAAAACATAAAAAAAAAAGGTATTGAATAGTCTCCCATTTGCCCATCCTTTATCCTTTCTAAGCAGTTATCTGTCAACCAGGCAGGAGAGTGGTTCCTGTCTTTCCATTCCACAACCCAAAATCTCATGTTCAGCCCTTTTGACACAGACCTGCATATTCTCAGTGATGAGGATATTAGTTATATGGGGTATTAGTTATATATAATATTAGGATATTTTACTGCTGAGACCCCACTTCTGAACAGTTAGGATTTATGTTACTTATTAAGGGAGGAGATTTGTAAATAATCAGTAATCTGAATATCTTTTACCAACCCTGAGGGAAGACAAGCTGTGTACTTAAGCTGGTCAAGTGTTGTCCAGAAGAATTGTCACTGGAAGTGCTCAAAAATGTGTAAATGTGGCACTTGGGGACATGGTTTAGTGGTGGAGCTGGCAGTGTTAGATTAATGGTTGGACTCAACATTAGAAGGCTTTTCCAACCTTAATTATTTAATAATGGGTTTATGATTTCAGCACTGGAAAGTGTTGATTCAAGGCCATGAAATGTGCCTTCAGAATCTTTGATGTCGCTGGACATTTTCACCTACATCCAGTGGAGCTGAAGAAGAAATGAAGGCTTCAGGGAATTCCTAAATCACTGACACTGCAAGCAACCAAAGTCTGTGAGACCCAGGTACGTGGGGTAAATGTGGGTCTACAGAAAAAAACGTTCCCTGTACCACATAGAATTAAATCTCTACTGTAAAATGGCCTGCAAGAGAAAAAAAAAAAAAAAACAAAACCAAAAAAACCCAGTCCATCATCTCCTGATATGACTCTTGAAAATCTGGCTTTTGGGGCAAGTCAGTATCAACAGAATTAGCATTAGTAATATTAGCCAGTCGTACCCTTTTTTATTTCTGGCAAGCATTCACTTCATCAATTTAAAGGAGAAGTTAGTGGAAAGAGGGAGGAGTGACTCAGTTCCTATTAATGTCCTCTTTGTCTTGTAGCACAGATGGAATTCATATAGATAGCTAAAACTGCTGAAAAAAATGAAAGATTATTATAATAAAGCATCAAAAGGTAGAAAATACCAGAGAGGATAATTACATTGTCATATTTTTATATGGAAAATTATTTTCCAGGCAAATGTTGCCTGTTTGGAGAAGTTGAAAATAACTATAAATACATCCTTCTGAATGTCATGGAACAAAACAATTTTAAAGTTTAAACCCCATTATTTTAGAAGAGCCATTTATTTCAAGTAGGTGGCAATTTTCTTCCCCTCCCCCAGCCCACATAATTCAGTAGCTATTCACCTCTCACAATTTTCATCTAGCCTGTTCTTTAGAATCCAATTGCAACCTTTAAAGTAGTCATCTATTTCTAATGGAAATCTCCACATCCAGCTCTCTGAGCCACTTTTCCAAACTCTTAATAAATTGCCTCAGGTTGTAGAGCTAGTAGTGACACTAAGTGGGGGAGGCCTTTCATAAAATGTTCTGAACCTCAATTCTCTTCTCACCCTTTCTTTTGTCCACTGCTGTGTGCATTTTTGCAGATTTCCAACAATTGCACAGTCAAGTGGAACTGATGACTTTATTCTCCGGCAACAGAATTTGGGAAATTTGCCAGATAAGTGGGTATGAGAAGGAGCATGTAAACGGGGTCAGCTCAAGTAGAATTGGATCTTGAAAGAGCAGTAAATACCCTGCTCCCACAGAGTACTTTTCTTGGCAAGAATGATCTCTTCAGGGAGAGAAAGAGGAAATCAGAGGGTGACTTATGTTACTGATCTTGCCTCCTGCTGCTTCCTCACAATGGGTGCCTGCAGAGGGCTGGAAGTTTTTGAAAGGCAGGTGGGGCATGGCAGCCCTCGGGGTGCTCTGTGGGCACACTCCTTGTGGAAGTGCTGGGATGAGAGCCGACCTCAGGGGATGCCACAGCATCACCTGTGAAGAATCTCAAGTGTGTCCAAGTGCCTGTCTGAGATGCTGGAGCTGCTGGATGAGAAATGAGTCAGGACAGTGAGCCTCAGGTAATTACTGGCTCCTCTGGTAGCCAGTACAGCCCTTGACATAAAGGAGCAATAATTCTACTGGCAGTATTTGATTGTAAGTCTCTTCAGAACCCATAAAACAGCATAAGATGGGCACTCAGGAATAGTGTATCAAAAAAAAAATAATGGAATGGGTTGTTTGAAAAGGACCTTAAAGCTCATTTAACCCCTCCATGGGCAGGGACACCTTCCACTATCCCAGCTTGCTCCAAGCCCCATCTAGCCTGGCCCTGGACATTTCCAGGGATCCAGAGACTGCCACAGCTGCTCTGAGCACCCTGTGCCAGGGCCTGCCCACCCTCCTAGCCAGCAATTCCTTCCCAATATCTAACCTAAGCCTGCCCTCTGTCAATGTTAGATGAGAGAAATGTTTTGCTAAGATGGCTGTATTCTGGAGCAGAAGGCTATATGGACACCGCAAAAGAAGCAGCTGTCCTGCTAAAAGAGATGGTGGGCATGTAGGTTCTCAAGTGTGTGTAAGTGCATAATGTTGTCATGAGGAGGGCAAACACAGTCCTGAACATCTAAGAAGGGGAATTATCGAATAAAGAAGGGAAGCAATGTTCCTTGGTAAGGAAGATGGTACCTTAGTGCTGGTTTCTACACTTTGAAAGAGGCTGTGTGTGAGTCCAAAAGCAGCCAGAGAAACATTACAAGCATGCTTTACAGCAGGGAGAACCTGTCTCACCACCAGAAATTTAAGAAGTCCAATCTATCTAGTTTATTCAGGAGTATACTAAAATGTGAATTGGTCATGGTCTACAAATACCTGTGTTAGGAAGAGATTTTAGGAAACAGACAATTTTTTAATTATGGAGAGCAAAGCTTAATGAGATTTGGTAGTCTTGAACAAAGCTTTTGTGAACTCAGAGTAGGAATGCAGAGTACATTTTTAACTGTGAAGATAATTAACCATTGAAACAGTTTAACTGAGAGTATGGAAGACTTTCTGTCACTTGAAAATGAGCTAAACTATTATTTAAACTCAATTAAGGTCCTGGTGCAGATATAGCTACAAGGTTTTGTGGTCTGGTGTTATGCACATCAGATTGAAGGCTATGACTATCTCTTCCAAATTATAATTCTTCATTAATCATTTCTGTATCAAAGGGATACTTCTTTAGAAAGGGCAGGAATTACTCTGAAGACTGCAATTAAGAACACTACATTATCACATATTTAATTCTATTGGAACATAAATGAGCTATAACATTTAAAAGGCTTTAAGAAATAAACCCCTCTGCATTGCTCTGGGCTTGCTAGTTCTGTCCTGAGTAGTCAATATTCACAGATTCATCTTCTGGTTTTTCAGACATCATCAGCCACCTGACGTGACCTCATAATTTCACCTTCAGGAACAATAGAATGGGGAAACCATCTTCTGTTCCTTTGCTATTCTCTGGAATCAAACCCCCATCTCCTTTGAAGGGACAAAAGAAGTGCTGGCAAGACTGATTTTGCTTGTTTTAAAGAATCTCATGACAACACTGCTATCTTCCATGCCAGCTTGTCCATGAGGTTTAGTCACCTGACTGACAAAAACCTTTGAGAAAACCTTCACTTTGTCATAGAGAGAATAAAAAACCTGAAATGTACGCCGCTGCCAGATCATTAATGGTGCAAGGAAGAAACTGAGGGCTTGTGACTGAGCTCTGCATCATGGCTGCAACTGTATAGAGCTCAGGAAAAGCAAATTAAAAAAAAAAAATCAAAAAAAAAAAAATCAGTGCACAACCATTGCTGAGGGAGAGGTTCATTCTTCATCAGAATCCTCCAGGGCACAGCAAGTCACTGAGATCAGCAGGACACAGGGACTTACACCTGGAAATATAAACCTGTGCTTGCTTGAGGAATTGCTCACATCATCCACAGCTTGAGAGGTCTGCTGCCATTCATGCAATATTAGAGTGAGGCAGGAGAGAACTTGTGGATTTATATTATTCCTTACACCAAGGAATACCTTTGCAATATCAAGCCAACCCGCCACCAAATCTGTATTAATTTCAGAGAGCTCAGTACCTTGTAGGTTTTTCCGTGTGAGATCAATGGGGTCTAAGGAAAATCTGCAGGTGTTTCTGCCCTTCCCTGGGAGCTCACTGCAAATATTCCTTTCTTAACATTGCTCCAGGAGAAGTGAAGCACAGAAAATGTATGGAGCCTTAAGAAGACATTGCAAACAATTTTTGTGGGAGCAAAACAGTGACTCTCACTGCAGTAACAAAAAATCTGAAAGGTCTGCATGAACAGACGAGTGTCACAAGCTGCTTCTGCCCCCACTGAAATTCTTTGGACCTTCAAAAACATTGAATTCAATGCAACACTGTATTTTAACAAAATTAAGGAGCCTATAAACAGAGATTTACAGAATTTCCAAAGGTTATATGGTTTAAAAAGTAGATTCTCTACTACCAAAACTGAAGCTATTTGGATCAGAATCAACCTGCATGCTGCATTTGTGTTCAATTTCAAAGTTAGATGAGAAGTAGACAAATGAAAAAAACAATGATGAAAAGAAGCCTGTGGTCTTTGCTTAGAAGATGAAATACACTTTAAAAGTTCATTTTTCATGAAGAGAAGGCTTAAGAAGGACCTTTCCTTACACCACAGTGGAAACAATCTGTTTTTTTTCAGACTGGACCATATAATTTCCATTGGATTAGGATATTTGTTTTAAGTAGTTTGGTCTCTAAACCAATATGAAGGGGTTTTTTTCCCTCCCCTTGGCAACATTGCAAACTTTTGTCTCTGAGACCTATGCATTTGCTGTGGTTTTCACCTCCTGCAGTGAGTTGAACTCCTGTCTAGAAGGGACAGAGTCCATGTGCCACAAAACCAACATGCAAAACCATTTGGGGCTTGTGTGGCTAAATGAGTCAATGCCCAAAAGTCTGCTTTTTACTGTGCCTGGTGAAGGCAGCTTCCTTTCCCCTGTGTTTATGAGAATGAATTACCTTGAGGTCTCACAAAAAGCTGTGGCATGTTCTTGCTACCCGCTGGGCAACTGAGAGAAAATGAAACCACACTTGATTTTCATAAGACAGGTAATTATCAGCAATTGAGTAACTCACAGCCACAAAACTACAGCTGAACAAAGCTGTGGGCTCTGGAGGTCTCCTCTGGCTCTAAGACACAGAGGTTCTCATACTTCACTCAATTTAAACCATCCTGAAATGACACTAGGTTTTCCTATCCAGGAGAGAAACAAACCTATATTTGCAGCTTTATGGTAACACTGTTATTTGTTCCCCATAATTTCATCCCTTTTTCACATTGTTCTGGTACAGCTTGCCTGAGGAAGTCTTCCCTTGTCAAGACAATGTCAAAAATTAGACAGTATTATCTTCTCCCTCTACCCCCAAGCACCCAATGAAACCATCCTTCCAGCCCACACAATTCAGTCTTGATAAATCAGCGTTTTCAATAGGAAATAAATTGGTTACATGACAAATTTTCAGCTGGTTCTAATAAGAACTGGCAAAGGCCACAGTGTGATGACAACTTGCTTTCTCTTAGGGCATTTCCTCTTCCACTGAGATATCTCTGGACACCCATTCTTGCCTTTCAGCTGCTCTTCCATCTGCTGACATCAAAACCTCCCCATAGGAAACACCTGCCCAAGCTGGGAGAGGCGGTGGGAAGTTTCTCATGGTGCTATGGGAGAGTTTGAACAGAGAAGGAGATCTGAGCTCCTTTAATCAATTTTTGGACTTTCTCTTCCTTGGCCTGCCTTGCTCTGTGGCCAAGGTCTTGAAAGAACAGCCCCAGCTTGAGCTACATAATTTGCAACTCAGCTGCAGCTGCCAGCAGTAAAACCTTGATGGCAACCTTCATCCTGGGAGTGTCCATAAGGGATGCATGGAAATTAGCAAGGAAGTGAGTCAAAGAGAGGACACATCCATCAGCCTCTTATGGTTCATAATCACCATCCCAAAATCAGCTCCTTCTCCTGTTGTGTTGTGACTTCACACTGCTACAGGACAAAACAGATTGTTCCAATAATGTAGTCAATGATCAAAATTAAAAAGTGGGGCCACAAAATTATTATGACGTTCCTCAAAAGCAAAGAGGACTGTGAAGAGATGGATTGCTGGTGAAATTAATTGGAAGAGAGGCCTTAAGTTTTATTAATCTTTTTGAAATATTGCCGGGTCATTGAGATCCTCATGGACAGGATTATTCTTTGTGGTTTGTGAGAGAAAACTGTGGAGCTGATTATTTGGTGAGAGTGGGAACATAAGAGAGAAAACTGAAGTCATTAGGAGGAGGAAAGGGCTATAACCTATACGTGTCTATGAACATATCTGTTGTACATTGTGGGGAATACAATGACATTCTTGGATAATAAAATTAAAAAAGGAAAAAACCAAATCATTTTTAGAGACTGCAACAACAAATTTTGGACCTTGAGGCCAAGGGGTGTGGCAAATTCAGTCCTGCAGTATCTTTCATTGCAGAGTCACAGTTTGGACTCAAAAACTGATTTGGTTTCGGTATTATTATACAGTGTTTTAAGGGAACAGAAGCTTGTTTTCTCCCTAATGACAGCTGGTTTCGAGACAATTTAGAAATAAACCTTACAGCTTGGATTGAGGACCTTTAGAGAGAGGATGGGTTCTGCATGTCCATGTCTATACTCCAGCTATGCTGTTGGATAGAAAGCAAACACCTGAGCTTGCCCAGCATGGTGTATCCATGCAGCAAGAATTGTCAGTGCTGATTTCTCCATGCCCAGGAGGATGACCTGCAAGGCCCTCACATCTGCTTTTCTCACCACATGAGCAGCAACACATCACTTATTTCCCCATCAGCAGTGCTCTGACCTTGCTGATGGCTTTGCAGATGGATGTTTTGTCAGTTTAGACTCCGGTGCATTTCCAGAGGCTTTTGCTTCCAGCCTTGCCCCTTTTCTTGAAAACCATGTCTTGTGCTAAAACAAGGAGAATTCCAATACTTTGCACAGGTTCTTTGATAATTTTGACAGAGGAAGCAATGGTTCTTTTGCACATTTAAATTGACAATAAGCACAGTGTGACCTCCTCTAAAATCAGTTTTCCATCAAGCAATGGAACTCCAAGGATAAAGTTACCATGTCAGGCTCAGCATCCTTTGCTCCCCATCCATCTTTCCCCAGATGCATTTTTTTCTGTTAGTCCCATCTGCATACACTTCTAGATGATTATCTTATATACCCTCACTAAGCCATGAAAGGGTCAGCTTCTCCTCTAGTTTTTGCTGCTGACATTCTCTGGAGGTCATTAAGGTAACAGCAGATTTATTCCAAAATAACTGGCATCACCAGGTGACCATAGTGCTCTTTCCCAAGCTCCAGATAAGCTCATGTCAGAATTGTGCTTTCTTCTTTATTATCTCAATTTTACTCCGTGTGTCACCTTTCCCATCTGGAAACAGGTCCTAACTGAGCTAAGCCTTCACAAGGACTAGATGGAGAAAGAATATTTCAAGTCCAGCAATAAACTAGAAAATGGCTGTGTCTTACAAGGATTTGGGATCATTTCAGAAGGCATAAAGGTCCATCTTACCTCAGACCAGAAAACATTTCTTTTAACATAATTTTCATTCAGTTTGGCAAACAAAATAGAAAATTTTAGCCTTTGACAAATATTGCTATAAAGCAGAAATCTAGAAAATAAAGTACAGCATAAATTACTTCAGGCCAGAAAAATTGTTTCAAATAAATACTTTTTTTCTCCTAAACATTAGTTTGCTTTCTCAGTACAAAAATTTTCCTTAAAATTTCATCACTGTCTGAGCACTGAAATATGAAGAATTTGTTATGGTACATTCAACTCATATTTCTTGATTTTTTGCCTTTTGCAAGTTTTAATTGTGCATTTTTAGTTTTTCTTCAAGTCAGAGCATCCATTCAAGCCCATTTTCTAAGAGAGACTTCTAGAAACTTTCATACAGTTTCTTTGGAGCTTCACTCACCAATGGAAACAACTGGTTTTCAAGAGGGATGTGATGATGTGGCATATGAATGCTATAGCAATCAAGAAAAAGGTGACATTGTAAAAATCCATTAGTTTTTAACATGGTTAAGAATTTCAGCATAAATTTTCCCAGAAAAGTAGCAGTGCTCTCCCCATTACTGTAGAAAATATATATAATTTCATCCCTTAATAAGCTTTGCAGCGAGAATTGAAGCAAACCTCATAAATTCTGTGAGTTTTTCAGCTTCAAAGGTTCTGCTCAACACTCTGAAAGCTGCTAGCTTCTTGTTAGCCCTGTGGGCTGGTGCTGGGTCATGGTAGCTAGAGGTGGGAACACTGTTTTCCCACAGCTTCACCTCTGTGGCAGAGCCTGGCTTTGGCACACGATGCTCAACAAGTTTCAAAGTTCTTGTGAAAGTGCCATGGAACAACATGTACTTGACATCTATCAAACAGCCATAAAATATTTATAATTCTGTAGTTAACCCAAGAATCATTTGACTATATGAAAATCAACCCAGTAATAGGAGCAAAGTATTGAGTTGGCCAAGTCTCTAAAAATAGTTCAACCTTCCTTCAGAATTGGTTTCTAAGCTTAGACAAGAGTCTGGATTTGGTGGATTTGATATTTAAATTGCATTTTGGGAGTTTTTATCTGATAATAGTGGAAATCCATTCAGCTTCTTGATGTTATGACATTTTTTCCATTTGTCCTGGGAACAGAAATTTGATATCTTTTGATGCTGTTTAGATTTTGTCTTTTTTTCTATGTTCTCTGCATTCTTCACACACCTATTTGTAACTCATGTCACTTATTGTACTAGTAGCTATATTTTCCAGTACATTTCTATGGCCCTTCCCTAAGCAGAAAGACAAAAAACAAATTCCAGAGCCCTAAGCACCGGGAGGCACAAGGCTCCCTGCTATCTTGGTTTTTCCTGGGAGCCAAGGCTGAGAACAGCCCTTCAAGACACATTTTCATGGGCAAAGTACAGCTATTGCTGAAGGGGGGACTGCAGAGAAGGGGCTTGGCCTGGGGGGGAATTGTATCACCACTTGTCCTCCTAATTGGTGCTTTTTATCAATTGTGCTATTTTCCTAAAACCTATAAAAATGCACTCACCCCTGGGGGGGAGTGGGCTTTTGTGGACATCTTTCCATAACTGCCCCTGAAAGCCTTCATTAAAGATCCTTTTTTATACTACCTACCTCCTTACTAAAACTATCCCAGGTTTCATTTCCAGGTTGGGAAAAAGGCAATACTTTCATGTCCACATGCTACTCACCACAACCAGAAAAATGTGACCAGAATTAGCCTAATTGCTATTCTCATCAAAAAAGGCCTAAGGGAAAAAAACTTCTGCTGGTGGTTTTGCCTTGCCATTTGTGCATGAAATAAGCACACTCTCATAGAACCATAGACACACAGAATTATAGAATTACAGAATGGTTGGGGTTGAAAGGAACCTTAAAGCTCATCTCATTCTAACCCCTGGCCATAGGCAGGGACACCTTCCACTATCCCAGATTGCTCCAAGCCCTTTCCAGCCCTGGCCTGAGACACTTCCAGGGATGGGGCAGCCACAGCTGCTCTGGGAAACCTGAGCCAGGGCCTCATGACTCTAATACACTTCACTTGATTAATTCTGCGATCCCCTTGATCAGGGGAGGCAGGTAGGAGTTCTGTTAAAGAAAAAAAAAATCTTTAATTAAAAAAAAAAAAAGTATGACTTAATGATTTTGGAGTTGGAATAGCTACTGTAGGAAAATATAGACAGGCAGATTAAAAAGAACGTGTATTGCTCCTGTATGATACAGCCTGACATTTCATAGGAACATTTTTAGTTAAACTTCTAAACCACAGACATCTCCTCAATTATTTTCACACAGCAGAAGACCTCATTGCCAGCTGAGTGTCTGTGTAACTCACAGGTAGCTCACAGTCCTCCTGGGTGGAACTTCTGAAGAATCAGAGTGCATGAACAATGACTGCTGCACCTGAAACAGCCCTTCACCAGCTCCAGTGAACACTCTCCACAGATCAAGAAGTTAATTTCCAGCGTGCCTCCTACAAGTGATTCCTTGTTTGAACAGCTCCTTTGCCTTCTAGAACAAGGGGTGATGAAAAGGGGAAGAACGCGTGAGAAGCTACAGCAGGTGACTCATCTCTTCAGAAGCTGAGGTACAACAAAACAAAAGTGTCTGATGCACGGCTGACCCCAGGGGGAATCATCTTCAGCCTTGATTATGCACATCAGCTGTGTGTTTGTACTGCATCGTGCAACAGAGTGGGAACTCAGAAATCAACTGCCTTGTAAAATCAAATCTTCCCATATTTTTTTGTCTACATGTATTGATTTGCCCAATAAATGGAATCCATCTTTAGGTACATAAGCTGGTGTTTGTTTTCCCTCCATACCTGTTTATTAATAAAGAAAATTTTGAGCATTGCAAGTGAAGGAATGTATGAAGGTAGATGGTCTCAGTGAGTTGTGTAACTAATTCTCTGAGGCTCTCTGCAAATATTAAACAGAGAATTTAGCTAGAACTCATATAGGCTGTCTCAAAATAATAAAATTAATCCAAAAGATCCATGGATTTGTGCATGAAATCCAGCCTATTTTTTCAGGCAATGATTTGAGAATATTGGTGAAGAGGAAAGCACTCATCACAAGACAATCACAAAGTTAGCATTTAGTGCTCACAAATTGTATCCAGAAACCTACATATCAAGAGATGTAAAATTATAAAGAGGGGTCTATATGATTAATCTGTAAGATTAAATTATCTAATCTGACATTTTGCACCTCTTGAAGGCAGAAAATACTGCCTTGTGATGTCTAGTTTAAGAAAAAACCCTTGTGCTTGGCCTAATAACTTTCCACAAAGCTCTTGATCTGGATTTGAAGTCATCCAGCAAAAATACATCTGACTGAATACTGCCGCCTGCACTGTGTATGTCTCCATCTCAGCTTGTAAATTAGAGACAAAAGTGGAAATGTATGGGGAAAAGTACAACCTGTTCTGCAAAAAACAATTATCACAGGTTAAAGACATGGTGCCTATTCCCTGACATGGTGCCCATTTCAAACCCACAGTAATCTTCCCAACAAGTCAAGCAAGTTTTGATTTGGATGGGGTGGTTATGAGAACCTGTAGTACAATGGAACATGACTTAAAAGAACACCTATGGGCAAAACCATACATTATTTCCACTAATCCTACCTATGAAAGAAAGAAAGAAAGAAAGAAAGAAAGAAAGAAAGAAAGAAAGAAAGAAAGAAAGAAAGAAAGAAAGAAAGAAAGAAAGAAAGAAGGAAAGAAAGAAAGAAAGAAAGAAAGAAAGAAAGGAAGGAAAGAACATTTTTGATCTTTGCTTCTCTGCTGTTGCTATTTTCTAAATTTGCTTCCAAAGCTCTTTACTGATTTGGACATTTAAGAAAATGTGGTTTAAAAAGCCCTATGGTAGCATTAGGTATGAGGGCTACACTAGAGATGGAAGATTTCTGAAATTTCTATACATACAGCTTAAGATATTATTTCTTCTGGAAAAATAACAACAAAAATGATATATATTATCTACTTGTATGCATGAGCTGGAGTTTGCTGATGATGTAATTTTTACACTATTGTATAAAAATTGCTGTAGTAATTTAGACAGCTCACTAGTCCATCACACATAATCTTACCCTCTGAAATTATAAGTTAGAAACATAGTTAAATTCTTGTATTTTCCTTAAAATGTTGGTGCATGGGGAGGAGTTCAAATGCATAAGAAAGTCTTTAAACTGGTCTACTGAAGGACCAGGTGTTCAGGCTGCAAATTTCCCTTAAAAATATCACCAAAGGTGGGTGTGAAGGATTAGAATGTGGCTCTGGCTTTAGAAGTTCCTTAACAAAAAAAAAAAAAAGAAAAGAGAAGTAAGCTTTATTTCCCACAAATGATTCAATAGTTAAAATTCACATTTCATTTATAGCCCAATAACATGTTCTATGCACACACAGACATAGCCTGTCATTTTATATATGGGTTTTGAGAGGTTATAATGGCAATAAAATAAAATCCACAGTTTTCCTGAGAAGGAAGCAGTGCTCCTTGCAAAGTTTCCTCTCTCCAAGCACCACAGCCATGAAGAATGGCACTCAGATTATCCTGTCGATGGTTAATTTCAAATCTAGAAGTTTATTAATTTTGACTCATAGCAGAAAAGGCCATGACCAATTATTATTCAGGAAAAAATCCTGCTGTTTAGCCAAAGAACTGCACGGAGCACTGCTGCACTTGATGTGCCTGTGATAAATGTTCACATGACAAGGTTATTTGGTGTACAGCGGCTGGAAGCGTTGTCATGGCAACCCGCGCACGATGCTCATAAATTTGGTGTGTAGTTATCCTTGCTGTGTATGCAAAAAAACCCCACAAAGCCAACTCAAGCAGTTTAATTTACAGCGTTGACTATCCCTAAAAGGAAAACAAGAAAAGAAGGGGAAAGGAAAAAGGAAAGAAAAAGGAAAAGGGAAGAAAAAGGAAAAAAGAAAAAGAAAAAGAAAAAGAAAAAGAAAAAGAAAAAGAAAAAGAAAAAGAAAAAGAAAAAGAAAAAGAAAAAGAAAAAGAAAAAGAAAAAGGAAAAGAAAAAGAAAAAGAAAAAGGAAAAGAAAAAGAAAAAGAAAAAGGAAAAAGAAAAGAAAAAGAGGAGAAGTGAAGAGAAGAGAAGAGAAGAGAAGAGAAGAGAAGAGAAGAGAAGAGAAGAGAAGAGGAGAAAAGAAAAAAGAAAAGAAAAAAGAAAAGAAAAGAAAAGAAAAGAAAAGAAAAGAAAAGAAAAGAAAAGAAAAGAAAAGAAAAGAAAAGAAAAGAAAAGAAAAGAAAAGAAAAGAGAAAAATAAATGATAAGGTAATTGACCACTTCAGATTATATTTCTTCACAAGCTCTTCAAAGTAAAAAAGACTTTTAAGATGATCATTATGGTAGGCAGTGCAAGTTATCCTTAATATTGAGGGGGAAAAAACCAAAAAAGAGCTTTCTTGAAAATCACTGCTCAGGTTTATTGGTTGTTTTCTGCTATTCATGCAAACACCTGGATGTAAGTGAAAAAAATCCCTAGCACCCTTTTTCCTATTTTGCTTTTTTTCTTCTTCTGAAATGTTGAGATGAAACCTTGAATCACCTGTCAAGTAGGCCATGATAAAATGCCCTCCTTTCCATAAAAGTGACCAGGATAAGAAGAATCTATCATTCTCAGCAGTTCTGTCTTGTTCAAATACAGGATAAAAATGAAGAGAGTGGTAAAAAGAATGCTCATTTCTGATGGGTAAAAATAAAGGTTTATCTGGAGACAATGAAAACAGTAGAAGAAGGAGAAGGAGACCAGGGCTTTTTATGAACCAAGTCATCAAAACCTTCAGTTTGGACAAATTCCTTAAATTATGTGTCTCAGTCTATCTGTTTAATGGGGATTTGTTATTTCCTTTCTCAGGAATAACTTATCAACCCTCTTAGAAGGAAAAAAAAATATCTGGAAGACTGGAGATTTTAGAGTAAAATTACTTGCAGGGACTGAGTAGTCTGAACCATCCTGGCCAGAACAGGGGAGAGCTGTGGGGGAAGTTCTCCCTGCTGGTGTCCCTGAATCCCACACAAGGATGCACTCAAATTAGAGAAACCAAAGCACCAAGGAGCAAGGGAAGCATCTTTGTCTTGTGTCTGCACTTAAAGTGATGCAAACCACACCCAGTGGGGTGAAATGAATCCCAAATCACAGAATCACAGAAATTACAGACTCATGGAATTATTTGGGTTGGAAAGGACTATAAAGATCAGCTCATTCCACCCCTGCCATGGCAGGGACACCTTCCCTTTGACCAAGTCCCCTCAAGCCTGGCCTTGGACCCCTCCAGGGATGGGGCAATCATAATTTCTCTGAGCAATCTCTAAGCCTTAAAGCATTTGGGCCTCTCCAGAGGAGGATGTAGATATTATTATTTCCAGATGTATAAATACTTTTGAGTCAAGAATCCTTGGCATGACCAAATCGAGAATCTCCCAGGTGCACAACAAGAGTTCCCGCTGTTCAGTACCATTCTCCTTTTCCAATGCCCAAGTCTTTTCAAGGAGCTGCTTCAATAAAGACAAAAGACACTTCTAAACATGCAGAAGTTCCCCCTTCAATTTTCTAACCATTATGACTAAAATGACACATCATTTATATCCAATGGGTGACTGCAGCTTTTTTGTTCAAGAAGTTCTTTTCCTTGACTTCTTGTCATAGAAATAAATATCTAGTCATACAGATAAACTCAAAAGGGTAGTTCAAATTACAAAAGGAGGTAATAAAGACAACTTTCATGCTGAGAAAATGGTTATCCTGACACAGACACTCTTGCAAAGTGATTCATCCCAGCCTCAGAGGGGTGCTCAAAGCAGTCAGATGATTACTGTCTCAAAAAGCATATTTCTGTCTGATGGCCCACAGGGATGCTGGATACCTTGAATTTAGACATTGTAAGACCTAAAGAGGACCAACCTAAGCTAAACATAGTTGTCTGCAGTGCAGATGTCTACATGTGAACTTGTCATTGCGTTCAGGGAGACCTGGTAGGTCCAGGCATCAGGGCAGTTTGTAGCCATTGGGGCAAAATTGTTCACCCTTGAGAAGTTTCTTAACTTTTAATTAGATGAGTGCCTTCCTACTTTTTTTAACTGCTTTGACTACATTTTTTTGGTTGATGATAGAATCTAGATGGCTATTTTATGTGTAGTCTCTTACAATGAGGATCCATAAAAGTAGCTAAACTTGACATGCATGAAAATCCTTTTTTCTCACCTAGCATTGAAACCTCAGTGACACCTGTGCCTTCCACATTCCTTCCTCTAGATAACTGCATTCTCAAGGATGCCTTCTTACATTTACTTCTTTGCATCTGTCCTTTAAAATGACAAGTTGCTGTGGTGCCATGTTTTTAGTGAAACAGGGTTCTCCCACAGGGACTGTCACTTATACTGAGAAAACCTACTTTGCTATTACCAGCAATGTTTAGAGAGAGAATCACAGAGTCTCAGTGCATGTGGTCTCACACAGTGAAATAAAATGTGTCCCCAGAGTGTGATCCAGCTTTACACATCCACCACATGAATGATAACACCAAGAGCTGGTCATCCTGGGCTCCCTTTGTAGTGAATACTGGGGAAGTGGGGATGGGCAGAAAGAAAAAGCCTTTGAGGCACGATTCATCTGGATGAATTTAGGTCTATTTCAGGGTGAAGTGAATCACATCCCAAAAGATCTCTATAGGAACCCAGAATGACTAATGCAGGAGTAATCACCTGCATGACAGACACAGACAAGAGAGGCTTCAGTGCACGGTGTGCCTTAGCAGCCTCATGGAAGGGGAGCACCATTTTTGCCTGCCTTCATAGCCCAATGACACAGCAGTCAAGCAAGAAATTACTCACACCTATACAGATTTTATGCAGAACACAGAGTACAATGGTCAAGCTCCTCTGTTTTTTCTGTCTCCTGAGAACCTGCTAAGGTATAGCATGAATCATTCCTTGCTGCACCAAGGACTGGGGCTGCTGCATCTTCTGAAAGTTTCCTGCTGAAAGAAATAGTGGCTGCTTTGTTATTCTGTCTTTTCCTGCCTCTCAGGGGAAAAAATGAAGGCTTGGTACGTGGCAGTGGGGATCCCTGAAGCAAGGGGAAGCAAGAAGAAAACTCTGTGGTTTCTCACATCCTTTATTTCTGCACAGCAAAAGGGAGAAATGGCCCAGTTGTGTGACCAGAGGGAATTAATTTTAAAAACTGCACTGCTGTGAAGCTGCCAGGCAGCTGAAAAAAGGTTTTTCAAGCCAGTGATCCTGATTCATGTCACGGGGGCTGGGAGTGGACGTGCTCTGGTCAGGCTTCACTCTCCTCACTCAGTGCAGAGGTCTCATGCTCTAAACCCTGATGACTGAGGATGCTGGTGCTTGCTGAATTTGTTATCTCTGTTGGATCTGCAGAAATGAAAGGTGAGCTTAAAGGAAAACCCACAAGAGGCCAATGAGGGAAGATGTTAGCAAGAAACATCTTTCTTTCACTTTCTAGCCAAAGACTGTTGACTACATGGGTCCATATTTCATCATCAAAGAGTATCTCAGAAAAAAAAAAATGAAGGAAAGAAGCATGTTAAATTTAACATGAGGCATGTTGAGAAACTACCAGATGAGTAAGAGAAGCATCTTAAAACAATAAAATACAGGATGTCTGGACCAACAACACATACCCCTGGAGTTCTCCAAGTTCCTGTTTGCTGATTTTAAAATATCTGTGATTTATATGTTTGAATTTTATCTTTTTTAGTAATATATTGAAGTTTCTTACTGCCCTGTAAAATTATTTTCAATAATTCTATAATAAATTAAGCTATAAAAAACCTAGAGTTCTTCTCCTTCAGTGAGATGTTGTGGGAATTAAGAAAAGATTGGAGATAATCAGCTTTTCAAACCATTTTCTCAAAGTGTCTGAAAAAATGCAATCAGATGGCAGCTTCACTCATTTTTTTAATGATGTATGTAGAGGAGAACATAAATCTCCCAGTCACGACACAGATGTGAAACTGATGTTAGAACTAAAACAGGAAGCTCCATTTCAGCCAAGAACTAATGTTTGTAGTGGTCAGACATCTCCATGTAATCCTTCCCATTAAGGAGGAGCGGAATAATATTCTATTTCTATAGTTATATAATAGCTGTGCCTTGATTAATGTCCTTGTGACATTGAGGTCAAAGGAAACAAAATTACTTTCAACAGGACCAGCTTTGTTACCTCTTTGTGTTTTGGTATTTTCCCTCTAATCTGAAAAGCTCTCAGCTACACGTTTTGCAAACTCAACACCAGCCACGAGGACATGGATGGATTAACCTCTCCCTAGTCAAGCTGTCCTAACTTTGGAAAGCTGCAAACAGATGTCACAGCCTCCAGGAGAGTCTTGTGTCAGCCCTGGGAATGGATGATTTACCCCCTGGATGAGTCAGGGGCAATTTTCCCAGGCATTTTGCTGCCTGGCTTTTATCACCCCAGCTGCTTGTTTCTCATGCTCCTGGGCACACAGATACAGGTTTGTGCCCGGCTGCCACCATGCTCTAGGTCCAGGCTTGGGCTTTGCCTCTCTGCTCACATCTCCACAGCCTCAGGGGTTGCTTGACTGTGCCTCAACTCACCCTTTCCTGGGCTGGGTTAGAATACTGTGCACACACAGAGATGAAACAAAATGAAAAGTCAGGCTAATGCCTTTTTGCCAAGTTGTTTATTGAACTGGGATGTGAGGAAAAGGGGCCTTACACAGAGTCATAGAGGGTAAATTCTTCTGAATCTCTCCCATGAGGAAAGGCTGAGAGAACTGGGATTGTTCAGCCTGGAAAAGAGAAGTTTTAAGGTGACCTAATTTGTGGCTTTCCAGTACATGAAGGGAGCCCTACAAGAAAGATGGAGAGAGATTATTTACAAAGGCCTGGAGGGACAGGGCAAGGGGAATGACTTCCAACTGAAAGAGAGTGGGTTTAGATTGGATATTAGGAACAAATTCTTCCCTGTGAGGGTGGTGAGGTCCTGGCCCAGGGTGCCCAGAGCAGCTGTGGCTGCCCCTGGATCCCTGGCAGTGCCCAAGGCCAGGCTGGATGGGACTTGGAGCAGCCTGGGACAGTGGAAGGGGTCCCTGCACATGGCAGGGGCTGGAATGAGATGATCTTTAAAGAACCTTCCATCCCACCCCACTCTATGATTCCATGAATGATGCCAGTGCTGTCAAACCACACTTATTTGCCAGTTTCCTATTGAACAATAACATCATGGTGAAAGAATCCAAATATGGGGCCAATATTTTTTTTCTAGAGCATTTTGATATCACTTTTCTATGTGGTAACTGAGTTAAGTTTGTGACTTAGTATTCATTATCTAAGTGAAAATAGTTATAGGCACATCACAAAAATTAATGAAATGGAAAACCAACAAGCAAGGTAAAACTGAGAATCTATTGACTGGGCAATGAGGGGCACTTATTTTTTCAGGAAAACAAAGGAGGATTTAAGCCTATAAATAAAACTGAAGCAGAGTAAGAACTTTGCAGAGAGTAGCTTATGACACAGCAGTTGTGCTCACCCCAAGAGCTCACCCCATCACACAAAATGAAGCACAGAATACTTCTTTACTCCCATTTAAACTTGCTTCTGTGGGGTGTGCACCTTTTTGACAGCTTCTTCCTGTGAGCAAATGAGCTCTTGCATGAGATGAGCGAGGAAACAAGAGTTAAGCTCACAGTAACTCCAGACTTTGCAGTGGGAGCTGTATGGGATCACACTGCTTAGCACAGCGGGAGGAGAGGATCACCAGGAAAGCCCTCAACCAAAGCTCTGTCAAAGTGGCAGCCAGACAAGACAGACACGAATCTGACTGCTACCTTCACAGCAAGGAGGCTTGTTTGGACTGAGTCTGACAAGATAAAATTAAACTGCACACAGCTAATAAATCTTAAAGGAGCTTAATTTGTTTTATATATATATATATATATATATAATATATGTTTTTTTAATAAGTGATGCCTCAGGCAAGGATGAGCAGTCCAGAAGGAAAAAGTTTTATATATATTTTTTAAAAAAAATTCTATAATCCTTAGGTTCAGCCTTATCTGCTGTGTTTCCTGCATCATTCCTGCCTCTGAAATATTCAGATTTGTGTTGGTTACATAAGCCCCAGTCCTGATGGTTTCTACTCAGCTAGCTGGGGAACCTAAACAGGAGTATGCAACTTCCAGGTCATTAAAGATGAACAGCTCAGCTTGATTTCTCAACACTCAGAGCCACTTACTTGTTCAAGAGCATTAAAACAAAATAAAATAATAAATATTATTTTGAATCTTGATTTTGAAGGAGTGACAGACTATTTCTGAACGTCCAACCCAGGGTTCATCTCCCCTCACTTAATTTCTCAGCAAATGTGTCTCTCTAAACAGAAAGGTTGAATTTATTTCCAATAAATTATTCATGGGGTTGGTTATGACTATTATACTGAATGCAAGACTGAAAAATTTGAATTATATTCCTTAATGGATGGAGGTGTACAATGGAAAATGTAGGATAGGTATCAGGAGACAATCCATAGGGGTAAGGTGTATGTAAGGTGATGTGGTTTTCCCGTATAGACACAAAGCTGGATAACATTTCTTGGTCTGGCTTCAAGCTAGTTTAGATGAAGCTTTAAGAAATGCAGTGAAAGAAATACTTGACTGACCTATGGATTACTAGTAGAAGGACTAGTGGAAGAACTTTATGAGATTTTAGCATCCATAATTCCTACAATGATGCCCCTTCCAAAAATATTTCCATCTGAATTCTCAGGACACTTGAATATAATGAGGATAAAGCCTATCAAAATGCATTTACTTTGCTTTATTCTTAAACAGCACAAAAGAAGGCACCTCAGAAATAGCTCTTTCCATAACATCATACCTTTGCTAGAGGATCTCGCCCCCAAAAAGATCTGAGATTGTTCCCTGGACAGGCTGAAGAACCCTGCTGATCCTGACCCTCAGAAACACAGGGTGACCAAAGTGCTGTCAGGTATACTGGGTCATAGCTGCTGAATGCCTTAAAAATACACAGAAAAACCTTGAAATCAGCTGGGAATTTTAGGGGGCGTTGGTGCAAAGACTGTAAGACATGAGTGATGTGTTCACCCACATGCTGGTGCTTTTTTCACAGGCCTGTCCTACCCTGTGCCAGTGGCTGTGGCTGCCATTAGTGGCAGTGGGAGTCACACACCAGCAATGTAGGGGAGGGTGAAAAGAGGCCAAGGAACAGAAGGACCTGTCTGCCTTGAGCTGGATTTGGAACCCAGTTGCACAGGCCTAAATGAAGATGTGAAGTGACTTTTCTGCATTTTCTGCCTGTGTAAAAGTGATCAGAGTTGTCTGGATGTTTAAAAAATATTGTAGTAAATAAGAGATATATTTTCTAAGGTTTGTTTAGACAGCCTAAACTACAAAACAATTCTATAATATCCATAATAATTACATGATGCACACCTCCATTTCTATTTGTATTTATATACACATGCCCTTTAATGTTCCTTATAAATGTATTTTAACATTTTTCTCTTGTGTATCTATTGGTACAGTTTTGCTTTATTTCCTGCATTTCCAGATCTTTCTTACTGATTCACTTTGAGAAGCTTTTTCAAAGCTGCATGCCCACTAGACACACAGGCTCGTGCTGTGATTCCTTCAGTTGTTGAGATATTCCATTGGCCTTTGCTCCTAAGGGAAAGCTGAAAGTGCCCTTGACTTTGTTATTCTTCCATATTCCCTTTTATAGACCTAAACTGGAGGATTTTGTTCTGTTATTGCCTCTGCAAACTCTTGTGAGACAAGTTGCAGACCTTGTTTCACACAGAAGGTCACCCTATGGGGTCAAGGGACACCATTCCCTTATTTCACTGGAGGTTTCAGCAGGGTCTTTAGCCCACAGGATTAAGGAAGATGTTTGAATTATACTAGGAACTGAAGAAAAAGCAGAACTGTTACAAACATATCTGCTGGTCAGCATGAAGTTAAGATAAATTAAATCGTACAAAATGTGCACCACCACATGCAAAAATTATTCCTTCTGGCATGAAATTGTCTAAGGCTGGTCACAAAGTGCCCACTTGAAGCACCAACTTGCTGTCCTTTGTAAATTAAATTAATCAAGAAATAGTGAGACAATACTATGAAAGAGAAGGCAAAAAACCTGTCCTTTGAAGGAACAACTGTACAGATCATCCAATAAATCATCAGGGGATGAACAAGACAGCCTGGTAAGCAGCAAAGGATGCTCTGCACTCTTTCCACCCCTGCACAGCCAGCAGTTTGAGGCAAGCCAGTGTGTCCTATCCTATGGATAAATTTCAGGTACATTGCAGTGCAAAGTTATAATTAAAAATACCTTTTACTCTCTAGTCCCTTCACAAGCTGCAGGGGCTCCAGAATTTTACAGAAAATAGTCAATCCTGTGATAACTGAAATCTCTTCAGGAAGGGGATTGACTTCTTTTGAGCCTGTGATGCAGCTGAACAAAAGGATGCTCTGTGCTCACAGGAGGCATTTCAGTCCTCCAACAAACCCAGGGAATACAGCACCCAGTGTTGGTAGAGCTCTGGACAAATCACTGCCAGCACAGAGCTGACTGGCACTGGAAATTCCCCACACTCCTATTGATCTTATTAATTATATATTTTTTTTATCTTTTGCATGTCCCCTTACAGTCTTTCATGTCACTTGTATGTAGCATTTTATAAAGAGCAGAGATTTCAAGCTCCACGGCCACTCCCTTTTGGACAGTGAGGAGATGCTAATTCTGTTTTACACATGACACCATCAGGCACAGAGCAAGGCTTCCCATAAAGCTGTAGCAGCCATGGTGTTAGATCCACACCTATCCCAGCCTTTCTAACTCTGAGCTTGCACCCTCAGCCAGCAGCGTTTTAAATATTTGGCTTTAATACACTCCCACTGAAGAAAATTTTATAGGCTCTGTTGAATAAAGAGGTCTTCATCATCATGGATGACTGTTTTAAAAACACCTGGGATCTAAAATACTTAAAAAATGGGTAAAAAACCCCCACATAATGGAAAATAGTAGGGTATGCCTGGATGTCCTTAGTCTACAAGCACATTTTTGTGTGTTAATAGGATGGTCCGTGTGTCAAGAACAGCACACATGTCTGCACACAAACCTTGCCTCATTCTGTCACTGGATAGAATAAAAGATGCTTTTATGTGGTGGAAACATGAGCAGTCTGAAGGAAACTCTTTCCACTGAAGTGTTTTTTGGGCCTGGGATTACCATCCTGGGTTTTACTCAGATCTCTAAATGGATTCTCCCTGGGAAACAGGAGGTTACAAAAGCAGATGTCTGCTAGACACAATTGCCTATTTCCCCCCAAGTGGCAAAGTCACTCAATTTGCTGAGTGGAGAAACCACTACAGTACAAACCATAACAACTCAAGGCATTTGTCTCAGAACACAACATTCTTTCATTACCCTCTCCCAACCTTCAGCGTCGCTTCAGACACACATTATTAAACCACAGCTAATTATTAAATATTTAACAAAGACTGTACAGTACATTGCAACTACCAAGGTAGGCAGAGCTGTACAGATTGATTTCTCTGTGTCTGGAGCTCAGTATGCATCAAACAGCATGGATGCTTTGAAATTTCAAATCACAAGGCCAAGTTTTGATGGTTGATAGTGCTCAAAGGGGAGTGATTTCCTTAGCCCATGAATATTTTTATGATATTGAAGAAACATCCAGAAAAGAGAGAAAACCTTGGAATCCTAAAAAAAAATCTTCAAAGTGAAAAAATATATCTCTCTTGTTTAGTCAAAAATTCTTTCAGATAAATATGAAATATTTGACCATCTTAATCTATCATTAAGATGTAATTCAATTTTTAAAACGTAAAGTTTCTTTCAAATGGAAGTATTTTCAATTTTTTAAGTTAGAAAGGAAAGCGCCTCCAAATTTTGAGGAAAACAAGAACAATTTCAACAAAGTCAATCTCATTCAGTGGCAAGTTTTCCCTACGTGACCTTTCAAACTTTGGAGTTGGCAGCTTGATGTTTACGTTTCAGCTCTAAAGACCTTTGTTTAAATCCAATTTGCTTGTCATGTGGAATAAATGTTGGAACTTCTCTTTAATCCTTTCACAGATATTTCTGCACACAGATTAATGAATTTTAAAGCCATTATGATCATCTAGTCTGACCTTCTGCATAACACGAGTCATAAAATGTCACCCAGCAATTTTGCATCAAGCCCAATCATCTGCGGTTGAGCCAAAGCTGTCACACCACGGAGCACGACTCTCAGCATATCCAGGGGAGAGGAACAGTAGCAAGAACCACAGCTTAGCAAAGACAGTCTTCTGTGTCAGAGAAGAGTATTAGCCAGCTGAAGTTGCTATGGTACCAGAAACTGCAAAAAGTACAAAATTAGCTTTTTTGATGTCTTCAGAGAAAGTCGTGTAAGAAGTTTCCTGCGTATGTTTTTTGGGATGGGCCTTATTTATTTATGTCAGGGGTAAGCAATCTCAGGCACACTCTGTTATCACTACTGCAACAGGATTGCGACCCCAGGTTTTAATCCAGATTCCAGGAATATGGGCTGGGAAGGACAATTTAAGTGTGAGGTGAGGCTTTGAGCAGCCTGGCCTAGTGTGAAGCAGAGATAGAATGGTTTGGGTTAGAAGGGATCTTAAAATTTATCCTGTTCCACCCCCTTCCATAGGTAGGGACACCTCCCACTCTCCCAGGCTGCTCCAAGCCCCATCCAGCCTGGCCTTGGACACTTCCAGGGATCCAGGGGCAGCCACAGCTGCTCTGGGCACCCTGGGCCAGGGCCTCCCCCCCCTCACAAGCAATAATTAATTCCCAAAATCCAATCTAACCCCTCCTTTTGTCAATTTGAAGCTATTCCTGTTGTCCTGTAACTCTGTACTTTTTTCCAAAGTCCCTGTTTATGTTTTGGAGACTTTGAGCAAATATTACAATAATTGACCTGGATATATGTTATTAGTTGCCTTCCTCTGAAGTGCAGAATTACAGGGGTGGGATGGAAGGGAGGGAATATGATGCTTCCCAATATCCATGGCCAATCCAGGGTTTTTTATCCTTCACCAGCACATTGCAGCTCTCTTGGTTTTCCATCAAGGCAAAATGGGTTAACTGCAAGACTCATTTAATATTTTAATAATCAGTCATAGAACTGGGGTTCAATACCTGTGATGCTGGCTCCTCTGTCTGATTTTTAGAAATAGATGTGCTTGTAAGTATTTAACAGAGTCAATATTCAATGGAAAATTTGGAACAAAGCAACATTTTCTTGGCTGGAATGTGCTTGCTCTGGTTAAACTTCTGTCAAGAAATTTTATTACGGCCAAAATAATTTTTTTCAGTGAAAATGAAGATCAGATGATTTTGGTTCATGTGAAACAGGGAATCAGGTCCTATGTAGGTACAGTCTGAATACCTGGTACCCCAAAGAGTGGGTCAGTTGAAAGAGATTTTTGAAAATGCACCTGGTTTTCTCTAAAATGGCTTAAAAAAAACAACTAAAAAAGATAAATCATCAACAAAAGAAAGGTTCTTTGAATTAATTAGAAAAGTGCTGCAGATCAACAATCTTAGCTCCCACCCAGCTTTGGGTGGGCTCTATGCTCCTGTTCTTATAATCAACCTTTCTCAGAACCACGGCAGATGGTGGTCTTCAGGCAAGCAACATCATCATTCCCCAGAGAAATTCCATCACTATTTCCATTAAGAGCAATTGAAAATGGGCCTGTGAGTTAAAGGGGGTTGCTTTAAACCCATTTTGAAAGACTGTCTCTGGCCATGGTGGGGTTGGATCACACCCTGTGTAAAGAATGAAGATGTGCAACCTGCAGAATTTGTTTGCAATGAAAGGGGAACCTTGCTCCAGGGCAGCCCAGTGTTCATTCACTGGGTGGAAAAATCATCAGATCAAATGTCTCTGTTTCCCCATAAAGTCTCCAAAGCAGAGAAAAAAAGTGATTTCCCTGGCAATGATGATAAATTTGTGACACATTTTCTTAAAATTGGGTTCCTTTGGGATAGACTTTGTGTAAAACTACATGTGAGTTGCCCTTGAATAGGAAGGAGACGTTTTTTCTGTGAAACTCAGCAACCAAATAAGAAAAAAATGAAATTAAAGAAATGAGAATGAAAGGCCCTAAAAGTTTTCATAGTTAGTATATTTAAGAGAGCTTAGAAGACTGAGAAAACCTTTCTCCCTTTCCTTCCTTGATAATGGTATACAGAGCATTTCCTCTTTCCTCTTTCCTCATATATTCTGAAAATATTTAGGAAGATAAATTTGAAAACTAAATCCTAGGTGGACTAATCAGAGAAAGAGGTTGAAGGATTGAATTTTGTGGAGGAACGCTATAAGCCATCAAGGACGCCTTAATTGTCTCAATAAGGCATAGCCAAACCCAAACTGTGCTGGACTAAGATCTTGCATTAAGTGATGTTTTAAAAGTAGACTTTTTTTTTCTTTAAAAAAAAAAAAAGATTAATAATTCCCATTTTACATGTGCTGATCTGACTGCTGCTGCAGAGAGCTGGAATAATTTCTGCCAACACTCACTGCCAGGTTTGGTTTGGGCAAGTCACACCTATAACAAGTGTTTTGGGGCTTGTGTGTAACCTGCTGGCTCTTGTTAAAGTACATTTCAGCCTTTGATGTATGTGAAACAATATTGTCAGTCCCCCTTACCACACAAATCACAAGTCTGACTAATAAAAACACAAAGATTGTGTATGTAATAATGAGTTCCCGAAGGGTGGAAAGAGGGCTCTTTCATACTGTGCTGCACACAGGCACGTATTAATGCAGTTTGATTTGATCACTGGAAAATTTTGTCCTGTAATTACTAAGCAAACATGAGGTGGAATGACAGGGAAATGCAATGAAACGGGCCTTTGAGGTGGAAGATGGATTTTCAGAAAGTGCAGTTGGGAGGGAACACATACAAATCCTGCACAACCGCCTTGAATTACAAGGGACCCATTGGTTAAAAAGATTAATTGTAGGCTCACTTAGTCCAGCAGGACCTGTATGGGGCAGTATAGACCAAGAATTATTGTGAAAGAAGTGGATTTGGGGCATGTGGGTTCTCGTACAGTCGGCACTACTTTTGGAAAACATCAGTTTTTCTGAATGGCTCCTGTTTTCCTTCCAAAATTATTGATTTTTGTTAATATAAAATTCAGATTTAATTTTAATACTTTTTAGCAGGATTGTAACATTTCCTTTTATTGGATGTTTTCACAACATGCACTGTAAATTTACTCAAAGTCCTTCAGTATATTCACAAATATCACTCTCCTATATAATGATATCAATCACTATACTTTATATTTTTCAATTTTTTTTTTATTCATCAGCATTAGAAGTTTTTTAACAATGCCAAATATTCTACAAATGTGCATCTTTCTCTTAGGAAGCTACCAAAATTTGGATTTTTCCTGCAGACTTCCTTGGTGGGGCTCACAAAAATCCTACCTGCCTTGTGGAAACTATGAGTAAGAAATGGAAGGATTTGTTCAAGCACCCATAAATCTTGGTTTTCCTGCCTTCCCTGACATCTATACTGCCAGATGGAAGGACATCATGACAAAGATGATGCTTGCACTGTTCTTTCACTTCCTTTGTGTGCTTTAAGGTGGAAATAGGCGTAGCTGGGCAGAATCTCTGAGTTTAACAAAAAGAGGGTGTAGCACATGTCCTGGTGGAGACTGAGAGTGAGCAGTGAGCACTGGGCATCTCACCCACTCCAACCCCACTCTGAAGGCCAATTCTATCTCTTTGCAAGAGGGTTCTCAAGGTTGGCATTAACTTGGAGAATGGTACACTCATACCAGGTGCTGTGGGCTTGGGTCAGTGTCCTGACCCAGCACATTCATTCTCCTCTCAATTATACAGGAATTGCCTTTGCTCACAGCATTTCAGTGGCACTTACAGCCTGGCATACGCTGTAAAGCCTCCAGAAGTTACAGAGTTGCAGTAAAGGTTCTTGGGAAGATAAGCAATTAATTTCCAGCAAACAATAAAAATATAAGTATTAAAGGTCCTAATAACAATGGTTAGGACTGGTGAAGCGTTTATTACTCTCCTTTGTGCTCTCACTTGAAACATTTATCACCACTGAACTAGCTGGTTATCCTCTTTTAATTATTTCATATGGAATAATTAAATAAAATGAAGACAATAATCTTTTATAGATGGTTATGAGGAGGAAAAATTTTTCTCAGGAAACTGAATATGGATTTTTTTCCCTCCCCTTTACCTCCCAAGACTTTAGAGATCTAATGTATTCAGTGCTGCTGCATAAAGAGAGCTCCGGAATTCTCTGAATTATTTATTTTTAATAGTTAACCATCATTTGAAAGTCTCACCTGGATGACCTATGATTGAAGATAAAGCCTCATTGAGCACAGTGTTTTGTTCTGATGACAGATTTCCAGACAATTTCCCGTGTATTATATGAGAAGCTGAAAATCCTGCATGCTGGCTGTATTTAAAAAGGCCATACAGCCCTGCCAAGGTTTCCCAGGCACCCAGGGCTGTGATCCTTCCCTCTCTGCTGGATGCTGCCCTGTTCTGGAGGCACAGGACAAGAATAGAAAATCTGAGATGGCAATTTCCATTGCTGCAGCCCTTCAGACCTTCCGGCCCTCCCTGTGAATACAGCTCACACTCCAAATCTACATGAGGATATAGATCTGGAGATGCATAAGGGCAGGTGAATGGGGCTCTGATCCATCCAGTCTGGTTCAAGATGTCCCTGCTCATTGCAGGGTGGTTGGGCATGGTGGCATTTAAAGGTTGGCCTCCCAACCAACACTGTCCTATGGCTCTGTGGTTCCATGGGTTAGAGAGACATCAAGGCACTTTGATGAAAATGTTCAAGAGCAGCACAAAATGGAGAAGCAGAAGCACAAAACTGGCTGCCAACTTGTCTTTGTTAGATAAAGACTACTTTTGACTCTATCTTGCTGTTTGCCAGGTAAGGTCCCTTGCACAGGCAGAAGTTAGGAAAAAATAGATGGACATGACCTCTGAGCAGATGAGGTACAGGTACGCTCAGGTTTCACATCTCTGGAGAAAGTTCCTATGAAGTATAAAAGATTTCTATTTTATACTCAAGTTTCAATTAAGCTGAGTATAAAATAAGGGCAGGTAATCTAGTCCACAGTGCAGGCTGAAGCTTGTTTGAAGCTTGTGACAACACACAGGGAAGAGAGAGGAAGTGTCAGCGAGAGCAGTGAGGGTGGAACTCATGGCTGGGCCTCACAGACATTTGAGCGTGTTTCTACCTAGAGCCAGTGAAGAAAGATGACGATTCCGAAGCAAGAAGGGACACAACCTGACACAGGGCATATGAATCATCCTCCTGTGCTCTGGGGCTGCTACAGCTCAGCCCACATCCTGCAGGAGTCCTTGCAGGAGGTGATGGTGGAGTCAGCAGGCAGATGGGCCAAGAATGGCGACCTACATTTCATGCTGCACAGATCTCACCAGCTAGCAGTGCTTTTGCCTCTTTGATCCTGCTGAGTTGCCAAAGAGGAGCAGAATACCTGGCTCTCCTGCTGACTACAGCAGGCCAAATCCTTTTGCAGCAAGTTCTCCAAGTGCCCTGTTGGAGGGGAGCATAGCTGCTTCCATGGAGGATGTTTCTTCCAGCAGACAGAGAGGAGGGCCTGCAGTAAACTGTGGCTTTTCTCAACAAACTGTCTTTTCCTCTGTGCAATCACAATACCAAATTCAATCTTGATATTAACTGAATTTAGAAAAGTACGTTATAAATGGAAGTTTTTGAAGGGAAAGGTGATCCTCTAGTTAAGGTGCTCAAGGGTATTCCTAAGAAGACCTTAAGTTCTGAATCTGGAAAAGCAATCATTATTAACAGCATAGTTCTTATAATATTTTCCTATTTAAGATTTGCTTGCCTGTCACCATTGTTTGATCATAAATATACCCATTCTATAGCTTAATGAAAAGAACTCTTTTTACAGCTTCAACTGAGCAGATCTGGGGAATGCTGTGGGTGGTGGTTTTCTGTTTGTTTGGTTTATTTTCTTTTTTTTTTTGGGCAGGGGGAGGTGTCAGTGCTATTGAATGTCTAATCTGGGCTGTGTCAGCCTGCACATCTGAACACACACAGACTCTCGGCATCAGAGTCAATGTTGTTGTTGTTTCTTAAATTAGTTCATGTCCACACGGAAACATTTAACCCACCAATGTTTCCCTCCAGCCACCTGCCCTAATTCCAGGACAACACTGCTGTCCTGTGGTCTGATTCTTGGCTTGTTCTCAGTCCAGTTGAACAGCAAACCCTCTTAGAAAATTTGTTTCTCACAGGGCTTCCAGCGTCATAACTTACTACAGGAAAAGGCCATAATTTTGACTTGCTTTACAGATGTCAAATCCTTCATGGAACTCAGTTTAAACTTTAGGCTCGATGTCAAAAATAATACAAAAAACTGGCTGTAATTACCTCCTGGAGTTAGCTTGCAATAAATTAAAACAAAATTAAAAAAAATCCATCCCACATTTTAAAGGAATTTTGACTTTCTGCCTAGATATATATTTTTTCACTCCTTGCTTGGAAACTTTAAGAAGGGAACAATTAATGAAAACCAATTGCTCAAAAAGACATGGTTTTCAGATCATGTTTGTTTTCATATCTTAAACTAGCCCACTGTGCCTTAACATAGTTTTAATTCATAAGAAAACCCCAGGACAGATTAGAAATGTAGATTAGAGGAGGAAAGATATAATTTTTTTATTTTACTTTGACCCCATGTTATTCATTCCTTCCTGGAAACCTAATTTTTTTTTTCTTTTTGGCTGCTCTAGTACTTTATTATTTTTATAGTATGCATTATTGTAATTAAAGGGGTGTATATTTTTATGGACAAACCCCTCTTTTTGTTTCCATTGCCAGAAACTGTTAGTAACATGCAAATTAAATGCAGGCCTTTGGAATGGCAAAAAATTTTGGTTTGTGCCTCTCCTCCAGCACACTATAATTTTTACTAGTGCACCTTTTTCTTTCTTGGGTGTAATAGGAAACAAAAGGTCTGTGCTGCTTTGAGGAGAACAGATTATGCAGGGTCTGGGACCTGAACAGGAGTTGGAAATATGAGCCCAGATATCCTGACTAATTTTTTTAAGCTAGAGGAAAAAACACTGTTTGTTTGGGAAAATATCAGTATATTTAGGTGTTTATCCATCACAAAACCTGGACTTCCAGGCTATGAGCAGGTAGAGCCCTTGATACAGTACTGATCCAGAGCTGGGCATTTGCCCACTGATGGGGTTGGACTGGGCAGTACACCCAAGCAACAATACCAAAAACATTGTTCCTTCTTAAATTGCCTGTTTTGAAATGAAATGTGATCTGTTTTGTCCCAAGTTCATGCTTTGCCATCCTGTTTCAGCACCTGGGCACACCATGGCTGAGAAGGCTCTGCTGCTTTAATATGCAAAATGAGAGCATGAGGTATTCCAGCTCTGGAGTCTCTGCTTGGAAGCAAACTTGGAGCTCTGCCTTCTGCAAATAGACCCTGTTACCCTCTGGAAATAATAATCTTTCCCTGTGGCATGGACTTTTCCCTTTCTCTCACTCCTGACTGGCTGCTCTACATGGGTTTGAATCCCTCTTTACTCTGTTTCCTGAAGTTTGGCTTGACCCTGGGCCATAAGTCTTGCCCAGATGTTAAGTTTGATCCAATCCTTGGTTGTTCTGGCTTTTGCTGCCTGGTTTTGAGTGCAGTACATAATATATCAGGTGTTTCAGCCTCAACTCAGTCTAAAGCCTGTGAAACTACTCTGCAGTTGTTATGTGTGTGTATATTTACATACATACATCTCCCAACACCAACCCCAAAATATTTTGCGTGACTTTCAATTTAAAAGGAAAAAAAAAAATCTAACAGTAAGTCAGAATGTCTGTATTGTCAAATCAGTCAGTTCCTGTTAGGGGATTACCATTTGAAATTCAAGATAGCAGCTTTTCAGAGTAAATGGTGAATTAGCTACTCTATATTTAAACCTAAAAAAATAATGTGCTAATTTCTAAGTCAAAGACCTTGGATTCCTGACTAAAATTGCTTGTGTTTTTCAAGTTCTATATAAGAAGCATGAAGCACAGTGTGTAAAATACTGCAAGTTTTGCCAACATTTTTTTGCATTCATCAGTGTGTAAAACTGTCTGAACTAATTGCTGCCAGAAACTCACTTTATAGAAGTGATCATAATGAGTAATTCTTTGAGCCTAATGGATTTGCTTCAAGGGGGAAGCAAAATGAGCCAACAAAGAAGTATGCAGAGTTTTCCAAGGATTTAAGGTCAAATAAGACACCAACTTTCAGAAGTGTAATGAATGACAAGTAGGAAATCACGACTTTCAGACACAGGAAAAGGTCGCCCTTCTACTGTAAGTGAGGATGCTTCCATAAATCAATATTTTTTTTTCTTGCGTATGACAGAGGAATTCTGTTATCTCAACACAGAGAAATCTAAAAAATCAGCATAATTACTGGTGAAATTAAGCTGACAATTTGTGGTCATTTTCATATATTTTTTCAGTTTTGTATTTTTAAAGTAATCTTTAGTAACTTTATAAATGATGAAAAAAATGGTGTCACCTTTTACAATGCAGGTCGTTGCAGGGTGACAGCAGACACAGGTAGATTTAATCATCCATCCTATGAGCTCCCCTTCCCCATTCATTACACTGACAACCCCAGCCCAGCCCAGTGGCTGATCTCACACAGACCATTAGTGTGCTCACAAAAGGGGATGCAGAGTGCCTGCCTTGCCCATCATCCCAAAGCATGGCCTAAGAGAGGAAAGTTCCTTTTTGTGTGGCTGAAAACAGGGAGTCAAGGAAGAAGGAGAGGGAAAAGGGTAAAATCTGTATTTTCCCATTGTTGAGAGAAGAGAAATGCAGTTCAACATGTTTGGGGCAAAGAAACAATCTCTACACACAACCCAGTTGACTAAGCCAAGATTGTTCCCATACAGAATTTTTCCTGGCTCCATCTTCCTCAAATTTTAAGTCTCCTAAATCCCCACTAAATTATAATAAACATACATCTGTAGTAAATTTTACTCAAGCTAATAATTCTCCCACTGAGCTGGGGAAGGCCTAAATGATGGATTTCACTTTCTTGAATAATACAGGTGTTTGTTTTAACTAACCTTAAAAAGTCACAAATATCCCACTATCAGACATTTGGGCATTCCTACAAGCTAGTACCAAGTGTTGATGTCAAAAGAGAAACGATTCAAATTAAAAAAAGAAAAAGGCAGCACTCAAGAGCACATGTTTAAAAAACGTCTTGCTAAGTGATGAAGCAAAAGGTAAAGGAGAACCACAATCACAGCTTTCATATCTCCTCTGATCACCTGTGCCTTTTATTCCTTTCCCCTGCAGGAACCAGGATGTCTTTTCGATCTGCAGAATCCATACAAGATGTGACAAGAAATTCCAACCTACCAATGTGGGGGAAGAGAGAGAGAGATGCTGATTTCCATTTCTGAAACAGGTATAATGTTCAGAGGCTTTACAAGGATGAATTTAGAGGAAACAAACTTCCTCCTCCAGCACTGCCTTTTGTATCCTGCACACTCTCACTTCACCAGACACTCCTGTGCATCACTTTGCAGAATTTCCAATCCAGGAATTTCCAGCCATACAGGTATCATGCTTCTGTGTTGTCTTGAGTTTTTAGTGGCTATGTGTCTAGCATTTTCACACTTTCCTTTACTGGATCACCTTCAAGAGTCACTTGAATGTTGTAACAAATGAATTGTTAATTTTTGCAGCTGTGGATGTTAGTGGTGCTTTAGTCTTGAGATCCCTGCTCCCCACTCATGGCGATTTTGCCTCTGGTTTGCTGAAATGTGCTATGTCTAGACCAAATTAATTGGAATCAGCTAAGAAATATTGAAGGGAAATAAAATGGCTTGAGATACACCGAAGGGAAGAAGGAGTGAATAATCTTGTTTGGGTTTCAGGGCGGCAAAACTAGCAGAACAAAACAGATAACTCCATTTCTATCAGCTAGGATGGTTCTATCTATTCACCTGTGAAAATCTGTTCTTGCCTGACAGAGCAATCCTATTTCTGCATGGCTGGAATTTTGTTGGCACTAATCAAGCTTTTTTTTGTTGAAACATTTGAACGCAAATGAAATTTAAAGATACTGTAATGTCTCTTTTCAGGATGGAACTTTATGATTAGAAGCATAAATTTTCCCAAGCATTCCCACACGCTGCAACTTTGCCATGTCTGTTAAAGATGTCTGAAGAGGTTTCAAAGTGCAAATATTTTCTACTTTTTCTGTTCATCTCAAAAAAGAAACTATTACAATATGCTCATATTCCTGCCATCTGATCGCTTCTGATGGGGAGTTGATTTTTCACGAAGAATTTAGGATTTTAGTGGCAATGAGATTTCCTAAACTAAAACAGAACTAAAATAAAACAAAATCTAAGCAGGAGGCTCATCATGGACTTTAAAGCCGAGTGTGAGATGGCTGATGAAATCACTGATTTGTTAAGACTTGCAGCCAAAAGTGGAGGTCACCCCTAATAGAGAAGAAAAAAAAAAATCAGGTCATCCTCTTCACTCTTCATTCTTTGGGGAGATGCTGTGCTGGACTTTGCTCTCACCAGCAAGGAGGGGCTGGTGGGGAATGTGGAGCTCAAGGGCAGGCTGTGCTGCAGTGACCATGGAATGGCAGAGTTCCAGATCGCCGGGGAAATGAGGATGGCATTCACAAACCTTCCTGCCCTGCCCTTCAGGAGGGCAGACTTTGGCCTCTTCAGGGGGCTGCTTGCTAGAGTGCTGTGGGATGGAGACCTGGAGGGGAGAGGGGCTGAGGAATGCAAGGATTGCCTCCTCCAAAAGCCATGAAATCCAGTGAGTAGGAAGCCAGGTAAAATTACCAGGAGTCCTTTGTAGATGAAGAAGGAGCTTCTTGGTGAGCTCAAACACAAGAGGAAGGCCTACAGAGGATGAAGGTCAGGGCAGCCTGCAAAGGGACACAAGAGACATTGTCCAGGCAATCAGGGAAGATAATAGAAAAGATAAAGGAAAGATAATGCCCTGATAGAATTAAATCTGGCCAGGGATGACAAGGGCAACAAGAAAAACTTCTATAGGTATGCCAGTGGTAAAGGGAAGGACAGGGAAGGTGTGAACCCTCTCTGGAAGGAGAGGAGAGACCTGGTTACCCAGGATATGCCCAAGACTGAAATGCTCAACAGCATTTTTGCTCAGTCCTCACCAGCCAGTGGCCCAGACACAATGCCTGGCTCACAGCAGGCAAAGATGGGGACTGGCAGAACGAGGAACCTGGCTTTGACAGGGCTTCTAAAGCCAGCGTCATGTGTGGCTTTAGAAGCACAGGACTTTCATCATGCCCTCTAAATGTTAAATTTTCTCACCTGGTTTAAGATGCATCCTCAAGTCTAATGCTGCAGAGCAATGAGTTCCACAGGCAGGCTGTGCTGTAGGGTATTTCCTTTATTTGTTTTAAATTTACCTACCATTTATTTTAACATATGAGCCCCAGTTCTCATATTACTGTGGAGTGTAAAGAGAAGGAATGATCAGCTTTTCTTACACTATTCATCATCTTAAATAGGCCAATTAAGCCCATGTAATTATCCTTCTTTCCAAGTTAAATAATCCAAGTCTTTGCAGCTTCTCATATGGAAAGTCCATCATGCCTCTAAACCATTGAAAATTATATGGTGCTAATTTAAAACACGGCCACTTGTAACATGTGTATCTATGTCTATTTCTACTGACACTGTGATTGTCAGCTAGCTGAACATGTGTAGCACAGAAAATGCAGCTCCAGCTGCCTGTTCCCACACTGACTAATGAAGGGACACTGGGTCCTGGCAGTGGTGACTTGTGTGTGCTGAACATGGCCTGTCATGTTTCAGGGGGGCTGGGAGCCAGGGACACTTGAAATTGTTGAATATATTTTCATTCCCTGATCTCTAGAGACAAGGGGCTCTTTGATTGTGTCCACACCACCCCGTTCCCCCACCGGAGTTTCCCATCGGACTGGTGCAGCCCCAGAGAGGGGAAAATTCAGTTATTGCTGGAGTCCAAGCAGCGTCGAGGGTCCCCAGCTGAGATCAAGGCTTCATTGTGCTCTCAATGGCATAAACTCATACTTACAGACAACCCCTGCCCTAAAGGGCTTGCAGTCTAAATAGGAGAGACAAATAAAGGGTAGGAGAGAAAATAAATGTGGAGTGACTTGTGCAGCTGCTGGAACAGCTGCTCTCAGAGGGAGATGGGAACAGGACCCAGTTTGGAGGGTCTTGGGACAGCGTGTTAGCTACCGGGCTGTCCTGCTTCACATTTTCCTGCAGAAAATGACATTTTAACCACCCCATCTTGAAAACACCTGGTCAGGGAGAGCCCAGGGGATGGAAAAGTTAAAATGCAAACAGCTACTTGGCAGCTCAGCACCCTTGGGCTGTGTCTGCTGCTGCTGAGGACAGAGCCAGCACAACAGAGAGGATCTGATGTGGGAAGGGGCACACTGAAAGAAAGGTGGTGTCTCCTTGTGGTCTCAGGTCACTGGTTGGTGTTAAGCACTCAGGATTCAGGCCACATGAAAGCTTTGGCAAATTTCTGAGCAAATGAGGACTAGTAACTCATTTACTAGTAAAAGAGGCCTTTTACCCAAAAATCTCAGGAACATTTAGGTTTGGAACCAGATTTTAGTGCATCCTTGCGCTCCAGTGTGGGGAGCTGTCTGGCCCTGTGTGTGTGGAATCAGCTGCTGCAGCATCTTGCAGTTCACATGCAATGCTGACTAACGAAAGGAAAGAGGTGAAAGCCTGTAACTGAAGGGCTTTTGCTGCCAGGGACATGCACAGCTGCACTCCCTGCAGTCTTTCCTCGGCAGAAAACAATGTCTCTGCCAAGAGCTGGTGAAAGCTCTGGGAGCCTGTGCTCTTGTCCACACTGTATACCCAGGTAGTGAACCATTTTTGTCACTCTGAGCTGCGCCTCCCATGCAGTTTTATGAGCAGTAATAAAATCTTACTCTTTCAGGCTGCTAAATTTGACTAGATTTCCTATTTGTGAATGTATTTGCCATCCATGCAAGCAGCACTTCACTTTCTCTGCCTGCCACAGAATGCCAGCCCAGAATTTAAGAAATTTCCTGGTGTCTCAGGAGGGCCTCCTAACACGGGGATCCCTGCTGAGCAGACAAGACCTGCCAGGGTGTTTCCCAGGATTACCTGATGCTCTTCAGTCACTCCTCATTTGAGGTATTTTTCCTGTCTGACTGAATTTCCAAGGGACAGAGCAGTGCAAAAGCCGTAGGGTTTGCTGTGATCTCTGCAGATGGTTCCCTCTTCTGAGACTCTTTTTCCACCCTCTTGCTTGCAGCTACTTCAAGAGACAGACTTCTCCCTCCCATCCCCTTTGAGATGGAAATGACTGATCCAGCTCATACTTGTATTTTTTTTTTTCCCATAGGTAGTAGGCTCTTCTGCCTGTGTGCACTGCCTGTGTCTCTGCCTCATGCTCTGCACCCCAAACACCTTCCAGCAACCCTGGTAGCCTCACAGCTTTAGCACTAGCCAACTCACTGCCATGGCACAGGAGGGACATCTTCCATGCACAGCAGCACTTATGGGCAGCCCATTAAGACAGTGCATTTACAATTGCACACACATTTTGCAGCTCTCAATGCCTATAGGTAGCCACATGGTACATTTGGGACTTAATTTTCCTCAGGACTCTTGTTACAATATTCCAGCTATAACCTTCAATTTTCTCACAGTGCGTTTCCTTCGCCCTCTCTGAATCACTGCTAAAAAGTCTCTTATAAATCCTAAATTTTAAATCTGGGCAAAACCTCTCTACCACTAGCACCTGGCAAAAGGGATGAGCAGCTCATGGAGATATCCATGACGAAATTGTGTGATTTTTGGGATGCTCTCAAATTATGTCAACTTGTGTGAGGCTCTGGCACAGAGGCTGTGGCTGTCCCATCCCTGGAACTGTCCAAGGCCAGGCTGGACAGGGCTGGCAGTGACCTGCTCTAGGGGAAGCTGTCTCTGCCCATGAGAGGGGTGTGGAATGAAGCTTAAGGTCCATTCCAACACAAAACATTTTGTGATTCTGTGATTCTTAGTAGCTGAAACTGAGTAAAATTGAGAAATATCCTCCTAGGGTGGCTTTGTTTCACTAGTGCCCTCTCCTAGCAGGGACAATGTGACAGCCCTCAGAGGCCAGTATCCTGCCAACTTAGTTGTGAAAACCTCATCGAGCAGCATAGCTGCGTCTACAGCAAGATTTTATTGGCAAAGACACATTGGCTGGGTACATTTGAATTTTTTTTTTTCACACTTTTAGCCAAAGAAGCTCTGCCAGCAACATCTCCTAGTAAAGACTTCACGGCAAGTAGCCCACTACGAATGCACTCACAGAGGCACACAGAATGGTCATTAAAAAAGATGTTCCCCAGCTCTCTGCTAAGTTCTTGTTAGACTCAGATATGTATCAAAGTTAAAAAAAAAAATTAAAAAAAAAAAAAAAAAAAGAGGAACCAATCTGCCAGCCGCTTAATGCGAGTCAACAGCTGTCTCCTTGTGGTAGTAGGAACTCCAATCAGAGGTCATGTTCTAAATTAATTCTAGCAGCACCCAGTGTTTTCCCCAATGACTATGATTCTTTTGGGTCAATCCTAGGTCACGTAAGACTGAAGAAAAACTGCTTTCATTAACTTCTTTTCTTGGGACCAACTCACTCCAGAGATATTCCTTGCCAGAGTTATGTGACTGCTTCACAGAACAAGATATTTTCCCTGAGTTAATCACTTAAAGATTTAATTCTCAGCTTTTAAAAATAGTTCACACCATAACAGAAAGTATTTTCAGGGTTTATCCTCTTCCTCTTTTTAAACTGATTTTCAATTCACTGTTACTCAATGTCTCTTCTGCTATTCATGGAGCACAGCCAAGTGAAACCGGGACCCGCTATGCTGCTGATTTACACTATAGAACCATTATTAGCTGAGTTCTGCATTGGCATTCCAGACATTCCAGCGTGCAGCTAGCCTCCTGTGTATTTATTCATTCAAAATAATGACAGGGCTGGCGAAAGAAGCTGGAATGACAGCCCTGTGCAGTGGACAGGTCCTTCACTGGGCCAGGGTGCGGGACTGGCAGGGCCAACGCCTGCCACCCCCTCCTCCTGCCTCCCACACCCTCCTTTGCCTTGCTCCAAAGCCTGTCTGCACCTTGCAGAGTTAAAATCCAGGGCAGAGAATTCACAGGGCCTAGTTAGGCTTTGGTGCAATCTCTGCCCCTGCTGCTGGTGGTTTTCCATCATTCCTAGTCTTTTAAAGGGTTTTGTAGCACAGCCACGCTCACCAAATGGCCCCATTTCTTGAGTCACCAGGGCAAACACACAAACACACACAACCCCAAACTATTTAGGACCCTGAAAGTAGTTCTGAGGAGTGACTTGGCTGTGTAAATCACAGTTCTGGACACCTATTAGGGTAGATCTGAGGTCTCTAAATGGTGCAGTGTCCTGGTTTCAGTTATTTGGCCCAGCACCAGAGCACGCTGCTCACTCCTCTCCCTCCCATTCTTTTGTGAGAAGGAAGCTTCATGATAGTTCATTAACGTTATGAAAAATGCACTCTTGGAGACAAGCGGGTGTATGGGGAGGCAATTAAAATGTTCCATTGTGCTGAGCGCTGTGCAAACACTGAAACAATGGTCCCCAGAGTGGGGATCTCACCACCAAGACAGACAATAGCAGCCATTCACACCACCTATTATAGACTATTTGGGGTATCTATTTTAGGTGTGAGTCACAGCCTAAATTTTCTGTCCGGGCCAAGAAATAGTTGCTTCCAGGGAGTGATTCAGAGCACCTAAGTTAGATGGCAAAAAGTCATATGGTAGTAATATCCCCAACCAGTATGTGGAGCAAATTAGGGAGAATAACCACCTTTTGCCTAATGGACAGCTCTCCCTAGGCTCCCTCCACTGCCAGCAAGAGGAAAAAGACTTCACAAGACTGTTCACAGCAACCAAATCAAGTTCTCCTTCCTCCTGATGGAAACCATTTCTCTTTACTGACAACAGAGGGGGAGTCTGGGGATAGTAAGTTCATTAGGCTAAAATAACCTCTTGTAACACCCTTGTAGCTAGCAGGAAAAACAGCATGCAGCTGCCTAACTTTGTCAGGCTGCCCACTAAATCTATTAATGGATATAAATTGGCAAAAAAAAAAAAAGATTGGGAAAAAGGCAGAGAATCCATTTGCAGGAAAACGGACATCTTTCCACATCTCAGTAAACACACTCAGCAGCCATAATGAAAAACATGCAGCATTTCCATAAATTTGACATCTCCTCCCAGACACCTCTGCGATTTACATTCAGAGCAGGGCACCGTGAAGCCCAGACGCCGCAGTGCTGGGATGTTTAAGCCCTGAGGTTTAAGCCTGTGCCTTTGGGCTGTCTGTGGGGTGCATGTCCACGCGGAGGGCTCCTCAATCCGTGTGCTGAGTGCCTGCTATCCCAAGTCACACACTTCAGAGGAAGGCAGTGCCTCTTGCCTGCCGGGGTGAGAACCAGTTAACCAAGAAGGGGCTTGGGGCTGCTGCAGCCATCTCTCAACACTCAGGGGCAGCTTGCACCTCACAGCGGGGACTCCTGCCATGCTGTCCCCAGCAGTACCCACATATTTCCCACCAGCGTTGGCCAACTGGTGCCTGTGAAGCACTGGAGGCCCTCAGATGAGAGGTGCTGATGGCAGAGCAGAGCGGTTCAAAGGCGCCGCCGTGCCTGGGTGCTGCTGCACCATGACCTTCTACGGTGGTGCTGTGGCAGCCTGCTTCTTCACGGGGGCATTTGGGCTGACAATGTGAAGCTCCTTTTCCCACATAATTGAAAGGAATTTCTGATTATGCACAGGGATGTCAGCAGTGCGAGGAGCTTGGACGCCTTCCAGCCGCAGCCGGATCCAATGATAGCGCTGCGATTTCTCCTTTTTTGGCACTCTACTTGTGAACTTTCTGCTCCCTTCTGGGAGTGATTTCTCAAGATAATATGCTGCTGCTCCAGCTTCTCTCTGATGGCCTAGATTTATAGCTTCTGCAAGGCAAGAAGGGGTGTGGGAGAGACAGGGAGGATGAAAGCAGAAAGGGAAATTATTTTTTGGTTGGGGTTTTTATTATTTTGGTCCCACTCTGCTACAGCGACTGTCTCCAGGCTTTGCACAAAAATAGTCTGTCCTTTCCATCTCTGTAATGCTCTTTACTGCCTGCAGAGAAAGGTTGAAAGTACACACGAGTTTTTCTGGCCTCTCTTTAGTCCAGCCCCTGTGAATATGTGGCATGAGGTGAGCACTACATTTATCTCTGACCTTTTCACCATCTCCTGCATCTGTTAACTGAAAAGAGAGGAAGATGTCCCCAGCCTCCTCTCCCACAGAGCAGATGGTACTGGTGACTTGATTTACTTTATCTCTATCCATCCCAACTTGCCTCAAATCTCTCTGAATGCCTAATTTATCTAAAGCCTTCATTGCTCTAACTACACTGGGGAAAAACAAAACAACAGCCCCAAAAACCCCAGCCACTGATTTTCAGGGAGAAATATTTCAAAATTCCAGATGCTGTGCTCAGAAATTTAGTAACACCATAATTAACTAGGACAAAAATTTCTCTCTTTGGATGTGCTAATCAGCTGAACATCCTCTTTCCCCAGTGACTTCAGACTGTTGGAGATGTTTCCATAACATCAGAACTGTATTATCCAAGTATTTTAACCCTCTCTCACAGCATTTCCAGGAAGGTGGGGTGGTGCTGCCATCCCCGTTTTACAGGTGGGAAATGAGGAACTGAGGCACAGAACTTATCTAAGACAGACCAGGTGAGTTACCCTTTGAATATACCTGTTCCTCTCTACTGTTTGTAAAGGTAGATGGCTTATGTTTTATAGGATTACATCCATAATACTGCGTGGCTGCAGATGACTAAGATGAATGCCACTTTTTGAGACTCAGCAAGGTCACCCAGGAAGAGTGGAGAAAAGCTGTGAAATGAGCCTTTGCATTTTACAAATGACCTGGTGAATAATACATGTGCCTCCTTATAAAGGGGCTAGCTCCTGAAATCGCAGTCTTTGGGTTGGGAGGGACATTAAATATGTTGAAACAGCATTGCCAGCAGAGGCAGGGGGTGCTGAGCACCTCCTGGGGTTTGTCTTGGACTGTGTTTCACCTTTGAGGTCTTCCTGACTGCCCTGGGGATACCAGGGCAGTCTTGCGGTGCTCATTGTGGTTTTAGCTACTGAAATTTTCCAGTTCTTCAAGTTGCATCTAAAAATGGGAACTACTGCTGACAGAGCTGCCTGTGCTCAGCTCCACATTTCCCATCATCTTGGACAGCCAAATTGCCAGTGTTGAGTACTCTGTCCCAGAGTTGTGGCTCAAATCTTCCCTCTCTGAAGACAATACATCAGGAGAATGGCAATTGCAACTTTACTTGTTCCTGTTTATCTCTTGCTGGTTGGCTCTCCAGGAGTCTCAAACTACCCCTCACTATGACATTTCTAAATCTCAGGAAACCTGATTGCAGGTGCAACCCAAGGAGAAACTCTTTCAAAGAGAGGATTGTTGTATCAAGTGGTGATGGGGAGCAAGGCACAAGGCTTTCTCATGAGGACCACAAGAAATCATCCTGAAGGTCAGAGCCAGAGAATGTTTGCACAATTCTTTCTTGATGCCTAGAGTATTTCAGCATAAAACCGCACGTCCTGGCAGTGATACACCCTAATTAAACACCACCGAGAATCAAATTGGACTTGCATTCAAAGCAGAATTGAGATTGAGGCCACTTGGTGCTCCCTGAGCCTGTGTCCTTGGGCAGGGGCTGTGATTGAAATGACCTTACAGACAATCAGGCACAGGAGTCAAACTCCTCCTCGGCGAGGATTGGTCTGGCTTGATGGGATGCCTTTTGCTTCCTCTCAGAAATCAGAGTCACAAAGACATACTGAGTGGCTGAGGAAATTATATTTTATTCAACTTATCAGCATGTGAAAGATAAGGGGAATGAGCTGCAGTCACAATCTCTTCTGTGATGGCAGCTGCACGGGGGGAGCAGAAATGATGCAGCAGGGAGGGAACTCGGGGGTGCTGGCAGGTTGTGAGCTGGCACAGAGCTCCTGCTTTGGCCTGGGAAGGATCTCAGAGCTGTGTGCAGGGGCAAACACAGACAGCAAACAGCCATTCAGACCAAGCACCACTCACCACTGCCAGGCAGCCCAGTGAGTGTAGCAGCCACAGTGCTGGGGTCAGACCAATCAAAGAGAGTGCACGGCTCGCATTGAGCCTTGTGATGGCTTGGCTCTGCTGTGGAGCAGGAGTCAAGGCAGGCTGCAGAGCTGTCACTCCTCATTTCCAATTATTTTCTTTAGCTGGGAAGCCATAGAAGTCGAAGAATCATCACAGAATGATTTGGGTTAGAAGGGACTGTAAAGAGCATCTGATTTCACCCCCCCTTCCATGGGCAGGGACACCTTCCACTGTCCCAGGCTGCTCCAAGCCCCATCCAGCCTGGCCTGGGACACTGCCAGGGATCCAGGGGCAGCCACAGCTGCTCTGGGCACCCTGGGCCAGGGCCTGCCCACCCTCACAAGGAATAATTCTTGCACAGTATCTGATCTAACCCTGCCCTCTGTCAATGTGAAACTATCTCCCCTTGTTCTACAACTAGACATCCTTGTCAAAGTTCCCTCTCCAGGAGAACTTGTCCTTAAGTCTGATTTGCTTCGTGCTCAAGGTGCTTTTGTGCATGAATGCAGACAGGAGAGCTGACTTGGCCATGGACAGCACACAACATTTCCAGCCGCAACAATGCCTTTGCCATCCATGGATATTCCCACTTCCCCCCGTGAGTGAGAAAGTGAGACCACCCACCTAAAGTGGTAAAACCAAGGGTTAGGCTCGAACTTAGTGTGGTCTGAGACAAAATATTTACTAGCTTGGTAGTAACTTCATACTGGCAAGTAATACTAATAAAAAGCGTGTTTGATGTATTCAAAACTTATTGGTGTACACATTAAAACATGTGGTGGAATCTGGGGGCATAATAAAACAGCTGCTTTAGTTAAAGCCAGAAGAAGAGTGTCTGGTGGTCATGCTGGAGAAAAGGATGGGAAAAGAAAATGTACCCACTTTAACTCCTTCACTGCTGAGGAACAGCCCCAGAAAGCATGTTTTTATGTAAAGCTGCCAGGCCCCTGAGCTAAATGGGCTTCCCAATAACACAATTTTCCTCCACTGCCCTACAGACACCAACACCCCCCCTCCCCTCATCCCCCCTCCCCTCACAACATTTTCACTGCTATTTTATCATCAGGCCTAATTTGATTTAACAAGCTTGGCCCAGATAAATCAAGTGGTTACAGATTAGGAAGTCCTTGTGCTTACAAGGCCAGTGCTCATAAAATTGAATGCATCATGCAACTTATAAACAGGAAAAGATAAGCACAGTTTTATGTACTCCACTCTGCTGCAGATTTCATGCCAGTCCATCTCCCTGGGAAAAGGAGGACGAAGGCTGTATCCTCTTTGCAGTTTGTGCAGGGCATTGCTGATGTTTGTGCTCCTTCTGTTCTACTTTTAACACCTTTTTTCCCTCCTTGGCACTTTCATACACCTCTGGGACACCACTTAAAGAAGTGTTCAAGTATATTTTTTTTTCTCCTGTATTTAAGGGACCCCTCCAGTTATTTGTATGTTTGAAAAGAAAAACTTCTTAATGTACAGAATAAGAGAAAAGGATTAAAGGTTTTCCTTATTGTATGTTTTTTATGGATTTGGAGTAAATAGCATTCATAACCAGGAAGTTGTTCAGAGTTGTCCTACAGGAAGGTGATGGAAGAGAGAATAAATAAAATTTTTCTTGCTGTCAAAATAGGCAAGTCCCTCATTAAAATAATACAAAATAGAATCATAGAATAATTAAGATTGGAAAAGAACCCCTAAGACCATTGAGTCCAACCATTAGCACAGCACTTCCAGATCCTGCACTAAATCATGTTCCCTGAGTACCACACTACATGTTTTTTGAGCACTTTCAGGGATGGTGATTCCACCAAACAGAAACTGCGCTTCTTCATTTAATCTGGTTTTGTAGAAATGAAATGCACTCATTTTCCCACATGCAAAGCTGATTGAAGTCCTTGGGTATTCTGGGGCTGGATTTGGTTCATGAACCCTTGGATGGTGCCTTCCTTCATTTAGGAGCTCGTTCAGCTGCCTGATAAGCATCACCTCCCCAGATCAGGCTAAATACAGCACCCTGCCTTCCCTAGCAGGAGTCTTCTCTAACAGGCCAGAGTTAGATGGAGCAGCCTGGGGGTTCTTTATATTTAACATCAAAGCAGGGCAAAACAAATGCAATTACAGCCCAATAATGAAATTTGTATTTGCTCTAAATGTCCTTAGTTACGTAGCAGAAAATCCAGATACAGATGAGCTAAAGGCAGATCCAAGGCGAGTGGTGGGGGAAAGTTGAAATTTCTTTTCAAAGACATAGCAAACAGTGTATAAACCTCACAAAATGTTTACTTTTTTTGTTTAAGCTGTGGAGTAAAAATAACTTTCCATTTATCCAGTGAGTGACTGTGCAGGATGAGACCAATGGGGAAGCTGCTCTAAGCCTCCAGCAATGTGATGTTTTTGGTTCAGAGCAGGGAAAGGAGACCTTCAGGGCTGTGCCTTGGATTAATGGCCAGTGAGCACTCCTTGTAGACATTCCCTGAATGCAAGTCTACTCTTCATTTTACCAAGATAAGGTTCATACAATCTCTGAAGAGCAGTTCAAGGTGGTGAAGTGACTTTACTCCTTCTTAGAAAGCAGTATGCATTAGTTGGCATTTCCTGTCCCACATTTGGAAATCAACTCTCAGCCTTTTGCCAGGGTCTCAGAGCAAGAGTCCAAGGAGCTGGGAACAGGTTATCCTCTTTCCTAATTGGTAATGTGAAGAGGGAAGACAGAAAATTTACAAAAAATTCAGTCAGAACCGCAAGCAAATTAATTCCCTTTTATTGTTTTCTGAATCTCCTATTGTTGGGATCAGAACAGGTGATCTTTCCTTAAGGGATTTCATGCACCGTCCACATTTTTGTACCTTAATGACACTAATTTTAATGTACTCTCTCTGCTGTGCAGTGGGAAATATTTTTGTTTAATGAGCAGGCTTCTGTTCCTTTGCTTGTACTGAGAATGCTGCAGTTTCAGGGCTCCTTGCAGCAGGACATGTGAATATAAGTGAAGAGATTAATATGAATAACCAGTACCAGACTGCCAGACTGAATATACATCTTTTGCTAGCTAAAAAAATATAAAAGGCCCTTGAACAAAACTCATCTGAGAGGCAATCCTATTCAAGACTCTGAAGTTTTCCCTGGATGAGACACAACGTGAAGGAAGACTGCTGAGTCCCCTGGTGAGAAAATGTCGAGGGTCTTTATTCTGGTCCTGTGGTTCTGAGACTGCTTGAATCACAAGGTCATGGCATGGCAAGATAGCTCGTTATATCTTCTTTAAACTGGCTAAACACATTTTAAATAACGCACTCCACAAATGAGAAGGTATTTTCCACTGAGGTGGGTAGCATCATCTCAGCTCTCCGAAGATTAAAGTTTACTGCTTCCTAATGCCTCTTGCCAAGGACACATTTTATTGCCTTTGTGTTACTGTATGTCAGTCAGGAATAAATCTCTGTAGAGCTTCTATCTCGCTCTTCAGCCACACGTAGCCTCATTTATATTCAACAAACTTTTCTTCCCTTCTCTCTCCCGTGCCTCCCGCCCCCTCTTCCTTCAGAGAAGGCATTTCAATGAGTCTGTGCAGGCACAATTTAGGACTGAAATGAAGATCTCTATTCAGAGGCTGAACAAATTCTCACCAGCTTCCTTAGACCTAGGGCTAAGCTCTTCAGTTCCCTTCACCCCTTTTGTCTGCAGGTTTTTTGGGGCCAGACTGCCAAGTTCAAGCAAGGCTCCGATCTCTCCTCTTTCACAGGCCTCCTGATTAGTGGCTTTCTTTTTCCAAGACTATAGATACAATTATTAGAAATTCCTTTTTTTGTGAACACATTGAATGAAGGTATGAATGGAGATGGTAAGACGAAGAAAGTGAGAAGCTTAATATAACTTTGGCTTCTGTAGTTAATTAGATTTGGATGGGTTCAGAGGAGCAGCTGTAATTTTTTTTTTAATTGAAGTTACATAAAGGACTATTCAGTGTATTTTGGGTGGGGAGGGGAGACTGTATAAAAATAAAGAAGCTGAGAGATGGGTTTTGGAAATACACCCTCTCCCCCTCTTCCTTTTTTGGGAAACAGTTGTGGGAAGAGAAAAAAGAGAAAAAGAAAAAAAATGTCCCACCACGAAAGGGGATAACAGAATCACTGGCTCTGCTGCTAATACCCTGTGTCTGAGGCACAGTATGCAGAATGCATATTCAAACAGGAACTTTTTTTTTTTGTTCAGAGAGAATCTGAAATGCAGAAGTCTGAAATGTATTCCTTTGCACATCCAGAACACTAGATCTCAAACTTTCAAAAGGACATTGCCAAGATAGAGATCACATTCAACATTTAAAGCATTTCACGAAGATATATCGCTTCCTATCTGCCTGAAATCTTCCTGCTGCTAACAGAAGGCATGGATTTTGAAACCCCAATGACATGGCAGCAGTTACCCTCTGTGTTCATTCTTCACCCTGCCTGGTGAAGGAAATGAGACCAGTCAGCTCTGTCTGCTGTTCTATTTCATCCTCGCTTTCTCTTTTGTGACACACTCTGCAATCTCAGAACTTCAGCCTTAATTGAATTTTTAAATACGTAAAGGGATGGACAGTAGAATTATGGGGCCCTAATCTAGTGGGTGGCACCCCTTGTACGTGGTGGGGGAGTTTGGAATTAGATGATCTTTTAGGAGCCTTTCAAACCAAACCATTCTCAGACTCTATGATCATGTTTTGCAACCCCTTTTGTTCTTTCACCCTAATCTGCATGTTAATCCCAAGGCTCTTTAGTAAAGTGTTTCTCCTTCACCAAGGGTGTTTTGGCAGCTAAACCTTCAGCTCAGTAAGTTACCCCCTGACTGCAGCCGTGCTGATTTCTCCTCAGCTAAGCATGGAAGCCTGGGCTGTGGGAGAGGGTGTCTGTCACTTCAGTCACACCCACACACTGCACTGACTTTTGGTCACCTTTTTAGGGGGGTGAGTATTATTTTATTAATTACATGGCTATATCACAGAATCCCAAAATGGTTTGGGCTAGAAGGGACCTTATATCTCTTCTCCTTTCATCCCACTGCCATGGCAGGGACACCTTCCACTGTCCCAGGCTGCTCCAAGCCCCATCCAGCCTGGCCTTGGGCACTGCCAGGGATCCAGGGGCAGCCACAGCTGCTCTGGGCACCCTGGGCCAGGGCCTCAACACCCTCACAGGGGAGAATTTCTTCCCAATATCCCATCTAAATCTGTCAGTGTAAAGCCATTCCTTGTAGTCCTGCCCTTGTAAATAATCTCTCTCCGTCTGTTCTTTCAAATCTGTCAATGAGTTTTCACTGCCATCAGCCTTCTCACCTAGGTTATCAATAGGGTGTATCAGAAAGAAAAATTCTGGTGTTGATATATCACTATATTATTTATACATCAATCAAACAAACAAAAAAATTCAACTAATTGTCATTATGACACTTAAAGTAATGTCCCCTAAAAATCCCTGTTTTCTAAATTTTCTTTCTTGGATAAATAAAAGTACAGATATTCTCTGAATGATATTTTTCTCTTGAAAAGACCTTAAGTGCAGGTCCCAAAAAACTGTAGATAGCATCTCTGAGATCTTCAATATCTCACAATATCTTAGAGATATTGATAAATATTCTCTATATTTTAAATAATATGTTGGGAAAGAAGTGATTTGTCAGTATGGTCTATCATTATCAATACTTTCTCCTCTCTTTGGAAGAGAAATAGAAATTTTTATGAAATTTAAAAAAATTAAAAGACAAAAAAAAAAGCCCAACTGAGATAAAGAACAGTTTCCTAAACTGTCTGCCATTATTTGCTTAGAAAAAAAAATGGTTTTAGCATGATATGAGGTTTGAATTTTGTTTGAACTGCAAACATATTATGATATTGTTGAAATAAAAATGCTTTAAATTGAAAAAAGAAAACATTTAATAAAGTATTTCAGACTCCTGAGTGATTTTTGTCATATTTGTTAACACATCCTTAAAATGTTGCTAAAACAGGAAAAAAAAAGTGTGAACGTTTTTCCAGCTACTTCAGATTGGATTCAACTATACTAACCTTTCCTCATCTCAGAGCATTATAAATGTCATCTCTCCTTATGACACTTAAGAAGGGAAAAAAAGGAAAAAAAAAGGAGAAAAAGCTCGATTAGCCCTGTAGATTTAATGTTTGGAGAAAAGGTGTCAAGGCTGACTAACAATGAACAGTGTTGTTGGGCTTGCAAAAATTCTGGCACGAACTGCTGTGCTCAAGGCTGAGTGGATGGCAGAGGAGGAAGAGCCAGAAATGATGTGTGATATTCCTCTCAGGAAGACAGGGTAGCAGCACCAGGGCATGGAAATTGTTGCATTTGGTTTCTGGTTTAGAAATCATCCTGCAGTTGCTAAAGCAAGCAAACCACCTCCAGCACAGACATGATGCAGTTGTGCTTTATTTCACTGCAAACATCCCAGCCTGGTTACTAGAGGCCCCAAGCTCTGAAAGACAAAATTAATTATCCTGCCTGGAGTTCATCACTGAAATAACTCAGCTGCTTCTACCACCTGAGATAAATCTGTTTTGACTAGCTCAGTTACCTCTAACCAGCTGTGCAATTCTAACAAAAGAACCCCTGACATTCCTCATTTTGATGTTTGCTTTTACCTTTCTATTAATTGTTCTCTCCGAATAAATACATGTGCTCGTTTTAGGGGAGTATCTGCTGCTGGGAAGGGGAGGAAGGAGAGACAAAGGATGAGGTGATGGTGTCAGAGCCAGGCTGGAAAGGACTTGGAGCAACCTGGTCTAGTGGAAGGTGTCCTTGCCCATCATTGGATGGAGATGATTTTTAGGGTCCCCTCCAACCCAAACCACACTGAATAAGAACTACCTGGATCTGCTGCATGCAGATCTTGGCTAAGATAATGGGTGGAACCTAAAGTTTTGGTGTGTGGAACAAATCTGATCATTTGAGGGACACAGAAACACACCAGGAACGCTGTCATTAGAGTGTTCAAGAAGCTGAAAAAATATGCAGAAGTCAGCAATGGCCACAAAAAGGAAATAGGTGGTGGGAGCAGAATTAAGGTTTATTGATGACCTTTTGAAATGATCATGAACAACTTTTTGCTATGCCTTCTATAGATAATCTCAGCAGTTGTTCTACCCCAAATATCTGTGCCTTGAATTTAAATTCGCTCTTTCAATATTTGTATAGTGACTCAAAAATTCCCTTTCTGTAAATATTCCCAACAGGACAAGGTGGATATTGAAATGTTTGCCCACAAAAGGTGTAGTCACTGTGAAAGCAAATCCATTTAAAAAGTGTTGAGCAAATATTCAGAGGAAATGAGAATAAAATGAATGAAAAAGGCTTTAAGGGGGTTTAAAAAGGAGGCAGGTGAAGTCATTGTGATAGTGCCATGTCAGATTAGTGCTCTGAAAGAGCTGTAGGGTGCAAAGTAGTTAAGACATTATTTACCCCTTCAATAAAGCAAGTATTATTTTTACTCACATTAATCAGTAGACTTGTAAACCCATTAGAGAACATAGTCCATGTATAATAGGAAGGAGAAAAATCAATGTAGAATGGCAAACTCGTAACAATGAGTGAAACTAAATGAGTTTGCTGTGATTTTCTACCTTTTCAAATTGCATTACTTTTTAGAATAAACCCTTCAGGAAGCTTGCTGTAGACCTGACTGAAATACTGCAGAGCAAATTGGTAACTAAACAGGGCATCAAAATAAAAGAGTAACCCAATAACATAATCCTTTATCTAGAAGTCCTCACTGCTATTCTGACTGTATCACTGGTCTGATTTGATATGTATTTTCTGTATATATTCAAATTAAATTACTTGGACTGGGAGGTTACATAGCACTCATCTGGAAGGAGCTCTGCTCCACTCAGGGCCCCAGAGCCTTGGCAAGGATCAGCCTCTCACCCAGACACCGAGCTGCCAAGAGCCTCTCATGGTAAGACAGCTAAGAAAGAGACTGCTGGGATTCAGAATCCCCTCAGAAGAGTTCAAGCTGACTTCTGAGAAATGTTCTCCAGACCTGGGGCAGAGTTTAAAATGCAAGGAAGGTCTTGAAAGAGCCTTCATGAGACAGCTGTGGTTGTTGGGGGGCTACAGCAACTGCTGCATTTACGGGATGCAGAAAGGGATGGGTTTTGTTGATGTTCACATCCTGGATGCACAGAGGTGAGAGTAGGAAAAAGGCTTCATTATCCTGGTTAGTGTCTCTGCTTTGAAGTATTTGTGGCCAAGCCTTGATCCCTAGCATGGATCAATTGTGTTCAGAAGAAAGGTACTATTGAATCCAGAAAGGATCTTAGGTCACCCCAGTGCCTACACCTAGGCAGGGAAAAATTTAGAGGAAGAGGAAAGAGGTTGCTAGAAGTGCAAAATCACAGTGCAGCTAACAAATGTAAATAAAATACATTTTTTCACAGCTGCAAACTTGTATATTGCAATAATTCAAGAGTGAATAGACCCCTACCAATATACAAAGCCTGCTGTCTTAAAGACAAAAGGAAACATTTTGCAGAATCAGAAAATGACGAATAAATATAATCTCAACTGTGTCACATTGTTATCTTGGATTTTAAATGGTTCTGTGTCTTGCTTCTATGCAATCAGAACATTTAGCACTGCAATCATCTTACGAGAATCTCCTCTACAAAGCAAAGTGCACTTTGAGTATGTTAAGTAATAATTAAATCCAGTCATTGTGATTGCAAACATTCATCTCCAGTTAAATGGATGGCTCCCTTCAAACCTGTGTTGGTTGACTGTTCTCAGCACAGAGCTGCCTAAAGTTCTCTGCTGTTCCCTAATACTTTTCAGATTACTTTATCTCTCTTTCACTTCAAAAAGCAATCAGATGGGAATAACTTCTCCTCTTGACACTGTAAACATGATCCATAACTCTGCAAGTGAGTCACTGTGACTCTGTATGGAGAAAAGGTTTGAGAAAGTGGCTCTTTTATTCACCGACTGCTCACCACATTTGTCTGGTGGGGGAAAACATACGCAGGTTCTGCATAAGAGGACAGAGACAGAGCATGGATAGACAGAACCAGAACATGGGATGGATAGAACCTTACTCACATAGCTCTCTCCATCGTGTGACCCATGGCTGCACAGAGGCAGAAAAGGTAAATCAGAGATTTCAATTCCAGGAACAGTTCATTATTGACCAACCTGAAACCCAGTCAAGGGTGTAACCTGATCTTCAGAGAGTTATGAGGGGAGAGAAAATTGCGGTATCCTAATGGAGGGATAATTTCAGTAATGCTTGGCCATTTAATCCAGATTCTTGAGTTCAGAGTAAATAAAAAGTTATCCAAAATATACAGAAGACAAGTAGTACATTGCCCAAGCCTGCAATACAGTCCAGATATATAATGCATAAAATTTAGTAGAATGACATGGATATCTGAAACGTGGACCACCTTACAAGAACTGACTTGCACAGTGGTGGCTCAAGCCTGCAGATACAAACAGTGAAAATCATCCCTCTACCATCTTATTCCAGAGAACCAGGGGTGGAAAGTGAATCCTCGCCACCATCCCCACAAAAAAAGTGGTAACAGGAAAAGGAAAGAGGCCTTGATACCTCACAGGGACAAAAACCCAGGAACATTGTTCTGGAGAAACTCTTATATTGCTTTTGATTATGGATTTTTAATTGTGTCATATAAAATTAGTGCTTAGAGAACCTAGATATGATAATGAAGGCTCTGAACCTTAGAGAGACATTTAAAATTGTCTTCAAAGAAATTCCTATTTTACCAGTATACTAAGGCAATATACATAGGATTAGATAAAATTAGAACTGAAACTCTCTTGAAGATCTTCCCATCACCTTTCCAGTGCAGAATCAGTGCATTTTCATAATTCTTCTTTTCTCTCACTTTTACCAGGGAGCCAGGGCTTTCTCCAACAAGCTTCCTTTGCAGTCTATGCCAGGTTTTGGATGAAGTTTTCATTAGGATATTCCTCCCTAATATTTTCCATTGCCTAATTTAATCCGATTATATCTAATTACACTCCCCTGAACAACTAGAAACTATTCTTATCCCTCCCTTCAGATGCTTCCAGACAATTATCTGTCTCTGTATCCCTATTTGCCAAGTTACAGCTATTCAGTTTTTTTAACCTTTTGTTCTATTAACTTTACTTTTGTTCTATTAACTTTACCAAAGGCTATACAGTACCTTCCCCGAGAGGAAAGAAAATTTGGAATGACTTGCATTATTTTAAGCAGATGGACTAGGCTTGCAAAATATTTGTCTCCTCCTTGCAATGATAGTCACGAGTGTTCCATCTCATTTGGAACTCCTACTTCCTGGAATCCTGTGAATGGTTATCAAATAGATTTTGTGGTCAATTTAATAATAGTTTCATAATTGATGTACTTGTGTGCCGCTGCCGCTGCTGCTGCTGCTGAGTATTACTGACTTCAAGAATTTATTTGCTATGTTATTCCATTGGATGAGAGGAAAAAACCCAACAAAATAGCTGTCTTGTTATTCCACACTGGTGATGTCATCTAAGGATTCTTGACCAAGGCTTTGGAATATCAATCAAGGAAGAGATTATCTGAGGCTAACTGTAACACCAGACTTACTGGATGATTTCTGTAACTAAATATTTGTGGCACAACTTGTAGACTGCTGGCTTTTGAGCACTTCTGAAGTTCTCCCAAAGAGAAAATCTTAGAGAATAAAGGGAATAATAGTTTGGTGGAGTTAATGTAAACTAAATCACTGTGTTATGGGTCAATACAAATGTTGTGCTCTGTTCAGATTCATGTTTTCAGCAATAACAAAACCCTGGCCAATTAAGCCTCAACTCAGCTCAGCTGAAGACAGCCATGTAGAAGATAGGCATTCAGACTATCTTCTAGTCTAGAAGGCCCTCCTGGGCACCTCCAAAAAGTGATGTATTTCACCTGTCTCTGATATTGGTCTTGGTGTACAAGATGCTGCTAGATATTTTCATGAACTGCCAGTAACACGAAAACAGAAACTACTCAGGAAACATCGCAGCTTTGAAAACAACTCACCAGGCTGTAATGCCCTCACACCCCAAAGGTATTTAATGAGCAGCAAGTGACATTAACAAAGTCTTTTTCCTAATCAGTTTGGGTGGTTTACTCCTCTAGATTCCTCTGATTTCCCCTACCCCGTGTCCTTCATGATGAAAAGCTGTGATGCCTTCCAGCCCCACTTCCATCCGTGGAAGTGGGAAATTTCCCCATTCCTGGGAAAAAGCAGCTTGTGTGCTGCTGGGGATGTGGGAATGTCCCCTTCAGCATCTGACTACCCAGACTGGGTAAATATCTTCTCACACAGCACAGGTTTTTTCTTTGTGTGATTGTGGGATCATAGAATCACAGAATTGTAGAATCATAGAATGGTTTGGGTTGGAAATAACCCAGGATGCAAACCCCCTGCCTTGGGCAGGAACACCTTCTACTAGATCAGGTTGCTTGGAGCCCCATCCAGCCTGGGCTTGAACACTTCCAGGTTCACCTCCTCTAGCCAGTTTCCAATCTTCTGTAGCTCTTATAAATGTAGCATCACCAGGATATTACAGGAGATTTACAAATCCGTCTTCAAATCTGACTGAAACGGGCCAAGAAGTCTCAGAGTTAAGTGGAGAAACAGGTGGAAAAATCATAGTATGATTGCAGAAGCCTATTTTTGCTTCAGAAATTCAGCTAAAGAAAGAAAAACCATTTAACAGAATTAAATCATAACTTTTTTTTTTTTATCAGGCACTTGCTATCGTTTTCCCCCTTGCTGACATGAAAATTGAGAAACTGGGAATCCAATTACAAACACTAGATAAAAGGGAATGATAGCAAGGAATTTTAATTGGATGGAAAAGATGTTGAAGGCATGTTCACTAGATACATGCTTCAAAAGCAGCAGAACTACCAGTGTACAGGCAGAGGTCACTGTATAAAGGAATAGCAGGTGACTTAGAAACTGAACCACAGCTCAGGTTTTCAATCAATAGGGCCAGTGAGAACTGCTGGACCTTCGATGCAATTCATTACTTCAAGAGGTAGTAAACAGCAATATTGACATTTAGAATTCAACCAAACCCAAAATTGCTTATGTCTCTGGCAGCTTTATTTTAAAGTGTGAAAACTCTCAGCAGGAGGTACCAAGGGTTCTGCAACCTTTTATTTCCAAGGCTTACTGCAAGGAAAAAACAGGCTGTTTGAGTGTCTGTTCTGAACAGCTCTTATTGTGGTCCTTCTCCTCTTTCTTCTTCTTCTTCTTCTTCTTCTTCTTCTTCTTCTTCTTCTTCTTCTTCTTCTTCTTCTTCTTCTTCTTCTTCTTCTTCTTCTTCTTCTTCTTCTTCTCCCCCTTCTCTTCATCACAATTTATTAATGTTATTAGTATTATTGCTTCCTCAAGATGTAACAGTAGAAAAAAATGGAATGGTCTGCTCTTTCCTGTATAGCATGGTGACCTAAAGTCCTCTTGATACCTTAACTTAGAAAAGTCTAAGTTTTTTGGCCTGAAATATGATTTGAACTTTGAATAACTCTCCTGCTAAGCATGGCAATGAGCAGTCACATAGCCCTGCTAAGATAAGCACAAACAGTTTCCATGTAGGAAAACTCAAAACCCAAATCCAGATGAGCCTGAGCTCATTTTGGTTTAACTTCCTCATGTGGTAGCCCCAGACCCACGGGATGCTGGCATTTTGATTACAGTGCAAACCCAATGGCAAAACTCCCACTGTTTTCTAAGATGTCAGGATTTCACTCATCAGAATGAGATAATCTATCAGCCCTCCTTATTCAGTCCCAGTGAAAACAGGAATGCACCAGCAGATGAATCTGGCTACAATTCAGGCTGAGGTGTGCAGTTTTAATCTCTTCCTTTGAGAGAACAGCCCAGCATTTGACAAGCCTTTGGTGGTAGGATATATACCATGAATTAAATTCCTTTGCTGCTGGGCTCTGTTTGTGGGGAAACTATTTACCTTTTAAATGATACACTTTCTCAGACCTGTCACTGGAAAGCACACCCACACCTGGCTCCATAGCTTCTGTTAATGGACCTGGACAAGTTTTATTGGAAGGACCGCAGGGAAACAGAAACAGCCACACCAGACTTGATGGCCCATCCAGGGAAGTTGTTGATGTTAGATCTTCCAAGGAACAGATATAAACATGCCCATAATGGAGTCTATAAGGGTTCTGTCTGCAGAAGAAATGTCCCCCAAATCCATCCAGTGCAGGAAATGACAGCTTCTTGTCTGGCACTGGAAACACAGAGCTTCCTCCTGTCCTTCCCTCTCTAACATCCTGCAGAAAACATAGACAACCCTGAGTGCACAGAGTGAGAAAGGATCACATCCCTAAAGAGTGAAAGAGGCTGGGGTTTGCACTAATTAACCTCTAATTGCAGTCCCTGATTTGGGGAAAGGAAAGGAGAAGAAGGGAAGGGAAGGGAAGGGAAGGGAAGGGAAGGGAAGGGAAGGGAAGGGAAGGGAAGGGAAGGGAAGGGAAGGGAAGGGAAGGGAAGGGAAGGGAAGGGAAGGGAAGGGAAGGGAAGGGAAGGGAAGGGAAGGGAAGGGAGAAGGGAAAAGGGAAAAGGGAAAAGGGAAGGGAAAAAGGAGGAGAAAAGGGAAGGGGAAGGGGAAAAGAGGGGAAGGGCAAAGCAGGGGAAAGGGACAGGAAGGGAAGGAAAAGTGCATAGTTTGATATGCAGAAAACCTAAGACAATGGTGATGCAAGCTGGCAAGTCTGTTTGAGCTGGGAGAGGATTTTACAGTGCTCTGGCCCAACAGTGGCAGGGTGCTGTGGCCTCTCGTGTCCTGCCACTCTGAAGCCAAGACGAGAATGCCCCTGTGCCTCTGAGCAGGAATGCAGGGTGCCCTGTGCTGGATGTGAGCTGGCACAGACATCTCTGCACTCAGCATGACCAGTTCATAACCTGCTGCCCTGTTCCAGCACAGGGAAGAGCTGAGGGTGATGCTTTTGGGTAATGGTTTTATTCTCCTCCACTGTCTGAAAGTTCAAACATCCCGGACCCCCACAAATAATTGGTGAGACTAAGACATGGTGGGGAACTGAGAACTGTGTTTTTCTGTGCAATTTAAAGTGGCATTAGGGATAGGAGATACAAAGTAACTGAAATGGTCACTTTGTAACCCTTTTTATCACGGGTTCTAATTAAAAAGAAAAAAAGCAATCTAAATAAAACTTCAGATAGTGTTCTGAAACTAATGGTTATACAGGAACCTTCAATGTATACAGAGGGACTGAAGAGTCAAAAGTATTTATATCTTTATTTCTATCTCTATCTCTGATTTATATCTTGCGCTTGTATTTACATCTTCTCCGTATCAAAATCTCCAAACTCTCCCCTTCGGCACTCAAGGATATTTATAACACCTTCAACACAAAGTTTTGTAGAGAGCTAGGATTTTAAATTAACATTTTATCTTTTCAGAATTATTTTAAACTACTCGGACTCTCCATTAGAGGAGTTACAGGGAGATATATTGACATGTGTGTCTTTCAACAATACCTCTCCTTCTTCACCCCAAAGGTTGTCCCAGCTTGCAAGTTCTTTGCCTTCCCAGAGTGTAACTGCAGAGACTATTTGCACCACCTCTGCAGACTTCAATCCCTTTTCCTGGAAATCACTTATAACTGTTACATAAATACACAGAAATCTATTCAATTATTTTCTTGCCCTTCCCATGCCACAGATCCATCTACTGGTAATTTCTGTTTGAATACACACCCTCCTTATCTTGAAAGAATCAGGCACAGTCTGTCTGAAAACAAACTTGATTATAAGGCAGTGAGAAGAGATGGCAGCAAGTCAAAGAACATTAGGGTTGTCATTTGCCAAAAGAATTTTCTTACAGCTTGTGGACACCGAATTATTGACACAGTTTGTGGTTTTGGTTTTTTTTTTTTTTTTGGGTGGGTGGATATATTTGCAGTGCTGTTTTTATAATAGTACTGTGATGGTAAAGTTTTTTTAGATGGTATCATTATAGTTTGGTCTGCAGCTCTTCCTAGAGGTTGCTTTTGGGACCTGAGTGGGACAGACTTATAAGTGAGAGAATTAATTAAAAAAAAATCTGTAGATATTGGGTATGACCTGATCTGAGCTAGACATCAAGAAATCTCTTTGGCTATAATTGAAAGGAAATCATCACCAAATGTTGACTCAGCTGACCTAAATTAGGTAGCTAACTCAGTCTAGGAGGTTTTTGTCACTAAAGTGCCCATTTCCCTTCAATGGTTATAAAGGAATTCTAGGCAGCTAGTTCAGATAAAGAATCATTAATATTCTATAATTTTTTTGAAAATAGACCTATCAAATGAAACCATTCAGAAAGGACTAAAACCAGCAGTGCATAAGAGATTACGTAGACTTCAGGTGAGACTGTTCTCAGGTGTAAGATTACCCACAGAGAGTAAAAATCATTCTTGAGTAAGCACAGCAATTATTGTCATCTTGATGTAAAGCAATGAGAAGAATCTTTGTAAAGGTGCACAAAAGGAAGAAACATTTTCCAAAAAAAAAAATGGGCAGGCAAGATGGCCTCTGATGGAGTCGAGTAAAACCAAATGTTTATTTTTCTTCTTTGCATTTCTGAGAGGCTTGATAGTACTGAACTCCCCCATTTCCTAACCAATAACACTTGCATATGATTTTCGTGCAGCTTTCAACTTACACTAATAGCTGGTAGTGGACACTTAGGTGTGTTTAAAGGCTGAAGATTCTTCAGCAAAGGCAGCAGAGCCCTTCCCCAGGGCATCCTGCTGATCCCTCTCCATTTCTGAAGAAGTGCTGGTGGTTAGGACACTAACTGGGTCTTTGCAGTGTAGTCAATTATTCATCCCCTCACTGATACCATCTGACACCAACAGCTAAAGGACTTGATGAACCTGGTCTCTGTCTGATTTATTTTTTCCAGTTTTCCTCTCTAGGCCACGTTTTCAAGATCTCTATTCCTTCCTTCCGATCTCTGACCTGCCTTCAACCAGGCTGCCTACCTCATGATGTTGAACAAAAGCATCTGATTAGGGTGAATTTGAATTAAACTCAAGCAAATAGTGGTGCAAAGCTGTGCTGGAGCACAAGAGGCAAAGATTGTGGTTGGGAACAAGACAATTATGTTAATAACTTCTTATCCTTGGACTATGTGTGCTCTTGGGAGTTGTCAGCTGGGCCCTAAGGAATGCTGAGCCATTGGTATTCACCATCTTTATTCAGATTAAGCCACATAAATAAAAAAGTGCCAACAGACAACAGCCTTTGAAGATACTGAATCTCTAATGCGTATATTGCTTTTCATTTCTATGCTTTGTTTTCACTTTAAATAATAATGAAATTTTGGACAGGAGGTAAGGCTGGGAGGCACAGCTGAACCTGCACCTGGGAAGGGCTGCTGGTTCTGGGCATTAGGGGCTTTGGTTATCCACCAGATCTTCTTGCTTTGATCAGCCTGACATCTGCAATTACTGGGGACCAAGCTAAAAAATCTCATAGCAAGCAGTCGCACACTGGGAAGAGCATACATGTTTTCTATATAAATATCACTTTTTGGATTTCCCAGCTTTCCGGCATTTCTCCATTTTTTAAAGAATGCTTTATGTTCCTTGGTTTTGATCTCAGAAGACTCAGAACCTCACTTCCATTCCCCTCCACCACAAATTAGCTTCTCAGCATTTTGAGAGGCAGTAAAATGGGGGAGAGAGAGAGAAAAAAGGTGGAACTTCCCAGGATTTCTGCTGTTCCCTCAGGATATACTCTGTGCCTCTCCCCTTCTTTCCAGGCTATGTCTGTCAGCCTGAAAATTGGTCTCCTAACTGTGTGATTTCCACATACAATGGTAAATAAAGTGCAGTGCAGAAGCATTGGACATCATGAGAAAAATGCATTTTAACTGCAAAGGGAAAATCCTGAGCAAGACCCAGGACATCTTGCAGCACAAGGATTAGTTACCACAGAATGTGCTATTAAAGGTAAATTATTGTTTCTATCATTATCTTAATAGCCTGGTGGTTGTGATAAATATTTACAGCAGCCCAGGAAGGTGAGAAATTCTGTATTATTAGAAACGAAAACAGTCGCTGTTTTGATTTTGAGGAAAGCTAACTAGCTCCTGTTTTCCTTTTGAAAAATTGCCTGTATTTGGGCCTTCAGTGGATGATGCATTGATGCATCTTTTTCCATCTCTCCTCTCTGGCTCTGGCTGGATGTAGAACCAACAGTAGCTCTGCAGGTTGAGGCCAACTCATTAAGCTGGCCCAACCCCTAAATCAAAGCAACGACCTGATGGAGCTCCAGGCCAACTCCACTCACTCCTTCCCCATTCACAGCCCTTCCTTTCACTCTCACCCTAATCAGGGCCAAGCAGAGAGCCACGAGGTCACGACACAGTCCCTGGTGGCAGAGTCCTGCAGCAGGGGCTGCTGTGCTCCGTGAGGCAGCAGAGGAAGCACAGGCTGGTGAGATAACACTAATCAGCTCACAGCCCTGAATAGAACAGGGAATTAACATGGCAGCTGTCACTTATGATAGCACACAGTGTCCAATTTCATTCAACTGGGCCACTTTAATGTTCATCTCCTTTCCTGGTTAAGCATAGGTGATTCTTAATTAACTTTTCCTAACGCGCCACTCCCAGTTGTACTCACTGTGGGCATTATCCAGGACAGATATATTTGGGAAAGGACATGTAAGAACAAAAGTCTTTCAAATTATGCAGAAATGGAGCACCTAGGGACTCATGCACCTTAAAAAGTTCAGTCATTGGGTACATGCCTCTGGCATGCCTGGTTTTATTTTAGAATTTCCTTGCGTGGGAGAAGATGACTGAGACCTCAGACTGTACAGACAAATGAAGAATTGAGTTAATGGATTTTATTTTCCCTCCCAATTCTTTCTTAAATGGTCCTTAAGGAAGGCTCTGTATTTTTTTCTGGTCACATTATTGATACACATTCCTCTTCAAACAAAAAAAAAAAAAACCTGAGAGTCACACAATTGCTCCATTTTAGTCCCAGTTTTCTCAATTGCTACACTCTCCATTAATTTGAGGAGGCTTTTTAGAGTGGTAATTGAGCAGTTGCTCTCAACACACAACAAGGAAAACAGAATATCAATGCTCAATCTTTTCTGAGTGATATCACAGGTACTGCACCAGGTCCTGTCTTGTCCAAGAACATCACCTCACCCTTTCTAATTTGGTTAAATTCCTTGCCATGCCTATCCCAGCCAGCAACATTCTTTAGGTTTTTTTTTTTGTTTGTTTGCTTTATTTTGTTTTTTTAAATTTTTTAAAAATTATTATTATTATGCTGTTTCAACTCTGTCTTCACACAGGATGCAAGATAAAATTATCTGCACAAAGCAGAGATCAGCAAGAAGTTTGAGTCCAAGAATGTTCATGTCTGTCAGAACCAAATCTGGGAATAAAGGCTTTTCCAGGTATTAAATCTTGCAGTAAACAGTGCAAGTTCCCTGCCACCCACCCTCTTCTGACTGTACTGACTCTAACTAAGGTGACACTATAAAAGCTCTTCTTTTGCTAAAATTTGCTAAAATAAATTTTAAAAGAAAATAGTGAAAAAAATTTAAAAGGACTTCCCACTGAGAACATGGTATGACTTAGATCAGAGCTGACCTACATAAGAATCACAAAGCAAGTAAGGAAAATAAATTATAAGGGGAAAAGAATTTTAAAAAACAGGGAACCAGGTCAGTCCAGCAAGAGGAAGAGGAATAGGAAAAGGAAGATTTGAAAGTTTTGAGTAGGGTGGAGAAGTCCAAAAGAAAAGGGATCCCCAATTCAGCTGTGATGAGGAATAATGATGTGATGATGATGATGATGAAGGCAGTTCCTGCTCCTTATTGCCCAGCTCCAACGCCTTCCTCTTCCTTCATGGAAGGAAGCAGCAGGGTTTAAAATAGGCACCTGAGACTCAGCTGGTTTGCTCCTCTTTCCTTTTCCATTGGAATCTGGCCTCTACAGTGGTGTCCTGCGTGACCCATGCCCAGAAATGTCCGAAAAAAATAATAAATTATGTGTTTTGTTATATAAATAAATACATTATCTAGGTAGGGGGATTGAGTTACCATTACCAAATTCATGGACAGCACCAGGTTGCATGGGAGTTTTGATCTGCTGGAAAGCCTGAAGGCTCTGCAGAGGGATCCGAACAGGCTGGATCCATGGGCTGAGACCCAAGATGGGTTCAAAAGGACAAAGTGCTGGGTTCTACACTTTGACCACAATAACCACATTCCAGGCTGGGCAGAGGGGCTGGAAAGGGCCCTTTGGGAAAGGCCCTGGGGGTGCTGGTGCCAGGGGCTGGACACGAGCCCAGGGCGCCCGGGGGGCAGGAGGCCAATGGCCCCTGGGCTGTCCCAGCCAGGCTGTGACACAGCCCCAGGGCAGGGCCTGTCCCTGTGCCGGCCCTGCTGAGGCACCTCCAGTGCTGGGGACAGCTCTGGGCCCTCAGGACAAGAGAGACCCTGAGGGGCTGGAGCGTGTCCAGGGCAGGGAACGGAGCTGGGAAGGGGCTGGAGCCCCAGGAGAGGCTGAGGGAGCTGGGCAGGGGCTGAGCCTGGAGCAAAGGAGGCTCAGGGGGGCCCTTGTGGCTCTGCACAGCTCCTGACAGGAGGGGACAGCTGGGGGGGCCGGGCTGTGCTCCCAGGGAACAGGGACAGGAGGAGGACAGAGGCTTCAGCTTCACCAGGGGAGGTTCAGGTTGGACATTAGGAGGGATTTCTTCACAGAAAGCGTGGTCAGGCAGTGGAAGAGGCTGCCCAGGGCAGTGGTGAAGTCACCATCCCTGGAGCTGTTCAAGGACTGACTGGACATGGCACTCAGTGACAAAGTGGGGACTGGTCACGTCTTGGACCTGATGACCTCAGAGGCCTTTTCCAACCTAAACGATTCTGAGATTCTGTGATTGTTCCTGTGAGCCAGTGCCAGAGG